>NW_005054319.1:7935051-7956872 GCF_000277835.1 Geospiza fortis
CACACAAGGAAGGATGCATTGCCCTTCTCTCTTGCTGCATAACATTTACCACAAAGCCAGCCTACATCTTAATAAAGTAGCAGTTTATCCAGAAAGTCACAGATTTTTTGTAGAAAGCAGGGAGAGAAGGAATACAGAGAGATAAGTCATATTGACCAAAGCTCTGTTATTCCTGATAGGACTCTGGACTCCAAGAAAAGGTAGAGTTTTAACATTACAGAAAAGAACAGAGGTTCATGTGGTGCTATGCTAGGGGAGATATTTTGCAATTTGAGGTTTTCAAAGACTTTTAGAGATCAATTTTTCTAGTGCCAATGAAGCAGCACTAACTAATGGGCTCCACACAAGTTCCCTCCTAGGCAGCTTCCTACCCTACAACCAGGCTTGCAAGGATTTCCCAGTCCTCACCCCAGGCCCTGTTTTGCATCTGCAGCTCTTCATGGCAGAGCAAAGCAGAGCAGAACTTGGCACAAAAAGTAGAGACAACAAAGCAATTAATACAGGTGATGAATTTGTATATACTTATTGTAAACAGTCATGCATTACTACACACCACATCCAAAACAAATGCTGTTTCTTGCCACTATCTAAGAAAACCCAGTAGGACTGTGACAGTACAAATAATTCTTTTTTATTTCATTGGGTCCTGAATGCAGAGGAATTGAAAAAAAAATGTTTTACTTGAGAGAAACAATGGAAAGATTTATAAACAAAAGAAAATTAAAAGGAGGTTTAACTAGATAGAATATCACCCTTTTTACAGCTGTGACAATGAACACAGTGCTTTTTCTACAGAAAAGCTGGTGGTATTTCTCATGAAAGGACAGCATATCTTTTCAGCTCTATGCTCTTCCAAAATGTGTTTTTTTGTGGGAAGGAAAGTTTGTTCTTCCTTATTTCAAGTGCAGAAGTAGATATTTCTTTAAATCAGTGCTCAAAGATCCTTGGCACTTCCTTAGAAGTGTTACCTCATGACAGATTGTCAAAAAAAGGTATCAATCCTGCTTACATAAATGGATGGTGAAAGGCAAGCTCCGTTAAGAAAACACCTTCGGTATTTTATCAGCTCCTCAGCAGAGGAAGATACCTCCAAAATAGATCCCTCTACTCCTACACAAAGAGAAGTCATTCCAGTACAGCTAAAAGGTGAATTTGACCTGGTTTACCCAGGGAGATAACTCCAAGAGTCCTTAGTCTTGATTAGTTTCTATATATTAAAATCATATTTCTCTGGAGTTTTTTGTTTGAACCTTCCTTTCCCTTATTCCTTTTTTAACCTTAAAACCCAAACATGATAATAGAATGTGCATCCCATTCAATAGAAAATGTGACCTTTTCCACAGCCTCCCTCAGCTGAAAACTCTGAGGCCAATAATTCTCAGGTACTTTTTAATCAGTGTTCTCCCTAAAATGATGTGTGTCTCTTGTTTCTACCCCACAATAACTTTTCCTCAAATACTAACAGTTTTTTGTAGGAGACATTCTGGGGATCCTTCCAGGTGTTAGATGTGAAATTGCTGACTCCTCACTGGTATTAACAGGCAGCCCTGGGAAATGCAGTCCCTGTGGTGGGGTCTCGGCCAGGAGGGAGGGCTGGAGCTGTGCTGGTGCCTGACAGATGAACCTCACCTGCTGGAGAAATCCAGCTTTGCCTAAGGGGAGCTTGCTGGCTGCTGGAAGCCGGCCTCTGCTATTCACTGTGCGCCCCAAATTACTGCTCACTTCTGCAAACAGCAGTATTTGTTATTAGCTTTGGATCTGCAGAACCTCTAAGACAAATTATTTTTCATTTCAGTTACCAAAATATGTCTCAACACTAAGCTAAAAACCCTAGAGAATTATTGAAATATGTGTCTTTTACCCATTTTGTTTTCATGTTTTTGAAAACAAAATCATTTTGGAAAATGCAGTCCTGAATGGAAAAAAAGCAGAAAATATGCAACTGGCTTAAGGTATTGAATAAAAATAACACCAAATAGTTGCCCATGGAGGCTGTCTCCTGTGATCCTAAGTCAGGATGCATTACCAAAAGACAAAGTGATCTTTAGCAGAAAGAATGAAAGAATGATCACAGACCTCAGGTGATCTTCTCATGCTAAGGGTGACAGACTCTG
Organism: Geospiza fortis; assembly: GCF_000277835.1. NCBI lineage: Eukaryota > Metazoa > Chordata > Aves > Passeriformes > Thraupidae > Geospiza > Geospiza fortis. The sequence goes on from NW_005054319.1 coordinate 7,937,166, forward strand.
CAGCAGGGTCTGTGTTGAGCCAGAAAAACAAAGTTAGGGAGTTCATGGTCATTCACTAGCAAAGTAAATAATAACTGCACAAGGGATAACACAACGTGAACAAAGACATCCAATTGTTGCTAGCAGGTTTTCCATTGGAGTGAGAGGATGAATTTCTCTTTCTAAATTATGCTAATCCTTTTGCTAGCACATTGCAGGTTCTTTGTGTTTCACTTGAATACTCAAAACTCAGAAAGAAGGTTAAATAAGGTTCCATCAAAAGAAAAAGCTAGTTAAAAAATTAGGAGACTTAAAGCACAAAAAAGAAAAAAAAAACAGTAAAAACAACCCCCAAACAGATGGAAGTCAAATATCTCGCTTTAGGGGTGAGTGTTATTCCTGACAGTCCAAACCAAAGATTTTCTATGGTTTGTTTCAAGACAAGAAAAAAGCGTGTATATTTAGGATGGCAATATCAGAATGCTCTCAGCATTATTTTGGGAGACATTTATAGACTGTGATAGGTTTCCAGAAAGACAAAGTATTTTAGTAACATGTCTTTATATCTGTCATAAAGAATCATTCACAAGTGCTGTTAAAAACCCCTGGCTAAGAAACAGTGTTAAGACTCCCTTTCATAAACTTCATTTGTTTGAATGATAAGATTTAATATACACACTTTGGAAAGTGACATCCAGCAAGCAGTAACTACATCATACAATAATGAAGATGGGTAGAAAAACTCATTAAAATCACATCTTACCATATGAAAATTATGATAACTTATATACAGGGTAATTATTTAATAATGTACAGCTGTTAAATTAACTACTACTAATTACTATTAGAAATTGCTGCCACAAGTTCACGGGGTTTTAGAAATGCAAGATATAACTGTGGTGTAAGTGGAGAGTAGGAATACATCCCCAGTTTTGTCACTAATCTTAATTTGTGCCATTTTATCCATGAAGAAATACATTCTCATTAAACACTCCACTATAAATAGTCTGGAGGTTTTGGTTTCCTCCAAGATGTCCATCTTTAACTGAAGGAAAACAGTTAAAGACAGTCCGGGTTTTAATTTAGGAAAACATTCTAGTGCATGCTTAATTTTTCCCCATTCACAAAAATTCTTAGTTTCTGATTAACTTTGATTTAAGTGGGACAGATTCGTGTATTTAAAGATACCTCCATGCCCAAGACTGTCCCAACACACTTCTCTTCCTTAATCACTCTGGGTTGCATCAGCCTTTGTTTCTCCCTCCTCCAACACCCAGGACCATGAACAGGGACTGAATTTTGTCAGCTTTGAGCAGAGTAGAAGGCTCAGTCCTCTGAGCAAAACAACATCCCCACTTGTGTACCAAACCCTCATTCTTTCACCAGCCAGTGTGAGGGCAGACCCCTCCTGTGAGCAGACCTACACCGCAAATTAGGCACTGCAAACCAGCATGGGAACAATCAGGAGTTCATCAGGAATGTTTTCCTACAGCAGTAAATACAGGATTGTCTTTGCTGAAGCACTTGGACAAGTTGGTGGTAGGTGTTTCAGGGCTTTCATACCTTGAGGGAATTTAAGCGTTCTGTAGAGATGTAGAAACCAGTAACCAAAGAGTCTGCAGAAAGGTGAAAGTAGACCTTGACTTTCATCTGTAGGGAACAGGAGAGTCCTGGGCTTGATTTCTGCTGCTTTGGTTTTATATCTACCATGGCTTGGTATAAAAAGAGTAAATAATCTTGAAGGCTAAAACCTGAAAGACACCGTGGGACTCTTTCAGTACTGTTTAAAACATTAAATAGTTTGCTAATAAGTGAAGAAATTCTGCAAGAGCACTAATATTTTTGAAATGTTGATTAGCTAAGAAAATCCAGCCATGATTAATTTAGTGTTTGATGACTCCCTATCTGCTCTCTCCCCCAAAACCACTTTGCTGTTCTTTTAGCACACAGTGAGATTTCACAAAATGAACTTACTCAAGGCTATTTCATGAAAAGCATGACATTCATTTTGCATTTATGGTAATGTTTAAATAAATACTCTCTCCAAAGTGTTTTGCAAGGCCCTGGAGTGCTGCACTGAGTGGATAGACGGCTTCCAGTCATCTCCAGAACAGAAAACAGATTAACATGGCAGAGCAGCCAGGGAGGAACATGTGGAGAACTCACTGGAATGACACTCCTGATGTGATAAAGATGCTAACAATAGCTATTAAAGAGGTCAAAACAAAGAGAGATTTAGAGAAAGAAGTTGCAAGAGCTGGAGACTCAGAACTGCTCTCTCACTACCTCCAAGCCTGTGCTACCACAGGTGAGCAAACTTCCATTGAGGGACACGTTTGTACAAGGGAGGAAGAAAAAAAACCACTCTCAGAAGTAATTGTGAATGCACAAATTCATCTGAGGTTGAAATAAATTCTCAAAGGATTTGTTTAATCAAAAACAATGAAAGTACATCAGTGGTTCTCCTTCAGTTCATGGGGAGGATTGAAGGGAATAAGGCAGAGGTGGTAATTAATGCAGTACCTCTGTATCTCAAGGGATGGTAGCCCTGCAAAACATTATTTATTTAATAAAAGAAATAAAATATTAATTTTCTCATCCTGGCAAAGCAAATATATTGAGCATTTTCTGTTGCATTTTGAGGTGAGCCAACAGGATTGGAGATTCAAAACTATTAAAAATAGATAAATATGAGATTTTCTTGTATATTTTGAAGAGTTGCACAAGGATTAACAAGTACAGAGCAACACATTCCCTCCTGTTATTGTATAAGAGAGAAAAGAGGGAGATTTGACATTTGCAACAGACTGGGAAAGAGGTTCTCTGTGCATACAGGAGGAATGGCTTTAGGGATTGATCAAAAGCCACAAAATGTGGGCTCCACTTTGACTCAAGCCTCAAAAAGAGGAAAAATAGGTGGGATGTGATGAAAGGTATAAGAAGAACATCACAATGAAATATTCAGTGCTAGTGAGAAAGATTGTAGTGAACCTCAGATTAGTTTTAAAGAAAGGGAAGTTATTCAAGAACAATTAAATTTGGTATACAAGGCTTAGCAGAGGGTTTTCTGCTATTGTTTTAGTGTTAGGAAAATAAAAATTTAAATAAGAAAAAGACTGCAGTTGTCAGAAAGAGATGCCAAAATTCAGGTCAGGATTTCAGAAGCATGCAAGTGACAAAAGTATGGATATAAGGGGCCTGAAAGATAGAACAGAGATTTACCACTTGAAGGAGAATGAAAAGAGCCCTAACTATGAACACTAAGTCAGAAGCCAAGAGAAGACCAGAGACTGACATTGTAATCAAAAATAAGGAAGTGAAGAAAAGTGCTTGAGACACTGAGATTGGTGAGGAGGCAGCACTTTAAAATGGCTGAAAAGCACCAGAGGTTACAGCAGACAAAAAAGTGAGGAAAGAGATTCCAAGGCATGAAGTGAAGCAGAGAGACCAAACCCTCAGAAGAGAGATTTTCCAGGAGTTTTTGCTAACCTGGAGCTCTGCTTTACCACAATAGTTAGCACACAGAGCTGGTGAGCAGCTGGCAGTGCTGCATTTACTGCATTGCACATCTGTGTCACTGCTGCTCGTCACCCCCAGCCCCATGCTGCAGCCCCCAGGGACAGCAGGGCAGGGTTTTATGGGATATTCCCTCTCCAGAGCTGGAGCTGCAGGAGCTGCAGGGCTGTGGGCTCTGCCCGCATTTCTCACCCATTTAAGGCAGAGATTCAGTTTCATTTTCAGTCATTCAAGCCCCAGCAATTTCCAGTGACACCGGGTACCTGCTGGCTGCAGCTCCCAATTAATCTGAGGAGCTGGAGAGCTTGGCTGTGCTGCTGGTGTAAACAAGGCACTTAGGAGCATGTCAGGCTTTGTTCAGCCAGGAATCACATCCTTGTTAGGAGCTGCAGCATCACACCTGCTCCTTTTAGGTTAACTGACAAATTGCTGCTATGTAAATCTGCAGTTTGAGTGTAAAACCAAGCCTCTCCTGAGGCCAGCTGACAGTGTGTGAGGAAGGGAAATTGAAACAAAAACCAAACACACCAAACTGGTGATAGCTCACGTGGCAAGATATCCCTGCACCAGGAATGTAACTCTGTCTGTGAGGCAGGATCACTCACAAACACCAGGTATATTTTGTATATCTGTACCCCAACACAGTCAGAGAAGGTGTTTCTCTAAACAGTCTTATTAATTACAGAAGCTGAAATAGAAGAAATTGTCAGTGCCACCTCTGATTCCCCAGAGAAATGAGTTAAATAATGTCTGACACTCATTAGAAATTCATTGCAATCCCAGTGCCATTGAGGAATGGCTGTTGTCACTAGCCACACACACTCCTGTGCTCTGTGGATGTGCAGCAGTGGCAGCAATTCCCACAGGAACGTGTTGTCCTTCTGAAAAGCCCAGCCATGCCACCAAGGAGCTACACAAGGCTGATCTGGCATTCCTGGGCACACAAACTCCCAATATTGGCCGGGCTGTGATAGCAGTGTCCCTTTCATGCTGTGTGGCCCCACAGCCCCAGACAAATCACACAATCCCAGCTGAGGAGGATGCAGATCTGCTGCCTCTGGGACCAGGAGGTCTCAGCTCATCTCCCTAATCCTCCTGACAGCTTTGGGGGCGCAGCAATGCAGAGGAAGTCCTGAGACTATCAAAATGCTTTTGACCTCTTCAGGCATCAAAATATTCAATACTCTGTGGGGGTGTGAATCAGCTGAGAGACCTTTCCCACCTGATTCTGAAGGTATTGGCTGCAAATCTCTGGGCAGCTTCTATTTTACAAGCTTCACTGTAAAAATCTCCTTCCTTATATCTAGTCTAAATGCAGCTTTGTCTGATTTTCTTGGATAATCCCCATATCCTCCAAGAATGTTTGTGTCCTGCCTGGGTGATTACCTGAGCCTGGGCACAAATCAGATCTAAATCTCCTTTGGTATTCAACATCACTCTTTACTTTTCAATTCAACATCACTCTGTTACTTTTTACAGATTCTGTGCCCACTATTAAACAATTTAGGTCACAACCAGCCAAACAATATTTTCTGGTGTTTAACATTCTATACTTTGTTAAAGTGCATTATTCTGCACAAGAGAAGGTGGCTGAAAGCATCTCTTTAAGGAATTTTCAAACTGAGCGTGGACAAAGGCAGTGGCACACAAGCTGCAGTGCCAAAATCCTTCCTGCTCCTTCTCATGCCAAAACCCCAGGAACCAGCATATTCTGTCCAGTCTTTGGGTTATGCAACAGTGTGCAAAAGCTGTTGCCTTCAGAGGTGTCCAGAGACTTCTAGCTTGATCTGGGACACACTGACCATGACTTGTTGCCTCAGGTTTTCCTATCATCTTCTGGGGCACCTCATTCACCTCAGTGTTTTAACACATCTGCCCAGTTATATTGCTCAGCATGGATAGTTGACCATGGTATTTCCTCTGATGAGAACTCAAGCTGCAAGGCCGTAAACAGCTATCAAAAAATGATGTGTACACAGCTGAGTCTGAGGGGAACAAAAGCAGCATTTTTTTTTAATTTTGCAAATTGAAAAAACCTGAATTCCAAAGTCCTGTATTTTTGCACTTATTTTAAAATCAGTAGCTCTAAGAAGACAGGCAGAGAGCAAGATGTTCATCTAACCTCTAATAAATCATCATTCTCAACTAAACATTATAGATCCTACCTTATCAGAGTGGATATTTAAGAATTAAATAAGTAGTCAAGACAAAACCAGAAGAGTTTTAAGTATGACTATTTTATATATGCAGTTTTACTTTAAGATTAAAGTAGGATAAATCACTTAATCCATCAAAATCAGATAAGAAAGGAGCTTCAGGTTGCATAATTCTGTGAGTTTCAAAAATAGAATTTAATTGCCTGAAATTGTGCTCTGATCCATATGCTTCCATGGACAAATGCAATCACTGCCTCTTGTAAACAAGCTAATTGATGTGAGAGAATATAGTTCAGAATATCTTATATGTGAACAACATTTCGCAAAAAGCACAGAGACTTGAGCAGTGATCAATAGTAATCATCACAGCCCCACTGGAACAGGTAAAACTACACTGCTCTGTTTGCATCAGCTGAGCATCTGCTTCAGTTTTCCTTAAAATTATAAAAACCTTTCCTCTCACCTAGCAAAATAAATTAGCTGTTCGAGCTCTTGAAAAAAAATTCTCCCTACCACAAAAGTAAAAAGGCTTTTCTTAGATGAGGCAATCAAAAAATCTTAGGGCAACTCCAAGATCTGAACTCTTATCAGTGGCCGCTCAGTCATTACACAGACACCTCTCAGGACAGAAACATCAAAATGCAGCAGTTATATTGCCAATAAAATGACAAATGCCAGTAATTCCTGATTTTTGCCTCAGACTCATAAATTAGGATGGCACAAGACCTTGTGATCAACCAGTCAGACATTTTCATGAAGAAAAAGGTCGTGGGATTGCAGTTAATTCATTCGTCCTTGAACTGCAGGGCAACAGTAGCAAAATACACAGTTTTGAAGATGTTTTTGTATACTTTACATTATGTCTGTCTTCTTCCTAAGCCCAAGAGACACATGCCCTCACATGCCCCCATCTGATGTCACCTTTCCTGTTCTATCAACCAAATTTGTAATCTTGCTGAAAAAAAAATCTTTCAACAAGATGTGTTTTATTGCTCTTAATTATGAAACTCAATAAATCAGTCTCCTCCAAGACCAAAAAGAATTTCAGTCTAAGTTCCTGTTTCTTGTTAAAAATTAATTTTTAATCACATTTAATATGATACATTTCATTTCTTGCACCTTAAAAATGTTGGCTTTCTCCAAAATGTGATTTGCCCAAAAGTGACACCCACACAACAAGTGGGTGGAAAGGTTAAAATTTTCTGTTTACAAACTGTCTTTGAATAGTCAATACACTTTACAAAAAGTGTTTGGCGCTGGGTGAATACAATGTATACACATCACAAAATGAGAACAACTTGTCACAATTTTATGGAACTGCTTTCACATAAATTATTTGTCAATTTTCTTTTTCCTTGTAATACTTGGTTCAAATAAGTCATTAGGAAGGTACTGACTCCCCTGAGTTTTGCATCAGGTTGTATACATTCAGCATACAGAGCTGGCTAAATAAATCACCAATATCTTCAGGATACTGAATATAATTTGTTAAATGCTTTGTTTAATGCCACAACTCTTTGAGAAATACTATTGTCCCTTCTTCATTCAGATCTAAATCCTGCTCACTTTTAAACAAAACAGAAAAGTGTAAAAGCATTGGATCGAAATTACATTTCTGGATACTCCATGGAATTATCAAGGTTGGAGGAGACCTTCAAGGTCATCCAGTCCAACCATCAACCCAGTCCAAGCAGCACCACAATCACCCCTACACCACCTGCCCAGGTGCCACATCCAGAGGCCTCCTGAACACTTCCAGAGACAGCTACCTCACCCCCTCTCTGGTGGAGCTGCTTTCACTTATTCCAATGCCTCACCACTCATTTAGTGAGAAAAAAATGTCAAATGTCTAATCTGAACCTCACCTGTGTCTTCCTTTCACTTGAGGCACGACAGGAGATATCAACCCCTGCTGTATCCTCACTTCAGGGAATTGTAGAGAGACAGGATCCCCCCTGAGCCTCCTTTTCTCTGGGCTAAACACCCCAGCTTTGTCAGCCACCCCTCATAAGTTGTGTTTTCCAGACCCTTCCCCAGCTCCATTCCCTTCTCTGGACCTGCTCCAGCACCTCGAGGTGTCCCTTGCACTGCAGGGCCAAGCTGGACACAGCAGTCAAGGTGTGGCCTCAGCAGTGCCCAGCACAGGGGACAGTCACAGGGACAGTCACAGGGACAGTCACAGGGGACAGTCACAGCCCTGGTGCTCTGGCCACACTAGTCCTGACACAGAGCAGATGTCCTTGGCCTCGTTGGCCACCTGACACCTCCCGATAGGGGACACCTCGGGACAGGGCAGGGACAGGCGACACCCCCAGACAGGGGGCATCCCCAGCTGGTGACACCTCGGGACAGGCTCCCAGGGCTCCCAGCCCCTTGCCGCACCTCCAGCGCACACATCCCAAAGGAGAAGATGTCCACGGCCGTCCCGTCTGCCTTCTCTGGGGAGGGGAGGGACACGGGGCAGAGCTCAGCGCTGGAGCGCACCTGGGCACCCCCACCTGGGCACACCTGGGCACACCACCTGGCACACTCTGGCTCTCACCTTTCTGGACCTCTTGCAGCTCAGCCCACCCACCCAGCCTGTCAAGATGTCTCTGCAGAGAGAGATCAAAATGTGATCTCCTACTTGGTAAAATATGGGAGAACAACAACATTTCTTGGGTTTGCTGCCATAAAACACATCCCACTGATGACTTCCTGGCCATTTCCTAATTGTGTTGAGCAGCAGAGGCAGTTTGTGGGAACAGCTGCTCACACATCATTTCAGAGGCTCAGGCCCTACCTGTTCAGGAGCACATTTCTGGCAATCAGAGGCAGGTCCCTACACAGGGAGAAGGGCACACCTTGCCTTCACAAGGCCAAGAGACCTGCAACATAAACAAATAAACACATTTAGTACCCTCTCTGAGCTCTCAGAGCTCAGCTTTCTTGTTCTCACCTTGTGAAAGGATTTTCCTGATGTCCTACTGCTAGCACAGAGCTGTCTGAAAAGGGAGCTGCTGTGCACTCACAAGCTTTTATAAAGGAACAGTTTCCCATGAGCAAAACTGCTGGCTGGGATTATTTATTCTTGCAATGGCCCACTGCACAGGATCAAGGGCTTCTAACTGTTGCTGTGAAGAGCATCTATTCTGTGTGAAACCTCACAGAAGGAACCTGACACTTGGTGTAATTTCTTACAGATATTGCAATACTCCACCTGTACATCCTGCCAAAATATTTGCAACCAAGTGCATTTGGCTGAAAACTTGGCATAGGACTTCTATTAATTATTTTCAATTCACTGAATAGGTAGATTAGTCAGGGAAAACTCACAATATATATGGGCAAGTCACTGAGCCAATCTCTTGCCTCAGAATTAAAGTATTTTGACCTTTCAGGGCAGGGAGTTTAAGGAAAATGGAAGTTTAACAAGAGTGCTGCAGTTGTTAAGATGTTGCAATCAAGTCACCACAGGTGAACCCTCTCTCACCAAATGAAGACACTCTCAGCACACTGAAATTACAAGCTTTTAATACAGACAACAGTATTTGGCTACTGCAAATAAAGGCAAAGATGCGTACTTTCACATTAGATTGCACAGGTAAAGTGAACATCAGGGTGTTCCTCCAAATCCACAAAGAAAATCAGAAGGAGAGGCTGCAAGGAAAGGCCTGGAAAAGAGATTTCTTTATCTTTACTCACCCTGGATGTGCCTGGCCTCTGCCTGCCCCAAGGACAGACATTTGCTGAGGGAAAGTGGCAGGGAAGATCATTTCACCAGACCTTTGGATCTGACAACGTTACAAGAGGGCAAACACTACCTAACACCAATGTTAGCTCAAAATAAAATCATTCCCAGTGCTAAACACACATTGCACTTTCTAACAAGTGAAGAAAATCTTTCTTCCATCCCAGATTCGCTCCATCCACAGGCAGAGCAGTGCTGGTGCTGAGGAAGTGCCTGTGGCACGAGCACAGCTCTGCAGTGGCTCCTTGGCATCGCCACATCTGCAGATTGATCTGTTTGCTCTGAGCACTGCTCAGCTCATGCCACAGCTGTATTTCACTCACTGCTGTGGTGGTGGAACTGCTGTTACAGCCACAATATGAGCCCTGACTTATGAAAGCAAGGTTGTAGAGCAGAGTCATATTTTATGGCACAGCAGTTAAAACAGCTGGGAAATTCAGAAACCTGATAATGGGACTGTCAAATGCTTTTCCACATTTCCCAATTTCCATTCCTCTAATGAAAAATATTCCCTCTGCATTCACATTACTCCTCTCTTATTCTTTTATCACTTCCTATAAATCACTCTTCCACTCTCTGGATGAATCAAACTTTTTTTGTCTGTGTACCTGAAGCCTGTCATGGCCATCTAGTGCAGAAATGACAAGCAGAAATGCAGCCCAGGACATTGCACAGACTGTCACACACTCAGCTGGAAGACCCTTCCATCCCAGGCTGTTACATGATCTATGGTCCTCTTGGATTTGTTTTAGTCTTCATGGAACCTGACAGAAAATGTGCTTTTAAAATTATTAAACAGCTTGTTAGGAAATATTAATCAACTAATTTTAATCATATCACTGGCAAAATATTCACACTGCCTTCTAAATGATGGAGACTCAACTTTAAGTGGTCTGCATTCAACAGCTAAAAAATAATATTATACTGAAATACTTTTAAAGCAGGAGTCAGAGTAACCAGAGGCTGTTCCAGTTTATGTCAAAATAGCTTGAAAAAACTAAACTGTAAGATATTGCTCAGCACACAAGCTTGCAAAGCTATTTCACTCTAATCTAGTGAATTCTTACAAACCTAGACATTCTTTACAAGGAGAATAGTCCCAGAAATTTTTAGATCATGCTGGATAGAAAAAAGTGCAGCTTATATAAATACTTTGGCAAGTCTGATAACCAAATAATCTTCCCTCAATTATTCTTTTTATTGTTATTTTTTCAAATAATTAATTACTGTATTTTAGCTGTTTTTCTACTCTTATAATAGGAAGGTTAGATGATCCAGCACACAAAGGATGTTATGTAACACTTCTGTGATGTCAAGTAGACTCAATGGATGTAAAGAGGCCTCCCTGGATGGTTGAAATCTCTGTAAAGCAAAACACCAGCCCCATTCTAACTGCAGTACAAAGGGAAATTTGGATGTGATTGAGATCATCTGACCAGAGATGCAGAGCAGTTGTATTATATAATGCATGTGAGCACAGCTGCTTGCTTATCACAAGACCCGAGAGGAATGCATCACCATCAAAGGGCAGAGCTGCCTTCCCTCCTGCCTCCCACAAATCCCCTGGGTGGGGGCACCTCCCCTGGGCCATTCACAGCACAGAAACTGTCCAGAGCACGAGACACAAGGAGCTGGTACCCAGCCATCCCTCCCCAAATGTTATTTTCCACAGGGTAGGACGTTCACTCTGTTGTGTGGAATAACACCATTAATTTCTCTAAAGAGCTAAAGGGGTGCAGCCAGTCAGACCCTGGTTTGGGAGACCCTGGGGTGCCATTTGCCAGGCACTTCTGTGCAGGGAAGCTCTCACTCACACACAAGGAGAAACCCATTTCTAACCTACTTTTCACCTGGAACAACATATTATTGAGTGAGCTCTGCAATTTAGTCAAGACCACTAGGATGATATCAAGACCTACCCAAACACACCAAAATTTCAGTGTCACTGGGTACACATGACATACACAGTTTGATCAGCATCAACCTCCTAAGAGAGGGTGCAATGTCAAGTACCTGAACAGAAGGAAGCACATTTTCAGCAAGATTTTAGTAACTTTCAACATGTGATCACTCTAAACCAGTTGTGCTTCACAGGTTTCTGTTTTGAAACCTACTTCAATACTTTGCTTCTCAAAATACATGTGAAAGGGAAGAAGTTCCACTAATCAAGATTTTATTATTTGATTTGAAAATTAGAGTGTGATAAATACAATTTTAAACCAAGTTTTCCAGTAATTCTCACAGAATCTTCTGCTTTCTGTGTGAATATTCTCCAGCTCACACAATGATCATCTTCCACACAACAAGTGCTTATATATTTAGGGGTTGAATACAAGAGATCTCTATGTCCAAAGATGTGAGAGTGAATGGAAACACAACTCCTTCAGCCTCTGGGGTGCTCAGCAAGCTGAAAAGAGTGAAGGAAATGGGCTGGTTCTAGCAGAAATCAGATGTTAGTACTGAACTAAAACTGATTCTCTTGACTGAAGCCTGGACAACACAGAGTGACAGTGAGGAGAGAAGAGGAAAGGTAGATTTCAAAGACAACCTCTGCTGTCAGAAATCCAGAGGCTTTGTTCAGAGACAGGGGAATCTGAGGGAGCAAAGGTGGGTCAGTGATGCTTGAAAGAAAAAGGGTTTGGCAGGGGCTTCATTGCTGTTCTCACGCAAGGCTGGGAACTAACAGAAATTTTTTTTCTCTACAAGGTGACTTTCTGTAAGTTATGCACAAGATTCTACCCTTGTGGCCCTATCATAAAAATACAAAGCCTCAATCAGATTTACATTAATGGGAACATATCAGGCTGCTGTGCTCCTTCAGGTGCAATAATATCAATGTATCTAAACCATTCTCCCCAATCTGTTACCAACAAAAGGCTTATTTACAGTTCAAGTCTTTGACTTCAACTTGTCTAGAACAATTTCCTTTCCATGACTCATAAAGGTGAGACTAGAAGGTATATAGGGTACAGGAAACCGTGATAAAAAAATCCAGAATGGGCTTTGCCATAGGAGATGTTGCCCTCTGGTCTGGTTTCTGGCAAGTTGTAATAATGCAACCTGACTGTCAACTCCCCTGACCTGTGGCTATTGTCACATACTTTCCCAAATCATCCACAAGATGCTGAATGAACTCGTCATAATTTATTTCTGTTATGCAACCACATGAAGAATACAACTCTGTATCATGGTCTGGCAGCCCAGAATAACTGCAGAAATGACTCAGTATCCAGGAAAACTTTCAAGCCTGCAAAAAACATGACATTTTCCTGGAAAGCAACTTTCAAACTCTGACTAATGCATTCTCCTATTTTATTTCTTCTTTTTTTAAATCTGTCCATACAGGTCTTGAAGCTCTGAATGCTCCTGGGCACTGAGAAGAATGTGAGGTGAAGACTGTCTGGGCAAGTGGGAACTCAGGCAGGACAACACCGTGTTATGTGATATTTTAGGAACATTTTGAGGAAATGTAGCAGTCCAAGGGCCTAGAGCCAGACACCCCCTTTTTGCCCAGGCAGTCCATACTGCCAGGGCACCTGTTAGGTGTCCTGGAAGGGCTGGAGCTTGGTCCCCAAGGGATCTGATTCTGCAAACCCAGCTCAGACTGGATGAACCATCCTGCTGCTGGCTCTGAGTGCCACGTGCTCCTGGCCAAACCAGGGAAAGCAGCTCTGGGGGCTTCAGGACACAAACCTAACAAAATCAAAGCTCCTCTCTCTTGTCCCTCCATTCCAGCTGGAAAGCCTCCTGATAGCACACCCAGAAATGCTCCTGCAGTGAAGCAAAACCAGGCGAAAGTGGACCCTAAGAGTAACTGAATATTGAGAACCAGACTGTGCTTCCCCACCATGTTTACAATTGTGGTTGACTACCCAAAAGAGGGAAAATATTTATCACCCCCAGCTAGAACTCGCCTAGAACTTTCCCTTAGAAAGATAAACATCAATGAATGTGACAGAGAAAGTTTAAACTCATTAAAAAATTCTGATATATTGTCCTCATTTTGTTTCAGGCTACTTCACACTATTCCAATGTGCTGTGTCAAACAGCCCCCACATTCCAGGTACACGTCATAGGAATGACACAGAATTGACATAAGAAACTTTGATGCAGAGCTTAACACAAAATAGTACCAGCTGAGCATGCTGCAGGAAGGCATGCACAATCCCATTGTGTTGGAAACAGCTTCTCACCTTGTACTAAAGAGGACAGCAGGCCTGAGAACCAAGGTGCTCTACTCTGGTTTCTTTGCCATGGAGGGAGCCTTGGGCACACTCTTTTCCCTCTCTCTTTCTCAGTCTATGTCTCCTGAGATAGCTAAACAGCATCAGCAGCACAAAGACACAGAGAGAATTTCTGAGACTCGTAGTGTGGCCTGAAACATTCAAAAAAACCACCATACTCCAGCCCTGACTTCCACTACCCACGGTGAGAAAATTACCATATATTATTATCAAAGCCATGGAGCTGCTAAAGACAAGATGCATTGCAATAGATGAGCAGGAATTTTAACTGCCTGAGCCAGCAAGGGAAACTCTTATCCCACTGACACGGCCTCCAGCTATGGATGGATGCTGCACTTTGTTTTCTCCAGAGCAATGGTGACATTTTAGATCATCTGTTGTGCTATAAATGTAACACTGTGATCTGCTGAATCTTTTCTACCTGGAAGGCCATTTCCTGGTGCCTGAGTCATTAACTTCCTTGGATGACATTGCCACGTTGGTAATGAAAGGATGTAACATGCTAATTTATGAGGCTGCTGTAGTGCAGGTATTTTAAACTGCTCAGGTGTGAATAGCAAAGGCTGGCTGGGGTTTGAATCCCTTCAGCACTATCAGCTCACTGTGGGTGCCATTAAATACTTGTCTCTGAGCTGGAGGAACATGGGTTTGACAGATGGAGCACTCAGTGGACCAGGAGCTGTTTGGATGGTTTCACACCAAGAGTTGTGGTCAATGGCTCGATATCCACAGGAAAGGAGCAACAAGTGCAGTTTCTCAGGGGCCAGCTCTGGGACTGGCACTTTCAACATCTTTGTCAAGAAACATACAAGTTCTGCTGTACTGATTTTACAACTATAGCTATTAAATTATTCAGATCTAAACAAGACACATGCCAGACTGTCAAAACACTCAAGAAGAACTTTTTTCAAGTTCAAGTCTGTAGCTACATGTCCTCCATGTAGGCTGACAATCAATAAACACGAGAACAAGAAATCAAGAAGTCTCTTGGGTAACACCTCATACCCCAGTGCTCACCCCTTTGGCTGGGAGGAAGAACAGTCCTCTCCAACTAATCCCAATTCTCTTCTTCCAAAATATAGAATGTAAATGAGTTTAGCTGCAGATAATGATGTTTCTGTTATTAGTAACACCCTGAATAGCTTCAAACCCTGACAGGGAATTTAACTCCTGGGGACTTGGCTTAGCAGGATCTCCTTTTATACACCCTGCTCAGTGTGGAGTGTAAAATGGCTTCAGAGTCCTCCCCAGGGATACTGATAGGCCTGCACGCTTCATCACAGGCTATTACACACTCAAATTCACTGGGCTGAACATCTGTGGACAATATTTATAACTTCAAAACATCCATGAAGCTCTTCAATCTGTCTGCAATTATTCAACTGTAATTCTGAAGGCGCTTGCTGACAGAAAATGGGAATTTGGTATGAAATCCTTTTCTTCTGTGTTGTTTCTCTGTCTGTCCAGAGGGGATGAAACAGAGACTTTCAGTTTAGGTTTTAAGGCACAATTTTATGGTGTAAATAAGCTGGCCAGCTTGGGTTGCAGTGGAAGTCAGTTACCTGGGTAGATCTTTTTATCCTCACAAAAATGGCCTCATTCCTAATGGCCAGGCATAAACCCCCCGGTCTGTGCTGGGGTTCCGGCAGGAATGAACCACAGCTCCTCCCCAGCTCCCTGATCACCCTGGGGTTTGTGTCCCCCATGCCAACCATCCTCACACTGCCAGGGCTGCAGCCCCCTGGAGCTGCTTCTCTTTCTGCCACCACCACAGAGGCTCCTTCCCCTTCAGGAAAGCTGTTAAACTTGGAATAAATCTGGGCCTAGCCATTCCAATTTGCTGAGTCCCAGAGCAAGGTAATATTAAAGGGGACAACTAGTCTTGACAGGACTTGCAGCATGTTTTCACTTGATTTTTTTTTTCTGGAACAATGGGGTATTCACAGGAATTGAAATTTCATTTAAATATGGATTGTGGTGAAAGCGATTTTTTAAATTATAAGCGCTTGAATAAGTTTTAAATATTTTCAGAATGGTTCCTTTTATTTCATGAAATTAATGTTATACTTCCTTGCATTCAATTTCCCTTGAATAACTTAGACATTTCTAAATAGAAGGTGGAACATTATATTTAAAACACTCATAATTTCTTTCCTCTCAGAAAATCTGCTTGGTAAAATTAAAAAAAAAAATTAGCTGAGCTCTGTGCTCATGCTGGCTTTGGAACACAAAGTTCTCCAACTGTGGAATTTCCTGAAAGCCAAAGGAAGTGCTGCCAAAATCTTCACTGCCTCTTTTGAAAACATATAGTTCATGCAGTTCAATAGATTTCCATCAATTTGATCAGATAACATTGTCATCTAATTAATTCTAGACAAATTCATGTGCCTTCAACAGAGAATTGGCTGAAGATTGAGGCTTTCTTTAGTTAATATAAAGACAAACCAGTTTATTATAATGTTCCTTGGGGTAATAAATCCACAATGACCTTAACCATGATTTTTTCTGTCAGTTCAAAAACACAGTCTTCATTCTTGGTTAGCCAGGTGATTTAGTGTGTTCTTCAACTGCCCAGCAACAGATTATTCCATTTATGCCTTCCATTTGTTCTTCCAACATTGCTGATCCAGGTAATAAAGAATCAGGTTCACAGCTATTATCTCTGCTTAATCCTTCATAATTGTCTACATGTTAAATCAGGGATATTATGCTGAATAGCATTTAATACAGTGCCTTCCCTGTGTGCATCAGGCAAACTCAAAAAAAACCCCAAAAAATGACCTTGACTGACACAGAGGCCATTTCAGATTCAATTCTCTAAAAATACCTCATTTAGAAGCATTAGGTAGAGGCAGACAATGACCCATATCCTTCCATGTAGCTGTTGGTTTCTACAACAAATTGATGATACTTTTAAAAAAACGCACTCCCTCACAATAGGAAAAACCCCTAAAAGTCAGAAGTTGCCCCCAGAGGCTGTTTGCACACAGGCAAACCTTGTTTGCACCCAGGTACCTTGTGTTGTCCTTCATTACTCACCTGGATTATGTTCTGCTCTACTTGACCAATATTCAATGCCAAAATTGGTTTTCTCCCAAGTGATGCTTCTTTTTTAGACTTTGTTTTTACAGATAGTCTGAGGAAATTGAACCCCAACAACAAAAGAGGGCAAGAGGGGTTGTAGGTTTAGTTCAGGGCTAAAGAGATGCAAGGCTTTTATTCCTCATCATTGTCACAGATGGCATCACAAACACTGAACAGAATGGCACAGGCTCACACAATCCCAGAATGGCTGAGGCTGGAAGGGACCTCTGGGGACAATCTTGGCCAAGCCCCTGCTCAGGCAGGGTCACCTGGACCAGGCTGCCCAGGGCTGTGTCCAAAGAGCTCCTGAATATCCCTGAGGATGGAGGCTCCACAGTCCCCTGGGTGTCCTGCGCCGCTGCTGGGGCACCCTCACAGTGAAAAAGAGATCCCTGGTGTGCACAGGGAGCTCCCCATGGTTCATTTCATGCCCAGGGCCTCTTGGCCTGTCACTCACAGCAGTGAAAGAGCCTGGCTGCTTTCTCTGGACATCCCCCAGGAGATATTTGCACGTGAGGGGATCCCCCTGAGCCTTCCCCTCTCCAGGCTGGGCAGCCCCAGCTCGCCCAGCCCTTGAGAGCTGCTCCAGGCCCTGCCATCCTCTCAGAGTCCTTCATCATCCTCAATCACCTGGGATCCTCTGCTGGACTCTCCAGGAACTCTGTGTCTTGACTAAATAATTTCAGTTATCAAACTTTTTTTTTTCTGGCAGTCAGAGAACACAACTGGAATAAGTGGCTATGATCTCAAGCACACAAAGTAAAAATATATTAAAAATAAAGACAAAGAAGAGATACACACCAAGGTGAAGCAAATTTGTCAGGTGAGACCATCATCTTTTGTTCTACCTCAACAAGAAACTTAACAGCACACAAAAAATTTTACTTTCAGAGTGTCCTCCAGTGCCTGCTAGGAAGTGACTATTGGAAGGTGACATTTTCTTTTTCTTGTGACTGGTTATGTGCCCTGGGAAATGTAAAAATATCACCAAGGTATGCATAAGAGAGGAGTTAATTAGTTTAACTTCCTGATGGGAATATATTAACAGTGTAATAAGATGCTCAAATACTCTTTTTATGATTGTCCCTGCCAAAATAGTTGTTGGAAAGATTTTTGCAATACAAAAACTTTCATCCTCCATATGGAGATCCAGATGCTGACTCTGATCTTTGCATGGCAGAGGTCACTGCAAACATTCAGCCTCCTGATCTCAGAAGTGGCACCTCTGAGCCTGTGACTGGAAGGATCCTGTGTCAGGATCAATATCTATAGACAGCTTTCTCCTAAATTCCTCTACAAACCCAAAGGGAATAATTTCCCTGGATCAATACACGATCCTGTGACAGGAAGAATTTATTTTTTTCAATGCCATCCAGTGCTTTCATTTTTAAAACTCTTTTATAGCTAAGTTCAAATGCAATTTGTCCTGCACAGTCATTGCCCCAAGTGGACAACATAATTAATCATCTATTCTTATGTATTTGTGACTTAAAATGACTTCTAGCTAAACATTCTTACCCTAAGTCTCCCCTTGATTAAGCCTGAACATATAAGCATGAATTTTGTTACTGTGTCTCTCCTTCTGTCAGCCAGAATGTCACTTTGGAATTTAATCTAGTGAAAACAAAAATAATATGTTGATTTCCCCACTGTTCTAAAATATGTGACCTATTTTCTATTTGAAATAATTTTTAAAATATATTTTCAGATAGATGGAATGAACAGTATATTTTCCTATTAATTGCTTTCTAGAATCACACATAAAATACCTTCCTGCTTACATACTGAATATGAGGGATGTAGAATTATATTCCCTACAATAAAAGCCTAAATCAACTTCTACCTTCTTTGTACCTGTCTGGACAAGAAAAATCTTCTCAAAAAGTCCCACTAACCTTAGGATCATCACCTAAGAGGACACTGTCTCCTAGGCTATTTATATTTTTATCTGCATCTGATAAAAATCTGGGTAGGACACACAGTTTAGTTTCTATTTCCCTGCTTTAAAAAGCCAGACAATCACATTTAGCTGATTTTTTCTGTCCAAAAAAAGCATTTTACAAACAATGAAAAAACTAATATTTGAGCAGCACAGGCAGCACTGTGTTAAGGTACATTATTTCAGATTTGCAAATAGGAAGGACTGTAAAACCTTCTTTTCTTCAGGTGACAAAGGAATGATGGCAAATTTCCAATTATTTCAGGAGATCAAGCATCCCTTTTCAATGCCAGGGGTTTTTCACAATTCTGTAACATTGTCTTGGCTGATAGAGCCACCTTGTAAGTAATTGCTTGCATTAAACAATTATAAAAACTTCGGAAGATACCAAGAAAAATGTCTGGGGAAATGAAAAAAATCCAAATAAAGTAAAATTTAATAAAAAAACCTTCTGTCACTGCACATCCCCAAGTTCCCATATTATTTTGCTGATTCATTTATAAGATTATATATTAAACAGCCATCTTTTTGAAAGGCCTTTCTGGTGCAAAATAAATTAACTTGTCACATAAATTACTCTCATTTTGCAGCTTTTCTAAAGGATTAAATCTTGTTGCCAAAAAAAAAAAAAGACCAAATATTGAAAAATACAGAAGAAAACAAAAAGCATAACAAAATTACCCTGTGTGGAGGAGAGAGCTTCCCTGCTTTCCAACACCCACCAGTCACAGGAGATGTGCCCAGGAACCAAGATCTTCAAGGAGACCCACACCTCATTTTGGGAAAAGATCTTTTCAAAGTGAGCAGGTCAGTTTTAGAGAGCACCAGGCTGAGGTAGTTTGTACAGACCTGGCACTGGTTTTTTTTGTTTTGTTTTACCACAAACAGTAAAAATGCTGTCATGGGCTCCTTGGAAAATCTCTCCCTTAACTGTCCTACAGGGAAAGAAGCTGTAAAATGAATTTCTGGATATCTGGTCACTGTTGGGCTGTTCAAGAAAATCAGACCTGGTGCCATAACTGCGGGGAAAATCCTCAGCAGCAGCAGCAGCAGCAGCAG
>NW_005054319.1:7956882-7969861 GCF_000277835.1 Geospiza fortis
GCGCCGGCGGCAGCAGGAGCAGCAGCAGCCTGGGTGTTCTGTTCTGCAGCATCCCTACAGCTGCTCCTGCTGAGGATAACAGTGCTGCTGGGCCAGTGCTGCTCATCTGCTGAGGTTCTGCTCATCTGCTCATGTTCTGCTCATCTCCTGATGTTCTGCTCATCTGCTGATGTTCTGCTCATTTCCTGATGTTCTGCTCATCTCTTGATGTTCTGCTCATTTCCTGATGTTCTGCTCATCTCCTGATGTTCTGCTCATCTGCTGATGTTCTGCTCATCACCTGAGCTTCTGCTCATCTGCTGAGCTTCTGCTCATCACCTGAGGTTCTGCTCATCTCCCGACTCAGGGATGGGTTACAGCTCAGGTACAACAGCCATGCTCTGGATCTTCCAGCAGAAGACCAGTTTGATTTGAAATAATTAAAGCACTTCTACATATTAGTTATTGTGAATGAAGTTTCTTAACTTCTTCAGGAATGTTCAGTCTTTACTATTTTTCTGACAGGTTTTGATCACTTTATCTTGCCAGAATTACAGTCCCCTGGCTCCCAGGCTGTCTGGCTCTAATAACCAGCTAAGCTGACAATTAACACCTTGTGTATCTCCTGCCCATTGTGGTTCCAATGACTTTTATACGTTCTGTTTCTTCCCAAGCACTATTCTATTCTGAAACCTTGACACAATTAATATCTTTTCAAATCAATTCATGCCTTGCTTAGGCTGATGAACATATTAATCTGTAAAACAGATGCATTTAATATGAAGTCTTTGTCTTTTCTTATTGGTTATTAACAAATTACATGTTACTAATGCTTTTTCATTCTGAAAACAATTTAAAAGATAAACAATAGCTGTTGTGACAGCCAACTTAACCATCTAGCACCATCTTGAGGTTAAACTGCTCTTGACATTCTAAAATAAATGGACATTCCTTGATTAGCTCACCAGAAGGTCTGGAGTGATGCAGATATTTATTTTTTACAGACAAAAATTTTAAAAACCCAAAAGTTGTAAGACAAACATTCTATAGATTTTTTTCTTTGCTTCTTTGCACAGACTCTAATCCAATTCTGTTAATTCTGCTGGTGATTAAGCCTAAACTTATATCCCTAAGGAAGAGTGAGATACTTCACATTTTTGTAACTTCTCTGAACACTGCACTCAGGAAGTTCTAAGGTTCAGACCTTTATCCACCAGTTCTTCCACAAGTAACTTCCCTTTTCACTGGGATTAATTCTAAAATTCACTTCCAGACAAAACCATACTTTTACAAAGTATCCTTATTCTAAAGGATACTGGTCCACCCAGGCACAATCATCTTTAATGCATTTCCAACTGAAAATATCTAGGAAAGACTGGATGTGATATTTTATTGGAGGATAATGAACCTGTCAGATAAAGTTGTTACTGTATGTTTGAAGTTAATCATAACACCAGAACATTGCTACAATTATGAGAAGGGGATGAAGGCTGAGGCCTTTTCAAGAATCCAGGCAAGAGAGAGGAAATTGTGCTTTCTCCAGACAGACTTGCCAACTTTGACACTTTCTAAAAAATACAAGCATTCACTTGTTTGGTAATGAGAGGCTGAAATATACATTGGCTGTGTGCTTGTTTCAAACAAATCTGATTGTGAATCCTGTGCCACTGGGCTGAACTCCTGAGGAAATTCATGCGAATTCAAGTAAACACAGCCCCAGCTTCATGAGCACCTCACATCAATAGCCACTCAAATAATCTTTGCTGTGTCCAATGTTGTGTTAGCATGTTTAGAGACTCAGTGTTAGGAAATTGCAACACTTCCAAGTGCTCATATTTTCATTCAATTTAGGATTTGGGAAAGATGGAGAATCCAGACCAGTTTACCTTTAATAAGGAAATAAGAACTTTTAGGACTCAGAGGACTGTAAAAATATGTGATTTCCACAACACTAGATATCAGCACTTTGTGCACTCTGCTACTTCAGCCTCAAAACCTGCCTGCAAATGCAGCCTGAAGGAAAAATTAATGGATTTATAATACCCTTGCCCTTCTTGAAGCGTCCACATGATGATGTTCAGTTCTGGAAGGGGTGACATTTCACTGTACATGGAAGGATCTCATCACATGTGAATCTGTGCATTCCCAACACAACACAGCACACCTTAATGTTCATTGCTGTAATTTCATTTTCTACCTCATGGCCCTGGGAAATGCCCTTCCTCTTGCAGTGATGGACACTTAGAACTGGAGGGTTGATCTTGCTAAAACACTTCCAATGGTTTGGCTTACAGGTTTCAGTGCAGTTTAACATGAATTATATCTGGATATTTTCCACAACAAAGATAATTGCCTTGTAAAAATCCATTACAGCCATTGCCAGTGTCAGGGGATTGATTTAAAGTCAACCTTGATGGTAACCACTGCATTTCAGAAAGACAAATGCAAAGCAAATGCAAAACAAAATACACCATAACCAATAACAGCAAGAGACAATCCCTCCTGGGGAATGCAGCCCCTGGAGACAGGTACCCATTTTCCTGAGGCAAGAGATGAGTAAGACAAGGGAAGCAGAAGAAAGAATGTCTAAGTACTCTCCTGCCAGGGCTTTTGGAAGTTCTGTCAGGATTTGTGTCAGTGCTTTGAGGAAACTCAGCAGGGTGTCTCTCAGATCACAGCAAGAGATGAAATCCATAGGGAGAGCAAGGAAAACTTCCAAAGAAAATACAACTCTTGCTACATAACTAGAAACTTACAGGGAAAGTGACCCAGACACATCTCTTGTGAATGTGAAAATCCACTCCTGCTTACCCTAATCCCAGGACCAGGCCTCTAAATGCAGTTAAACAGCTCTATTTGTAGCTCTTCTAGACCTAGGTTAGACAGCAAGAGAAACTGAATGGAATTGAAAGCCCTTTTTGATAGGTTTTGTCAAAATACCTGCAGCAGCCCTTCAATTTTTCAAGTGACAGTATTAGGGAAAATTCCATGAAAGCCTCTTCCCAAAGGAGCTGTTCAAAACATCTTGGAAATGACAAGCAAAAGGATAAACAGCCCAGCATTTTCAGCGACAGAAATTGCCTCTCCTGCTAATTCACACTACAATCACAGGGGGAAAACCAGGAACGTGGGGCAATGCTTGAGGCAGGGTCAGTCTAAAACTCCAGAGTGAAAATGTGCATCTGAATCCACGCTTAGCCCATCCTTAACATAAGTCTTGAAAGCCAGCACTGTACAGGAACTTCATCTATTTCTGGCTCTGCCCTGATCTCCTTTTAACCCCCCACACCTCGTGGCTCCCTCCCTCCCTCCCTCCCTTTTCTGTCACATCCATGTTGGCTGTGTATTTTTCAGAACAGCAGCTGTTTGTGTGCTCTGCTGGGGAATGAGCCCTGGCCTCCAGGATCACTCAGACACTTTGACTGTTTCATTTTGAAATCCCCAGTTGTGAGACTGGAGGAATCCTTGTGTAATGTCTGTCTGTGTGTCATTATTGCATCAATGATTTATAAATTATGGATGAGGGAGTTAGGGAGAGAGCAAGCATATATATTTAGAGACTAGGCCAAATTACAGTGTTGACACTTGTTACCTATTGACATTTCTTGGTTATGTCCATGCCAATCTAATTCTGTCCTAATTGATCAATTTAGACATTGAAAATTAAAATTACTTTTCCTGTGCCAATTGTTCTTGTTCCGTCGTGTATTTGACAACAAAAATGCTCAATATTTTAATTACAAACAGCCACTAATCAGTGTTGTTTTCTTTTATGAAGAAAACCATTTTCAAAGTAACAAAATGTTGTCTGAAATAACAGAAATTTGAAGCTCCCTGGTCAGCACAGTAAAGTGTTATTTAGCCTTCACTGAGATAATTTATTGGATGCATATTATACTTGCTGAAAGGCAAATGCACTTTAACATTGCAGCTTGTCTCTGAACAGATCATTCTGCTGAAAGCTTTAGACCACCTATTTTTAGCAAAACAAAAGAAAATGTGTAGGTCAGATCAAGTGCAGGAAGCAGAAGAGCAGAGACTCAAAGGCAGCTCTCAGGGTTAGGTACCACTGGAACTTGCAGCCTGCTTTAAGGAGCAGCACCAAAACTCTTCTGGTGAGTTTCTCAATGAAGGGATGGGGATGGGTGGCACTGGGTCAGGCAGCCAAGGGCACCTTCTGGCACAGACACTACATGAGGGAGCTGGCACTTCAAGACTTTTTCTCTTCACTTTTTTTGGTGATAATCAGAGCTTGACCACAGCTGCAGCTGAGCCACCAGGTCAGGTGAATAACTGCTATAAGGGACCAAGCAAAATCACTGACTTGACACCCTGCTTATTGACCAGCCCAGGATTGCACTGATCACCAGGATGTTCATTGGTTGGTTGGTGGCTCTTTAACAATATCTGCCTTCAAAACCAAAGAACAGGGGAACATTTCATGGCTAGCCCAGCAAATTTCACCTGATCACCAGGAGCAGCAGCAAGGTTAGTGCATCTCCTCCCTGTATGTGCACACCATCCCTGAGAGGTCAGTACCTGGGTCTTACACAGTGACGTGTGAGTGAAATGCAGCACACATGTGGCACACAGGTGGTCACATTAGGAGGTCTGAGTGCTTTCTCCAGGACTTGAACTCTGATTCCTGATCTAAGAAGCTCTCAAGAGAACTTCCCCATTACACCGGGGTCCCCATCAGTAGGAGGGACACCACCCTCCTGGAAGCTCTCCTGTGGCTGAGAGGTCTGAGGAAGCCCATTCACTTGGGAAGTACCCCAGGAGTACATTTAGGAAACCTCAGGATCTCTGTGTACCCCTCTCACAGAATCACAGAATAATGATGTTGGAAGATACCTCCAAGATCATCCAGTCCAACCTATGCCCTAAGACCTCAGCTAGACTATAGCACCAAGTGCCATGGCCAGTCTTTTTTTAAACACATCCAGAGATGGTGATTCCACCACCTCCCTGGTGATCCTACCCCTCTCCCAAGGCCCAGCCACAGCTGGAACAATTCCTCTCCTGGAGAGCAGCAAGCACACAGGAATTAGGCATGCCCTGGTGCAAGGCAGCCTCTCAGAGAGAGCAGGCAGGAATTTGTGGGCTTATGTTGGGGTCATGTCCTAAAAATTGCTGCAGAAATTAATATCTTGGGTCAGATCTAAAGCCCATTAAATGTTACTGGGTCATTTCCATGGCTTTCAGCAGGCAGCAGCTCATATCTCATTGCCATTTGGAGCAGCAGATGAAAGATAGCTGTTTTACACAATCCGTATAAATTAACATTATTTGTGGGATAAGAGTCAGAGAGCCCAGACTGTGTTTTTTAACATCAATATGAAATTCTCCTGTCCTGGCACCATTCTGGGGCTGTGGCACAGCATGAGTGGGACACACAACACACTTTTGGAGGAGTCTTTGTGAAAGGCCTCCTCTGCACTCACCCACACACCTGGCTGTGCTGTGCCCCACCTGGCCAATCCCTAACTGGATTTCTGCAGATAATGGTGCTATTTTTACTGGCAATGCACCTTTCCTCAGGTCTGACTCTCACCTTCATGAGCCTCAGCTGCTGCCTCCGAGGGGAGGAGCAGGCAAGGTGAGGCTCAGATCAGTGCTCCCCCAAGGAAACTCTCATTAGCACAGAGGCACGAGCAGCAAGCTGATCACACAGCCACAAACAGCCCTGAAAGCCCCCTGCCAATTACCTGCATGGGCAGAGATGGATCTCCTGTGCCAACAAAACACATCAGGCAACAATATCAGGCTCAGCAGAGAGAAGGCATGAAAAGATGCTTTTCTCCTGCCAACTGTTTTCAAAGCTCATCTTGAAACAAGTGACAAAGCAGTAGTTATTGTACAACAGATTGTGTGGTTGCCATGAAAACAGAAAGTTTCAGCACTCTCAGCTATCATTAGGATGCTCACTGGCACTCTGAATCTTGATAGTTCCAGGGTACAAAACAGGAACCCCAGTGGGACCATCTACCCAGTAATTTACGTGGAGCTGTGTAGGAGGCCAGTATTTCAAGCAGACTTCGTGTATGTGTTCAGGGCAAATCTAGGAGCCTAATAAGCTGTGAAAATGTACATCATCTGTCCTTCATGGGTAAGACTAATATCCTCTGATGCTAATTTCTGAAATGGGTTCTAAATACTGAAATTTTAAATTGTTGGGAAAAGCAATAAAACCACTCAGAGTGAGCATATCAAATTAATGTGTGATAATCCCTCCCTTGCTGCAGCAAGATTTTATTTTTAAGTGGCATTTTAAAAATGTCTTCTGTGAAGAATAAAAACAGTAGGGATGTGATAATACCCCACCAACTGAGGGAAAAAAGTCCCTGTCCAAATTTGCAAAACCAAATTTTGTTATTTTGAGACCAGGATGCATTTTTCAATGACAACATGCAGAGGAAAAAGAGAAAAGGCTGTCCTTGGAGCAGTGCTGTTCAGAAAAGGCCTCAGATATCCTTCTGGCAACCCTAAAACCCATCCCCATTCTTTACTGGCCTGTGGAGAACAGCACCAACTGTGTTTCCATATGTAAACCATGCTGCTCCTCTATGGAGAGAGGTCAATAAGAGAAGTACATATTCGTGAGCTTCAAATATTTCTACTGCCTTGGAAGATGGCACCACTTCTTGGCTGCAAAGAAAAGTGATTTTTGAGGAGGACATGAATTCTTGTTTTCTCCATAAATGACTGGCTAGTATTTCTTTCCTATTCTAATTTTGTTTCAACAAGGTATAATAAGAGAGCTTTGAGAGCTTAAATCTCCTAATTCCAAGGGTGTTGTAAATAAAACAAAAATCTGAGGAAGTCACGGGTGAGTGAGCTACATGTACCTGGTTTAACTTAAAGAGTTTAATTTCCACCAAAAATCTTAGCAGGAAAGCATCAGGACATATCTTACAGTCCTTACTGGCCTGTGGCTCCAAACAATATATTTAATATATCTCAGCTTTTAGGCTGGGTGCTTCACTGCAGTTTGCCACTGAGAATTTGGCACATCATCTGTTTGCCATCTATTAGACATAAGCTACTCTTTCTCATCCTCAAGTACAGAAGACATTATAGAAGAAATATCTACTATGAGAAAGATGTTGCATTATAGAACAACTGATTCTGTATCCAGAGATTTCCCAAATATGTTCCTTGCAGTTGAGAAAACTGTGAAAAAAGATGGAATTGCCTTTCTCTGATTCACTGAAAAATAACATGAAAGTGATCTTGAATGCTCAGAATGATACCAGATAAAGCATGAGATGGGATATAAATGACATTTTTTAGAGACCATAAAACCAGAAAAAGTAAAAGATGCTTGGGTTCCTAATACAAATTTACAGTTTCTACCTGGAGAAAAATGTTGCATTAACACACAGGCTGCAATATGAAATGTGTGTCTTAAAAGACTGGTGATAGTCCACAAGATAATTTCCTAAATCAAAAGGCCTCCATCCAGTGTGCTAGGAAATCTATATTACACTTTACCTTGAGAGATAGAGACTAATTCCTCCTAGAGCCAAAAAAGTGATAAGTAGAGGTAAAACCAGTCATCCCACTGCTTTCCTTATGTGGAAGCAAAATACGATCTAAACCCCAGTGCTTCCAGAGAACCAGTTCCAAGGAGCCAGAAACAATTACAGAGCAGATTGATTGTTGATGTGAATTTAACAGAATAGCATGAGTTACGATGCCGTTATTTTCCCAAGTGCTACAAAATAATAATCAAGGAAACCTACTCATTTTTAAAGCTTCATTGTAGAGACAAAAGAATCCGTGAAGAAATAAGAAAAGAATACTTAATAAATTACAAAAATAGGGCAATTGATGATAACACATTATAAATCAAGAAGCAGAACTTGCAGAAAACTGAGACCAGAAGGATACAATTGCCAGCAAGCACAGTTAAGGCTAATAGCTTTTTAAAAGATGTAAAGCAACAAAACTAACACTGCTTTCCCACGTGCTATTAAAAAGTGCCCCATACAAACTAAATTCAGTTGCTTGCTTCTTAATATCTTGATTTATGTTACTGAGACTGGGAGGAAAAATTGCAATGTATGAATTTTGCTGCCATTTTAATATTTTTTTAATGACAGATCATTAGCATTATTGATTGTTGGTTTGTCTCCATTCTGTGATATTCCCCATTGCTAATACAATCACTTTTATCAGCCTAGCTGATGTAACCTGCTTTGGAGCAAGAGGGAATTTATTCTTGGGAATTAGAGGCTGTCAAGGGCTGTGAAAGAGAAATTGTGAAAGTAAAAGCAATCAGTAAAAAGCACATATTTACCAAGAAATGTAACTGTACAGTTGCCTCAGTGGTGTTATTGTTTTCTCTCAGGTAAATTGTTTTATGACAGGCAGCGAATTTTTTTTTATTTCCAATCCTGTAAGCAAACATCAACTACAAATACAATTGCCCCCAAGGAAAATAAATCCAAGAATAACAAATTCAAAAGAGATGGGACATGTGACAGAAAGCAATTCTCAGTGCAGGCTAAGCAATTATGAGATGGAAAACATAAAAAGTTATGGGAAAGGTATTTCCCTTTTTTTTTTTCATATTTCCAGTTTCAGCTCATTAGTGTTTGAGCCTTTGGACTACTAAACTCAATTAGCAGTAATTTAATTACCACCATATATTTTGAGGTGCAGAGCTCTCCACAGCAGACACTTGCTCCCTCAGAAGGCTCTCAGGAGATTTAGAGATGTATTCTGCTATCACCAGAGGCTCCTTCTCCTCACCCCGTGCAGGAATGGAACAACAGAGAAAAACAGATGTGGCCTCAGCTCCTTCTCCGTTTAAAACTGTCTGTAGCAAATCAGCTTTCAGCTTTGACAGTCAAACGACAAGCCACAACATTCTTTCTCACTAAGCTCCTAAGGCAGAAAAAGTATTCAGGCCTGGCAAAATATTTATGAGTGCAAGTTTATCTGTGTGTCCTTAGGAGACAGATACGTGTCCCAGAGCCCTGGTGTTCCAGCTCTGGATTGAATGCTTTGCTTTTGAAAGATTCTTCCCTGTGGCAGAGAAGGGATCATATCTAAATCACCAGATTCGGAGCTCCCAGTAGCTTTTAGGCTAACTCAGGCCTAATCTGAGCTCTGCACTGCATACACATTTTTTTTTCTCTCCTGTGTAAAGGGCTTTGACCAATTCTAATAAAAGCTGCTATTAATTGTCCTGTACCCTACCAGCATAAGGGAAAGGAGTTTTTGTGGGTTCTCCTTCTACTACCTTGGAAATGCTTCTATTTTAGTCATTTAAGAGAGAACATGAAATCTTTGCAGATGAACAAAGGCAGGTGTGAGAAAGCAAGAACCACATTACCATTTACTAATCCACGGCATTGTCAGCAAGGGAGAAATGTGAAACTTGCCAGGCCAGGAAATACTGCACAGTTGCAATTTTGGCAGCTCTCACTCTCCAGCTAAGCCTTCCAAAGCAAAGGAACAGAAGGCAAATCTGCAGCAAAGCACGTGCAATTTATTGAAATGACAGAACTGGCGAACTCTCCTTCAGAACAATAAGACAAAATATCCAAAAGTGGATGCAAATGGACCAGGTATAAATGGACCATTTCAGGCAGAGTGAGCAGAATCTGAAGAGACAGAGCAATGCAAACACCAGACACAAGTAGCACTAACACTCTTACCAGGCCATATCTTCCCACTCCTTCACCACATGAACCTCTCAAGTTTAAAGTAGAGCAACTTCAGCCTGACTTTTGGTATTCAAATGAGGCAGCTTAGGCAGGAGTTTAGTCCTCCCCCTGTTCCCTATGCATTAAAGTAGAAATACTGTCTCAAGAGGTGATTTACAGCAGCCAGGCACTCACTGCCTCGTGCAGAGGCATCTCATGGGTTTTTCTGCAAGGTCTCTGCCCAGGCCCCCATTTTGCATACAAGAATTGCCCAGTGGTGAAGTAAAACCCTGGGCTGGCCTTGAGTCCATCCTTGAGGCTTTGATGAGAATGAGGGGGAGTTTCTCAGTCCTTTGGAGCTCTCTTGGGCCTGGCTCAGCCCCCTCCCCAGGAGAGCCCTGCCCTGGCACTGCAGGTGTTGTGTGACATGGGCGCCTCTTTGGGCTGAGCACAGGGGACAGGCACAGCACAGGGCTCTGCTTGGATTGATAAACTCTCCCTGGGCACAGCCTTGCTGGAGGACATCAAACAACATTCTCATGAAACCCACGGGGCCCGGGCTGCCTTTATCATGAGCAGGGAAGAGCTGCAGTTTCTGTCTCTGGAGGATAATAATTGGGGCTTGGTTTTGCTGCTCTGCTACTGGGAGGCTCTTCTGATCTCCCTTTCAGACAGAAATTTAGTTCTTGGAAGACGGAGCACTTCTTAAAGGAGTACTTATTGTTACTGACACAATCCCTGGGATGTTTTCTCGTGCTTTAGAGCTTTTTCTATCAGCACAATGAAGGGGACATTTTTTAACCTCTCCTGGTTTAACAACTAGCAGGTTGATATTTTTCTCAGGGCAGCAATACAGTTAACAGGCTCCTTGATAGCACTGGAAAAGGCAAACAGGCTGTCAGATACACTGTGGAGGAAAAAGGAAAGGACTGGAAAAGTGTTTTGTTGTTCAGTGGTGTTCGAGCCACTTCTCCCAACAAGCCTTGATCCTTTTCCAACCTTAAATCTTCTCAAATGCAACAATACTTCATTGCATATTTATATTCAGGGTTTTAACTCCTAGGGTGGGTGGTTTATTTCCAATTTAATCAATTAAGTGTCTCTAAGGCACTTTTGAAAATGTGGTTGGGTCTAAAACGTTTTATATCACCATCTCACAGGATTTTTTAGATAAGCTAAACATATTAGATGCTTAAACTTCATTAGTTCCAACTTGCTCAGGCACTTTTTAAAATCCCAGAAGATATTCACTTCTATCATTAGATGAATAAATAATTTTTGACAAGCTATTCCTTAACTGCATTTGAAAATTACCATAGGAGTAATTTGAAGCACTGAAGATAAAAAAAAAAATTTGAAAAAAAACCCCAAAAAATTTGGCAGTGGGCTGTTCCTTATCATATCTTAGACTTGACTTATTATCAATTAGAATAATGTGAAAAGTAACAAAAAAGATGCATTGATAGAATTATAAATGAAGTTTCTTTCTGGATAGAGAAAAGAGAGGCTATTCAGGAGTGGTATAACAGCATTATAACCGAGGGGGTTACTTATGTTTAAAACATAGATGATGAACACAAGAATAACTTCCAACCTAAAAGGCTATAAAATAATAAAATGTATAAAGTAAAACCTTTCCCCACATGCATGTAACATCCCATATCACTTATTTTTTTAGCTGCAAGGCAAAGACTGGGAACCAGACTGATTCAATAGCCTTAGTTCTGCTGGAAGTAGAAGCTAAATTACTAGGAGGGATATTTTATACAAACCTATTTTACACATAATTGATGTTTTAAACAAATATAATAAAGGTTAACTTCACCAAATGCAAAATAATATTGCTTGGAGTTTTCATTAGCACTGCTTAAATAAAATTAATACTTTTTTTAAGAGTTGTACTTGTAGCAAAAGACACAAAGCAGAATTAGAATGGACAGTCATGCACCCAAACACAAAAAGTAAGGCTCCCCTGTAGTGTTTACCAAGACTGCACCATAGTCTTTTGAAAACACTCTATTTAAAAAATGATTGTCCTGTGTTTGTATGAAAAATCCGTTCAACAGAATGCCTGTAGGTGTTGGGCACAAATTGTGCATAGTCTACACTATTGTCAGGAGGAGGGAAAATCACACACAGGGCTGAGAGTGAGCAGGGCACCAGAGAGTGAGCAGGGCAACCTGGGCCAGCTGAGACAGAATTCAACAGGACTCAAACACCCTCTAGGCTCAGTATCACACAGGATTTCTAATTTGGACACAACACATCTGCTGCAGAGGCACCAGGGGATGAAAATGTTCATTAGGCACTATCCTAAAGTGGCCACGTGGCCATCCAGTACCAACCAAAAGTGCTCGCAGAAGTTCCAATATTGAAGTGCAGCTGTCCATAATGACTGGGGGGGAAATAAAAAGGCTCTATAAAGAATTAAGTGCATGGAAAAATAGTAAAAACCAGGAAGCCACTTCAGCAGTAGCAGAGCTGGGTGAGTACAGTGACAAAACTCTCTGGACTTGATAAGAAACCAGAGAGAAATCTCACTGCTGTGTGTCCATCCTCTGATCTATCTGGAGTTCTGGAAGTTCTCTAACCAGATTTGTTTGTAATCAGTGGTTTTACATTAGGAGGATGTGACCATTTCAGCCTGGAAAAGGTTTTGATAATAAAACTTTAGTGCAACTGAGACTGAAGCAGTTGTGGCTGCAGCAAGTGCCATTTGAGTTTGTAGTCTCACACATAAAAGTTACTTTGGCACCTAAAAATCCAGTCAGCTCTTCTTGTCCTTTTATTATATTATCTCTCCATGACCTTGACATGAGCAATTTTTTGCAATATAACAATGGTTTCATTTATTTGGCTCATTTCATTGGGAGCATTTAAGAACATATTCTCTCTCAGCATGCATCCTGAAGTATCATCTGAATACTACCAAAGTGACTAGCACATTAGTAATATAAAATTAGCTTAATTTTACCCTGGTTAATTAGCATCACATTGTTGACTTATGCATATAGAAATGTTTTTGACAATGTAGATGATTCTTTCTCAATTTTCACTGTCCTAAACGAAAACAAGATAAATTTCCTCACAGCAAAAACATTCCCTTCTTATTCATTTCTGAGTATCATAAAATGATACCAATTATTTCCACCTAAAGGCACAGAAACTTAATTCTGATACTAAGCAAAGTGCCATGGTAAAATTTCAGGATTTGTTTCTTTGCTGTAAGGGAAATTAATAAACAAAACTGCTAAGAACCAGGTATGAATAAAGCAAATCGTTCATTCTATACTGGCATTCCATCTAGTGTAAGATATTACAGTTTCTGAAAGAGTGAAGATGAA
>NW_005054319.1:7969896-7990706 GCF_000277835.1 Geospiza fortis
TAATACATAGTATAAGGATAAAGCTGTGCTAGAGTATTCATTTTATTTGGTCCACTGGCCAAGGATAAATGGGGTGTAAATCTTGTTGAGTGCACAGAATCCCACAGCAGCTGAGGCTGGCCAGCTCCTCTGGGATCCACTGTCCCTCCACTCAGGCAGGGGCAGCTAAAGCAGCTTGCCCAGAGCCACGTCCAGCCTGGCACTCTTAATAAAAAGAAACAGAAATCAAATTATGTCATCTGTATTTCCAGATCATTTGATCTTTGAAAGATGAATCCATCTCTTGCAATGTGAATTCAATGGAAAATCTCCCAGTGCTATAACTTTTCAATCTGCCTTACTCTGACCAACTTCAGCACTTGAATGTCAGGATTTACTGACAAACTTAGAATCTCTTTAATTTTGCTGCTGAAAACAGGTTTGTTAGAGAACAGGGCTTTTATAATTGCAACTGTACAGTTAAAACATGAAAGAAAAGTCTCTCCAAGCATTCCAGAGTTACTGTGTGAACAATTTTGGGCTGTCACTTTGAGTCTTTGTCATGCAGCACTTTCCACACTGGGCTTTGACAGGTGCAAAGGCAAGTTCCCTGGCTGGGGCAGAGCCAGGGCATGGCACATGCTGACCCAACAGACCAGCTCAGTGAGCACAGTTGTCTGGAGAAGAGAAAAAAACCCTATGCATGTTTTTAATTGGTACAGACTGACTGCCAAGCTCATAAATCAAAATTTAAACTTATACACTGCAGAATCCTTCAATTTCAGCCTTTTTCTTTCACATTAGACTGTTTGAACAAATTTTGGAGGGCAGCTGGAGCTATTAAACACTTAATTAAACTGTTCTCTGTACTTTGAAAACGCACAAATCTTTTGTGAAACAGACATAGCAAAGGAAACAAATCAAGATGACTAATTCCAGTAATGATTTTAACTCCTAATTGCATTAGCACTGTCAGCAGAGTCAGCACAAACATCAGGAGATCTGTGTGTGTAACTTTGTGCTGCCCCAGTGAAATACACCAGGCCAAATCCTGCTCTCAGGTTCTTTACATCTGGTGTGCCTCTGATCAAATATGATTTGCAGCAGTTTAGCTGAGGGCAGGGTTTGGACCTGTGTCAGCTGGCTCCAGGATAGCTTCACCTGTCCTTTGTGTGGACTGACAAAATCAGCAGAACACAGCCCAAAACAGCTCCAACAGGAATTGATATGTCCCAGCCTGGCCAAGAAATCAAGCAGCTACATTTGCCTAATTCTGATGCAATTCTGGTCCTGTCTTAGACTTACACCTTCAAAGTTAAAATTTTAATTTTTTTTCCTGTGTTTGGGGGTGAGGACTGGGGTTACTAATGAGGAACTTTTACAATTTCCTGTATTTGAAACACAAATATTCCACCCTCCCTTATTTCTTCCATCCTCAAAAACCACGGACATATCTCATCTATTATACAAACAGAGAGGGACAGAAAAGTCATTTGTCATTATAATCACATAAATGTGTCACAAGCTCTAAAGAATGCCTGACTGAAGGCCAAGAATGCCTCTATTTCCCAGGATGATGAGGCACTTTCTTTTTAACAACTCCTTTAAACTCTTTTGAAATGACTGAAATGATTAGATTTCTGGCAACCACCCTGAAATTGCTTGCCATCAGAGTTTGACACCAGCACAATGGCTTTCATCCTTTCCCAGTGTTTGTGATCACTCCCATACTGATGAGATGTTGCTTGGTTAATCACAGAGCAGAGTGAGCCACGAGAGTGAAGAAGGGATCCCTGGCACAGACAAATATAGGAGATGTTGCACAGTGTCACACATACTGGTGTTTGGGGTCCTCGTCTCTGTTCAGGACTGGGTTATGGATCAGTTATCAGGCTGAGAGCTCTCTATGAGAGCCCAAGTCCTTATTTGTAGGCACACTGCTCTCACCCTGTGCCACCACAGCACAGGTAGGAAGGGCACTCATTTGCATTAAGATCACTGAGCAGTTGCAAGTTTTGTTGAAGTGGATCTTTAAATAACAGCTCATCTGAATCTCATTCTAAAAACACACCCAGGCTTGGGGAAGCCAAATCTGTCACTGGGGCTTAGACATCATTCCTGGAATATCCCAAAAGGGCTGTTGTTGGTCTGCCAACACTGGAGCTGCTTCCTGTGTTTCACCTACTCACATCAGTCCCTAATAAGAGTGGAGGATTCAGTGGAGTCACTGAGGGCTGAGGGCTGCTTCTTCTGCCTGTGGCCCCTGTGGCACAAAGAATTCATTTCACCATTTCAAATGTCTATTGGCCATTAGATGCTGCAGTTGTAGGGGCAGAATTTAAAACTTGGGCAGGAGTCCTTGAAGGCAAACATCAGCCTTGTGTTTCTCTTCTATTGAGGAGTCCAGTGAAGGAGCCAGCATGAGCCATGAGGACAGCATTTGCCATACACAGCTTTTTGGTTTTACCTCTGAAAGTTGCAGTTCTAAAGGAACAGGACAGCCTGAAAGAGTGGTGGGTGCTGATACCACTACAAATGGCCATGACTGGGTGCAGACACCTGCAGGGGACCTGTGGGTGTCCCAGTGTGATCCTCAAGCACTGCTTTCTGTCACAGTGATCCTACTGAAGTCATCTGGACTGTTGCTAAACAGTGAGCAAGAACACAGTGATCTGGTTTTAACCAGAGAGGGCTCCGAGGATCATCTCCACTAATTCTTGTGCCTCAGGGTGTGAGTCCGCTGTGGCTTTGTTCTTACCAGGTATCAAACCATCACCCTCCTGATGTGATGACAGTGTAACCTCAATGGAAGTTACCTCAGATTGTCCTGCCAGTGACCTCCCTGCACCCCAAGCTCATCCTCTGGAAGTATAATGCAGCCATAAAATACAGCTATTGGGAGCACAAAGAGATTTATGCAGTTAATAGAAATGTACTTTGATATAATCTATTGGAAAAAAAACACACAAAAGAGGAGCAGCAACAGGAAAAATAACACTGAATTTGAGTCTGTGAGGAATCTGAAAAGGCATCTTTACACATTTATACTTTAAATAATTCAGAGTACTCTATCAGCAGCCCTTGGATGCAGCACTAGGACGTTGGTTTGCTAACATCATTCTGCTACAAACATGTGCATTTTAATCTTGTGAAAGTCTCAAGAGTGCTTTGGCAACATTTATCAACTAAAATCTCATTGCAAAAAAGTCATTATTTTCATTTCCCTGATTAATCTTTTTTGGGCACATGGCTTCATGACAAAAGAGATTTTCCCAGATTAAGTTTAAAATTAAGAAGAAAAACAGCTGCACATTTGAATTCATATTTTATAAGTTTTCCCTTCCTAATTCTTTCCCTTTAAATGATATTGGTATTTATACACAGAAACTACAGTTTGAAGGAGGACAAAAATACATGGAAGAGAAGGATTAGGAAAGTTAAGTTGTGACTGATTTATGTATCTCTTGATCAGGCAAGAAAAACCCAGTTTATCTGCAGGCCTAATGACTTTTCCCTGTATGGCCATATTGCACCCACTGGTATGAGATAATAACAAGAAACATAACTGGGTTTTATATATTCAGGCCAAGATGAAAACGTCAGCAAGGCAGAGGTGCTAGCAGAGTTAGGAAGCATTGCAGTCATGATCTGCCAGCCCACATAGTTCAGAGTGTTGGAGCAGATTTACCTCCTTCACAAGCACTCCATGTTTTAAATTGATTCCTTCTAACTCTATGGATTTCTTGAGTCAAGGTCAAAGCTTTCACTCCATAGCCAGGAATAGGCTAGACAATAAAAATTGCAGAAATTAATTCATCTATAAAAGATGCATATCATTGAGATTTGGAAGTGTCTTCCAAAAGTTGCTGAGTGTAAATATTCCCCTGTGTTTGCTCAGCTCTGCAGCCTGTGGGGACCTGGGGAAGCTGCTTGAAGGTCACATTCAGATGTGCCATGTTCAAGTCTGGGTGCAGGGTCCAACTCTCACAGTAAATTCTGGGTGGACATGGCTCAGCTGAGTCTAATTTACCCTCCCACTCTCTGAGGCTGAGCTGGTAGGAAGGACCTGGTGCTCAGCTCTCTGTGGCACTGATGCCAACTGCCACAGCAGCCAGAAATGTCTAGAAATATTTCTAGAAATATAAAAAGTGTCAGAAGTCAGACTTGTTTATAGGCTGGTTACAAGGGATCACAAATTGCCATGCGGTGAGAGGCATGAAAATTACATTTGTTAGCAGAGAATTCTGGAAGAAAAGGAACTCTGAGGATTAATCTCAGGATTCACACTTGAAAGGATGAATCTTTATCAATGCTTATCCCAGTGAACGGCAGATGAGTCTGACAAATTGCACTGATTATATTTTCAGTCTCTGAGCAAACTGGCATTTTACCTTCATTACTTCTCCATTGTTCTATTTCAAGCTACCACAAGGTATCTATGGGACAGAACTGAGCTACAAAGCACAAAGACTACTGTAAACTTACTTTTGTCACTGAGAAAAAAAGAAAAATCAGAAATAGAATTAACAAGATGAGTAGGACTCCAGTTTATTTGATTTTTCACTCAATGTGCATCTCATCTGGCTAAAAAGAAAAGAATTTCTGGTGATACTTGTTGGAGGACTCAAAGATAAAAATTTATATTTTCTGGATTTACTGCCTCAACACAAAATTTCACACTACATTTGTCTACAGTCAATCCTATCTTAATGCAATGTAGCACTTAGTCATGCCCTGTAACTTGCCCATATTCTTGATGAAGTAAGTTTACCCCAGTAAAATATTTGAGCTTTTTTACATCTTTCTGTATCAAGATATCTTTTACACTAGCAATTACAGAGCTTCAAAGGAGCAATTTAACATCAACAGGACTGCTGCTTTGATTTTTTAAGATTTTCTAGGTTCTCTGATGTTTACATTCTTGTAACAAACTTTCTCACACGCTTTCTGTAAATAACATATTGTTTTGAATTCTTTTATAGAAGAAGAAAAATTTGAGACTGTTGGTTTGTCCAATCTCATTGGAGAGGTAGTACTTTCACCCTCCAATCCACTGTCACTTTAAAAAATCTATAAATGCTAAAGTCATAAAATAAACTTCCTTTTTTTTGCCTTAAAAGCAACAGTGTGTACACGTCATGTTGTTTCGTGTCCTATGGTGACACAGAGCCTTGAAAACACACTTAGTTTTCTACTAATTGGAAGAACATATTTAAATTCTGTAAGGCATCAAAACCCTCCCAGATTCTCCAAGCTGCCATGCTCTGAAACAAGGCAGCAGCTCAGTTTCCAGCGAGTGCTCAGGGGGTTTTAGCTCTGGTGTTACTGGGGCACTTTGATGGGGTCTGGTGGCTGCAGGGCTGAGGGGATCCCCCTTCCAGGGATCCCCCTCCAGCCTCATTTATTTCGGTGTTGAGCACAGGACTGTCACCAGAGCTCCATCTTGTCACGACTTTTACTGAGCTTACATAAGTAACAAAAACCTGTGGGACTCAGAAGGATCCATTTGAGAGAGAATTGTTTCTCCAAGAATAATGAGAAAAAGACCCTTTGTCTTTTAGGGTTCCTGTTATGCTCTAGGCAGAGTAAAGCAGATTTCTGCTCTGCTTTGCCCCCTAATGAGACTGGACTGTGTTGCTCTTGGTGCCTGTGGTTTTGGGAAGCACAGGGGTGGTCAAGAGCTCCAAGCAGGTGTGGAGAAGCCAGAAGAGAAGAGGAGGCATCACTGCCCATGCCATCTGCTGCCAGCAGAGACTTCCCCTACTTAAATTGCTGAATGATGTCAGAGAGGGCTGTGCCTGGGACACCTCACACACACTTTAACACCTCCAGGCACTAATTGAAAATGTGCTGAGAGGCACCGAGCTCCCGGTGTGTGCTTTTAGTGTCAGCTCACAGTTTCCTCTCCATCTGCCCAAGGATCTGAGAACTTCCACAGGAAAGGCAATGGCAGCTACAGCACTCATAAAAATAGCCACTAATGGGCCACTTCAGCTTCCATCCTCAAAGCTCCCAGATTACAGACAAGCAGCTTTTATCACTGATGAGCTAACTAATATAAAGGAAATAATAGAGAAGTTTTGTCAATTAACCGCTGGTAGAAGACACCCCCAGTGATTTGCACGGCTCTCTGGTCACAGGGGAGGTAGAGCTACATGTCTACAGCCAAGGGTTTCTGTTTGGCTCCAGATTATGGAGAAGGTCCATCTTTGTTTAAACTTGCAATAAAGGAAATTTAACTTATCCTTCATATTATAAAATAAAATACAGAGATACACTTGCAATTCTACCACAATGGGCTGCTGGTTGTACCCTTTGGGTTTGAATTGTGTATTCAAATAGTTACATTTTATGGGAAGGGCACCAACTTCACACAGTTTTCCAGAGATTCTGGTATCTTTTAACTGGGGATAAAAATCAATTTTAAATTCATAGGTATTTTTTTCAGCCTTAAGCATGATTTACATAACAAAACAATATATAGAATGTTCTTTGAAACTGGAAGTTTTATAATATTGTTTTTAAAATAATGTTCCCAGTTTTCAATTTCAGCTTAGCTCTATTGATTTAAAAAAAAAACAGTATGCAGGAGAGCTTGGATTTGCTATATAATTTTTAGTTTATAGTAGCTTAAAGACCCAGTCTTATTGCACTAGATCATGCAGCTTTTACCCTTAAATTAACTGAAGCAGCCAGTTTTTGCAGTAGCTGGATTTACATGTCATGGTCTGTATTAAAAAGTGCCTCAGTAAGTTAAAACTATTAAATTTTGCAGTGCTTTTTGTGCATCCTTACCCTGATCTGGGCTATTCAGCTACATTTCTGCTAAACAGGTCAAAAGGAGAAGAATGCCTGTATTATACAACATTTCTGCTGAATAGAGCTTTAATAAATTGACTAGGCTTCTATTTTAATCAAGCATCATGCACACAGAGCAAAACAGTACACGTGGAACAGCCTCTGAACAATCTTGCTCTCTTTTCCATAAAGAAAATGAGCAATTTATAAAAGTACCAGCCTGTTTGAAGATAATACAGACCTTCTGATATTCTAGAATGCTGAATAATATCAATAAGTATCAGAAAAGGGATTGGAATAGGTCAACACATGATATTAATAGCATTTAATAATAATGACAATGATAATAAAACTGACATGCTTTAGCTCTGATCCCTTTCTCCTTACCACAAGCAAATTTGTGTTGTACCACTGGAGCTTTTGGCTGTGTGATTTATGCAAGGTGAGATTCATAATCAAGGAACAACAAGAGTTTCCAAAAGCTGAAAACAAAATAAAACAGTCTCTAAGAGGCCAAATCTTCTGAAATCAGATATGTGGTGCTGCTATTCATTTGTTAATATCTGTAATTTTCAAATTAGAACAAAGGAATGCAGTTCTGGAGCTCAAAAATTATTTAATTGATTTCACAACACAATCAGCAAAACAGATTTTCTGGGTTCCAATTAATTTGAATGAAACTTGAAGAAATAATCAATTTATTTCAATATTCTGCTAGGTCAGCTACAAAACATGTTACATGATGATCTCTAGCAGCAGAATATGGATATTTCTTTCCATATCATTTATTTGTATTTGCTCATGAGTGCATCCTTAATGAATACATCTACCAAGAGCATTCAGAGGGAAGCCAAGGTGAAAGCAGACAGGAGATGAAACCACTCCATCTCTTTCAGTTCAACATCCAGGGAAATAACAGCACATGAGCGTTTATTCCTGCACTATGATGGACAAGACAAATGTGAGGCATCCCCAGGAGCACCAAGACCAGCTGTGAAAAGCTGATGCTCACAAAATGTGAAAGAACTTGGTGTTAAAAGCCAAAACAGTAGGGAGAGATTTGACACAATGTCAGACAAGAAGTAACAACAACATTGGGAACACAGAAGATATTCCAGACAGAAATGGTTTTCCTCTTGTGTGCATGCAAGCAGCCACCATGGTGTTTGTGCAAGGATTATCCAGCACAGAATTCCCAGACTGCCAGGACACCTTCATTCCACCCTTTTCCCTTCTCCATACACTCTGCTTTTCACAATGTCAGTCTCATTTAAGCATCAACATCTCTGCTTCCTCCAGCTCATGACTTTATCTCCATCTCTCCACCAGCCCTGGTGTCTCTGGTGTGACATGTAGCTGCTTCTCTGAGCCATGGAAACTATTTTTAGTTTGCCTTCCCATAATACCTGGCAAAACAGAGTTCAGCAGATTTGGGTAGATGATCTTACTGAAAAGCTTTTGAGTCCTCTGCAAAACATGAATCATGATCAAATTAAATGCAGAGGGAAACTGGACAGGGAGCAGATGTTCTGCTGACATCAGGGGAGGAATCTGTCACAGTCTGGAGGGAAAACAGAAACTTGCAAGCTCCTTTTCTTCCATACATCTTATAAAGTCCAAATTTAATTTGGAAATCTTATTTTGAATCCTTTGCCATTCTTATCTACCAAGCTAAAAATAATAATTAAAAAAAAACAAAAAAATTAACATAATTCAAGAATTTTATCAAAAAGTTGCCCTTACTAAATTCATGTTTCCCTTCCAACACAGCTCCTTTATGCCATTCTGTCACCTCAGTATTTTCAAATCCCCACACTCATGCTGAAGGTTTGAGGCACAGAAATGAGTGTCACTTAAATGTTTTCACTTGAGCTATTCTTAAATTCTAGCAGTCTCTACCAGAGCCTTTCCTGGTCTCCTCTAGCTAAAGGTGCTCCGTAAGGAGTGGGAAAAGGATGGAAATTAATGGGAGGAGCTGTCTCACTACAAGAAGCCACAAAGATGCCTCAGTGACTCTGTAGTTTCCATTGCAGAAACTGCCAAGAGCTCTTGAACTCGGGAATTTAAATAAATTCATTTACAGTGTAAGGCACGGGCTAATGCCATCATTCCAATGCAGAACATTGTGATACAGCCAGAGCTAGCTGACAAAATTACATGTCTGGCCCTACAACCAGAATGTTTATGGGTGAAATATCACTCAGCTCAAGCCTTATGTGCTGGGCAATGGCTCTGAACAAGAACTGAGATGAATGTCCCACGTGTGACAATCCATGGCTTGTCAGAGGGGACGTTGGTTGTGAGAGAGCATGGCCTGGCAGGGGCAGTGGAAAGGTGGGCTGGAAGGAAAAGGCCTTTTCTCCACACAGTGGTCAAATTGACATCCGTGTTAGAGTGACATCCATGTAAGAGTGACATCCGTGTTAGAGTGACATCCATGTAAGAGTGACATCCGTGTTAGAGTGACATCCATGTTAGAGTGACATCCATGTAAGAGTGACATCCATGTAAGAGTGACATCCATGTTAGAGTGACATCCATGTAAGAGTGCCAGGTTCTGGAAAAGAGGTAAAAGGAACGGGTTATTTGGTCCATGAGCCACATGCATCCTTGCTCTGAGCAAGCCATCCTGCTGCTTTGGTGGAGATTCAGCATTTATCAGTGGTTCCTAAAACAAAAACATGATCTGACATGGCAACATGGAGGAGAAATTCAGTGTTTCCTAACAGGATTCATGGGATGTAGAGGAGGCCTCCCACCAAGGAGGGCAGCTCAGTGGGCAGAAGCTTTTCATCTTTGGGGAGCTCACCTGGGAGCGCAGAGTGGAAGCAGGGGCTGCATCCCCTGAGGATGTTTACACGGCACAAACTCACCCCTAGTCCAGCACCACCGACAGCTCCCTCTGACAAGAAAGCCGAAACAAAACCGGCAGGAGTGTGATAGGCAATAACTGCACCAGCACAGCTGAAGAGAGAATTCTGCAGACACATTTTGGGAAGAAAAAAATTCAGATTTCTGATTCATTGAGCTCTTACAGGCTTGGGAAGGAAGCTTTCAGGTTCTATGGGAAGATTTTGAGAAGTATATCTCAGTATACTGGTGAATGACAGACAACTTTGAATTTTTCAGGTAGGAGACTCTCATGTGGTATTATGTGTATCTCCAAAACTTTATTAAAAATAGGCTGTGCTTAATACACAAAGCAAATAGATAAGAAAAATTTATTCTCTAACCTCTCATCTTTTATTTAAAAAAAATAGAAAATAGGAAAATTCCTACATCAGAGTGAGCTGCTTGTTTTAATGACACTGGAAAGATTATGAAGGGGTAATGTGAAAATTCACTTTGCTCTGGATTATTTAAGAAATGGTAGCTGTCCTGTTATGTATTTGCTGAGTCCTCTGGAGCTGGGATTTAGAACTAGCATTGATTTTGCACTGGATAAGACAAAAGGTTTCTATCATAGGAACACAGAGCTAACACATCAAAGTGAAGAACAGCAGTTAATTGAATTCAGCTTCTTCCCCAGTTCCCTGTTTCAGGTGCTGATATACCTCTGTAATTACAAGGAACTATAGAACTAAATGGAAAAAATGCACAATGGAATCTGAGCAAGATTTCAAGGGTTCAAAGGGGGATAAGGTTTGTGAACATTATATTCCACCCAGCATTTTTTGTTGTTTTGTTCTGCACAAAATATCTCTCTTATACTTCATCTTCTGGGAAATCAATCTAGCATCATCTAAATTCATTACAGAAAGTAAACTTCATCCTTTTTAGACACCTATCTGAAGGAACTTACTTCTGGAGCACCTGACTCAAACACTCCCTTTCACTTTGAGTCTCTCTGCTTCAAGGACCAGGACAAAACATTGCATGATCCAAGAAATTAAGTAGGATTTGAATTATTGCACAGGTTTTTTGTACCGAGGTGAATTTGGTCCCTTGCCTTCACCTCATTCCATGCTGGCACAACCCTGCAGAGCTGCACAAGATGGCACAAGTTGATTTACCCCCTCTCACAGGTGACTCTCAAAGCAAATCGGTGCCACAAGTGCCCCATGCACAGGCAAGGGGAGCCATGCCAGGTCTGGTAAACCTGGGGGATTTGCAGAATGACTGGAATGCTTCCAAACCACCACAGCAGAGGAGACTGGGGTGAAGGGAGAGCTGGCATTACAGAGCAAAGCTGCCAAGGAGGAGATGCCTCCTGGCTGGGACAGAGTCACCCTCACTGTGTCCTGGTGATTCTGTGAGCCTGCTGCACCTGGAAACCACCACAGGAGAAAGGGAACGTGGCAGAGAACTGTGGATCAGCAAGAGAGAGGCCAGACTGCAGTGAAAGAGGAGGGGGAGATGTCAGAGAGGAGGGGGAGATGTCAAAGAGGAGGGGGAGATGTCAAAGAGGAGGGGGAGATGTCAATGAGGAGGGGGAGATGTTTGTGTCTCTGCCTTTTCCAGCTTGAAGCCTGGCCAGGGGTGCTGATGCACAGGCTGGGCTCACCTGCAGCCAGAGGAGCCCTGGATAACCCAGGAGGTGAAAAACCCCTCTGGGGACCTGGACCAGCTCTCACTGCCTCCCTCCCAGTGCACAAAGGGATTACCCAAGGCCTGTACACTCAGGGATTGCTTTAAATCAATAAATGCTGTGGAACAGAAAACCAATGGCCTCAGTGTGCTCACTGCTCTTCCCCTGCAGGGTGGGCTCTGCCGTGTTTGTGCCAGCTGCAAACACCCAAAACACAGAAACACAGCAGCTGCAGCCCAGCCTGGGGGATGCAGTGTGAGACAGGCAGCCACAGGCTGAGCTTTGCTGCCAGCTCCTCTGGAGGGCAAGCTGGGGAGGCAGTGGGAAAGGCAGAAATACACACCAGGATAGTCCTGCTTCCCAAAGGTCCTGGTCACTGCTGTTCCTCCAAGCCTGCAGCTTGCTCCACATCCATTTTATTGCATGGAAGCCAGATGTGGTTTCATCCTAGCAGGAGGCACCACAGGAGCAAGGGGATGTGGTGCAGCAGAGCAGGTTTATCAGCCTGGACAGGTACAGGTGCAGGATCACAGTAATTCTGAAATAAATATA
The DNA here is from genome assembly GCF_000277835.1 of Geospiza fortis. Classification (NCBI taxonomy): domain Eukaryota; kingdom Metazoa; phylum Chordata; class Aves; order Passeriformes; family Thraupidae; genus Geospiza; species Geospiza fortis. The sequence goes on from NW_005054319.1 coordinate 7,981,754, forward strand.
TACATCAAGTACCAAAAATTATAGATGTGCTTTGTTTACTTGTGTTTTGTCACTGAAAATTGCCACGGGGTATTGCAGAGCATGGAAGTCAAGCTGCTGAGGAGGAGATCCCCTGGAAGGCAGGAGGGGAGCTGTTCACTGATGGCTGCCAAAGCCAAAGGAGCAGAGGCGACCTCTGGCTCAGGAAATCCTGACATTTCTGACTCTTAGAAGGGAGAGTGCAACCAGCAAAGCACAAGCAACATTTGCTTTGTATTTCCATGCTCTTTCCCATAAGAAAGACTACTGCTGCCATTGCCAGAGCTTCAGCCATGCACAAAGGACACTAAAAATGGATTTTTTTCACGTTTTATTAGATCAAATTTGTAGTCAATCTGATAGCAACACAGCAACTTGGTCTAACCTAGTTTCTCCTTTCATCAGGAGAGTTGGTGAACACTTCTATTTGTGAACATTGGGCCTTATGTAGAGCTGAAAAGTTTTTAGCTGCGTTGGTTTTTTCCATGCTGTTTCAGAAAAGACCATTTATTTTTTGTGGTTTTGTTCCTATATTTTTCCTCTGTTTCTTTCTGGCAGAGAAGAAGAGAGAAAAATTTTAATTATAGGGTTTTTTTCCTCTCTTTTTCTTCTGACTTAGTAAAATTTTGAAAAGCAAAACTTTCAAGTTACTGAAGAATAAAAAGAAAACCTACTTCCTCCAGCTGGAGTAATGCCAAATTTTAATATTAAAATTTTAATATTAGAGGACAAAAAGTTTAAAAAAAATCTGAAATCAGTTTTTCATTCTCAGCCATTGCAAGGCCAAAGATAGCACAAGCACTAATTTTGATGGAGCTTTGCAATTCCCTGAACCAGAATATTTTCCTCTCATCACTTTATATTCCCCCATGAGCCCTGCACCAAAGGCAGCCTCAGTCACACAGATTTCACAAGCAAGATCAGATACAATTGAACACATTTATAAAATGCAGGGTAAAGGCTCAGCAATTGGAGTTTCTGCCAGAAATTCCTAATATTCCCTTTTTCCTGCTGGGAAAGGAACAGTTCCCAGTTCACCAGGCAAACCCCACCTGCCCCGGCTGATAACAATGGCACAGGTCACAGCTGAGCTGGCACTGAACCTTTTGAGTTCCCAGAACTTTTTGGTTCTCTCTGGTTACTCCAGAAGACAGAGGGAAATGTTCTATCAACCCTCCTGGAAGCAAATTGCATTCCTTCTTGTCCTCACAAGAATCACAGTGCTAAAATTTACCTTTTCACAGCATGTGCAATAAAAACTATTTTAATTTATCAGCATTAGCAGTCTCCCAACCATTGTGGGAGTTCTACTTTGTGGTTATGCAAGTTCCATCTCCTAATAATTGCATTTTGTGTTTAAATCCAAATAATTTTATTTCTGCAATAAAGAACAAATTATGTCAGATGTCATCGTTTCCAAATGGCATCCTAAGGAAACCCTGGCATTCATCAGCCACAGAAAATCTCTTTTTAGGATGAGAAGGTGTACAAAAGCAAGGAGAGCTTTTGTCCTAGATAAGTGTACAATTTCTGCTTGTGTGGGTGAATTTCTGTGATGTGTTTAACCAGAGGAGAACAAAGTCCAGTGCCTTGGCAAGGTTTGGATGTAATAAATGCTGTTCATCACTTCCAGACTGAGTTAGACAACTTCAGTACAGCTGCAAACCTCTGGTTGCAGGAGGTTTCTTTCAGGATTAATGTTGCTCCAGTGGAATCCAAACCATGGCTCAGCAGCATTAAAAAATTACTGTTCTGGTCACTTTATTAATGGGGAGAACCACTGCCTTTCAAATAATGCAAGAGAATTTATTTCTACTGATTTATAGCCCACTGGATTACTTTTAATTGGACTTTGCTGTTTTCCTGGACCATGACTAGTCCTTTCTTAACTGTTTGCTTTTTCCTAAGAATTGGAACCCTGAGAGAAATTATTTAAATGATAATGTGGGCAGGAAAATGCTCCTTGGCAGATTTCAAATGCTGTTAATTATAGCCCCTTCTGGAAATACCTTGCCAGATGCCTGGAAAAGAATGCCTGTGAATACCTTAAATCTGAAATCTGTGTGATTTTTACACAGAAATACTACCTTTAGAGGGAAAAAAAAGAGACAAAACTGTGAGCTTTTCAAATAACTTTCCATTTTCCAACCTGCGGGTTAATCCTTTGGGTGTCAGTGCTGGAATTGGGCTCATGCATATTCCCTGATGGGGTCATTTTCCCATTTCAGTGTGGACACACACACATGGGCCTGAGAAACCTCTGCTATCTCCCCTCTCCATTTGCTGTTTTTCCTGTCAGATCACACTGTGTAGAAAATTCAGGGGTACACTTCCCACATGCAATCCCAACTTCAAGGAACACAAATAATGATGCAGCTGGACCCTCTAACACTGCAGCAGATAAAAGGCCTCTGCAAGAGTTATTTAGGAAGAAAGATTAAAAGCTTTTTAAATAATTTAAGCCTTCAACGGGCATAACTTATTTCTATAAATAATTTAACATATATATTCTGTGATTAATTAGAGACAAAAGGCCTCAAAAATTCCCACAGGCAGTGCCTGGGATCCTGACTCTCCCACAGAGACTCCAAGCAAACACATTTATTGACAATGTAAATGCAGATAATGTCAGAAGGCACCACTGAAATGCTACTGAAAATTCAGATTGCTCTTTGCTCTCATGGCTGGGGGAATTCTGCCCACAAAGCAGGAGCTGCTGCGCTGGGAAGGTGAGCTGAGCCCCCAGGGCAAAGGGCTGAGGTTCTTCATCCCCACACCAGGAGAGCAGGAGAGGAACTGGATGAGAGCAGAGGCCAAGCTTTGCTCTCCATGGTGCAGGCATAAGCCTGGAGTCACTGAATGGAGCAATAAGGATAATCCTACATTTCACATCAGGTCAGTAATTCTCCCTTCTGAGGGGAAAAGAGAAGAAAAAGGGGAAAAAGAGGAGGATTTGTAAACTAGCAGCTGGTGGTTGAATGAGTCAATGTGATGTTTCTTGTTCACCTTTAACAAAATCAGTTGATAAGAGATGCAAAAGAAAGATATATATATTTCATATTTTGATTTAAAAACTAGTGAAATTCTTAACATACTCTTTTAAAAATCATCTTATATACCACTTGTTTTAGCTTTTTTGATTTATTTCCTTCTCTCTTGCCTTATCACAAAGGAAGAATAAAAAAGCTCAGCTTTGAAGTTGGAGCTCAGTTGCAGTGGCAAAAAAAAAAAAGTTGGAGGGTTCAGTGATGAACTTGGCAAAATTCGGCCCTTTGTGCCAAGGACCACAGAGCAGAGAGGAAACTCTGTCACTGACAATTTGTCAAGGAAAGCTTTCTGCAGGAGTGAATCCCACCTGGTGGCTTTGCAAAACCCTGCCTCCACACTGAAACAGCTACAGAGAGGAATAGCTGATTTAAATGTTGCCTCTGCCTCCCTGCTCCTGCCTGTCTTGTGGACAAGGGACAGCAGCTTGGGGAATCTCTGTGTTTCCTCATTGAACTGCTGAAGTGCTGCTCTTGCCTTCTTCCATCTCCCAAATCAGGTCCAGTCCCTTATCTGGGTTCTGTCACAGCACCCAGCCATTGCCATGATCTGTTTGCTGCCAGGAAAGCAGGGATGGGCACTCCCTTCCCAAAGAGCAGCAGCCAGTGAATCCTGAATGAAAACCACTGATCCCTGCTCCCAGCAGTGCTGCACACTCACACTGAGTGTGAAACACTGATCCCTGCTCCCAGCAGTGCTGCACACTCACAGTCCTGTGTGAAACACTGATCCCTGCTCCCAGCAGTGCTGCACACTCACACTGAGTGTGAAACACTGATCCCTGCTCCTGGCAGTGCTGCACACTCACACTGGGTGTGAAACACTGATCCCTGCTCCCAGCAGTGCTGCACACTCACAGTCCTGTGTGAAACACTGATCCCTGCTCCTGGCAGTGCTGCACACTCACACTGAGTGTGAAACACTGATCCCTGCTCCCGGCAGTGCTGCACACTCACACTGAGTGTGAAACACTGATCCCTGCTCCTGGCAGTGCTGCACACTCACACTGAGTGTGAAACACTGATCCCTGCTCCCAGCAGTGCTGCACACTCACACTGCGTGTGAAACACTGATCCCTGCTCCTGTGTCCTCACTGCTGTCCTGGGGTTGGCCCAAGTGCCCCCAAATGGAAGCTCAAAAGTGCTTGTGCCACAGAAGGGTAAAGTTGTGGCTGTGATGAAATCATGTAGGAGGAGGAGTCCTGACAGTGTGAGAAATCCCCCTCTAAATTTGTCATTCCTATTCACCTCATCTTAAAATTCAGCACAGTTTATTAGAAAGGCAGATGATAATACCTTTCTACCACTAAGAAAAGAATCCAAATCAAATCTGGAAATAATCAGAGAACTAACCAATTCACATCAGTGTCTGTCAGCTGTGGCCTTTTCTAGAAACACCAGCAAAAAAAATTATTTGACAAAACCCTCCCATCCACCTTCAGCTGGAATTGTTTGGTGTCAATGGAAGTGACAACTCTGCTCAGCATCACTGCCTTCCCTGTTAGTCACCACTCTCCAGGCTTTACTGCATCTTCTGCTCTGCTGGCTCATGGCCATCTCTAATGTTCTGTCCTTGAGTAACAATTTTCTGCTTTCCCATTTTTCCCCTCAAGCACAATGAAGAGTTTCACGGCACTCAGTGAGGAGATTCAGCTGAGCAATCCCCATTGATACAATCTGAGGAGAAAAGTCAAAGACTCAAAACCAGCCCACATTATATTCGTCTCTTTTTCTGACATTTATAATTAAAAGCACTGTTCAGGGAGCAAGGGGTGCTTTTTATCCAGAACATTCCCCACATATGATAAAGGGAAGCTTCACGTGTGCATAATGTACTTTCTAATATAAATGTTCGGGGTTTTTTAAAAAAATTACATTGTCAGACTTTAGTATTATTTCTAAGGAAATTTATTCTCATTTAAGAAAAAAATGAATTCTAAAATGAGCTCATTACTAAATTATATATATATATTTTTTTTTTGTAAATAGATATATTTACAAAAAACTCTTAAAAATACTGATCTGGAAGAATTCTGAGCTTATACCAAAGATGCCACTGTGCCCTAGGGTTAAAATCTGCACCTGATGTATGGGACTTAGAGGAATTCAGCCCTGCCAGGGTCCATCCAGGCATTTAAACAAGTGTAGAAACATTTTGGGCGTCAAGAGTCAAACCAGAAGTGTTACTCCTCAGAGAACTCAGTGGGGCCAGCCCTGAAATTTTTAAGTGCCCCCTTTTTTGAATATCAGACAACCTGAGTCTCAATAATGACATTTCTGAAGGACTTCCCACATTGTACAGGGAGCAATCTGGGCTCTGTTGAGGCTTGGAAATATTAATGAAAATTTCCAGGAATGGCAAGCTAAATTTTTTTGCTAAATTTGTGGAGTGCTGGAAATCAATAGGTACCTCCCACTTGACTCCAAACCTGCAAACACAAATAACACCCCTACTAATCTTCTAAAATAGCTTCATAGAAGAAAACCTGCTTTTATTCATGATATATTGTAAAGATTTTTAATTATACCTGTACCTATCATAATTACAAAGCCTCATTATGTGATTATACAGCTTCCATTATGAAAATGCAATTAAGAAAATCAAAGAAGAAAAACATCACATGCACCTTCCAAAACCCTGAAAAATACCTTCTGAGAAGGAGTAACTGTGCTGGCTTCACTTGCCTGTGCAGCCCCAGAGCACAGAAACTCAAGGTTTAGGCAAAGCAGGCATTAGGTGTGACAGCATCTCTGTGACTCTCTGTGCACCATGGACCAGGGAAATTAAACAGAAATCATTCCAACCTTTCCTTGTCCTCCTGCTTGGTACCATCCTGCTCATTTGCTTCCTTCAGCACGTTTATCAGGTACTTTCCTGGCTTAATGAAAATGTGGTGGAGATGGGCAAACCAATTTCTCCTGACCATAACAGCTACACCCTGCCAGCAGGTCTGTAGAAACACACCATCACTTCCACAGTTATCCAAAAGATTTTCACTCCATTTCTGGGAAAAAAACTTCTGTCTCCCAACGCTGAGCTTTCAGTTTTGGCAACAGCCAGGTTTGTTTCTGCTGTAGTGCTTTGCTCTGCTCCTAATGGAATATTGATCTTTCTAAGGAAGTGTAAAGCAATCAATGCACTACAAAGAGGAGAAGCAGCTAAGAAAAAATATCTCCTTATTCTCTTCATACCTAATTAGAACAAAGAGAAGTAGACTGAAACCAACAAACCAGAAATGTGTGGATACTAAAGATTATTTGTGAAGTTTCCCACACCAAGGCAAAGTTTTGGCACAGATTGGACTCACAAGCCCCTGGATGTGGGACTGATTGAATAGGGCCAACAGTTTAATCTGTGCTGTGATGTTTCTGGCGTGCATTTATGAGTTTCCTTTGGTTAATTTTGGTAATGAAACTACAGAAGTCCATGGTGTGCACCCACCAAGAACCCAAAGGTGTCTCTGTGTATGTAGAAACAGCCTCCAGGAGGTACCAGGCAGAGTTAGGAGGGGTGAATTTGTCCACACCAGCTTTATCTCTATGTTCAAGTGAGGGGAAAACCTGAAGAAGACAAAATAAAGAATGGGAGAGACTGATGGGGAAAAGGCTTCCCTAGTGCTGTCCTGCAGTACCATGGATAAAAACAAGCAAGTTGAAATGAACCCTCCTCCCCTTTCTGTCCACGTTGGCCAGAGCAGCACAGGAATTACCCCTCATTCTAAACTGAGGCAGGTTTCTGTCTCTCCAGACCATTGCCAAAGTCATTGCTCTGCATTTACAAATGACCAGGGATGGTTTACTTGGGATTGGATGCACTTGCTTGGAATCCTCAGCTCCCCTGGACTTCTAAAGTAACAGAAGTTCCACAGGCTTTTATTTTGCAAAATAATCTTTTATAAAAGATTATAATTAATACATAAAATATTTTATAAAGTATTTTAATAAATCTCTTTTTTTCTTTTGCAAATCCAGTGTGAGCACTGAGATATCTCCTCCCTCTGCATTGTTGCTGTGCCCAAACTTCATCAAGGGAAGGATTCTTTGCCCAAACTGTTGTTCTTGTAAGGGAGACACACAAAACCTGTGTACACTCAATAACTTAAAGAGAGATGAATTCCCACACTGAGTTCAAGTATTACTGGTGCCTCTTTTAGAGTTCTCCATGAATTAACCTTTCTTGGAAGCAGCCCTTACCTAATGTTTGAGTAATGTCAATTTAGCTGAAGTGGGAGATTTAAACACCATGGGAAATATACAGCCATAAAGGAATGGATACAAAATGAATCATTAGTCAGGACAATTAGAGTACATTCATAATTTAAATGTTTTTAAAATGCTACCTGTAAGTACACATAAGAAATTACTGAAATTAACAAAAAATTAAATTTAAAGTTTCTGAGAATTGACCCAAGGCATAAATATGCATTTGCCAAATTTAAAGAAAAAGTCCTCCATGAAAAAAATAAAAAAGGAGTATGAAAAGGTCTAAAAACCCATTTTTTATCAATACATACAAGTGCTGGAGCAAGTTCTGAAATATCTCCTGGAACACAACAATTTCCTCGTTATGGAAAAGCGTGAGGACTGGCCCTCTTTTTGGAGCATCAACAAGTAAGAATGAGGCACAGAAAATTCAAATGGAAAACAAATTTCACAATAACTCTACTATAAAGCATAATCCTGATATTTACAGGAGATATATTTCCCCCCCTTATGTGTGGAAAAGAAGCTGGTAGAGAGAATCCAATCATGTAAGGAAATGCAGAGTAAAAGAAGAAAAAACTCTCCATTGAGTTCATATCACACAGCCAAAGGGAGGAAGAAATGGAAACCAGCAGCTGAAGAACATCTACAACACAGGTGCCAAGTTTGTTCTTCTACCTTGTTTTGCCTTGCTCTAGCTGTGCCACAATCCATGTGCATTCATTCCCTCGGAGATCTGTGAGCCCAACGTCTCAGGCTAATTACAGAAGCTGAAAGCAGCCCTTTCTGCACAGAAGAACATTTTAAAATTAAAAAATCCCAGCAACCAGACTCTTGTTCCCTCCCCTTCTTTCTGCACATTACCCTATTATTCTAATAGATATCGCAGAATTTGTGTCCTGCTAGTAAAAAGGATGAGAGATCATTTTGATACAGTCCAGCTGAATGATTTACAACATAAGATAGGAGAAAGATTGCTTTATCTCCATCTCTCAAAAGATGCTGAGTGTAGAAGTGACTGAAATTAATTTCTGTTTTTTTGCTCCTAATCAGATGACTGCAAATCATCACAAATCCTTCCAGTCTCTAGGGTTTTTTGATATGGCAAACATGATTTTTAAATTCTTTGATGAGAAGAGGCAGCAATAGCTGTTTCAAATTGCCTTATAATTTTATATATATCTAAGTATGGGGAATAAGCTGCAGGAACCTCAAAAATACAAAAGAGAAAAATTCCACTGGGCACTTGCCTTGGGATTCTATCTTGCTATCAGCTTATGTATGCTGAATTGATATCATAGGTTTTCACAGAAATTAGATCCATTTGATCTAGAGGCAAAGAAAGCTATTCAAGAACAGTGAATAAATGGAAGGTGAAAAGCAAAAAGAATGAGCATTTCTCAGTAATGGAAATGCTGGCAAGAAGTGGAAATACCTTACAGAGCCCCCATCCAGAAGAAACACATGGTTAATTTTAATTTTAACCTCCTTTAGAGCATGTGATTCACTGCCCCATTTAGTTCAAAATTAAAATTAAGCATGTGCTTAAGTGCTTTGCTGGACTGAGGCCATATACAAGAGTACATTGGTCATGAATCCATATGCCATAGGTTGATTTGGAATTGAAAAGTCAAAGCTTTAAAATAAAATCTGAAATGCTTTACTTTGTTTATTTCTAGTGCAGGAAT
>NW_005054319.1:7990716-7991206 GCF_000277835.1 Geospiza fortis
CATTGGCAGCATGGAAATCTATAGCAGTTACACAGTTCTTTTGAGAAAGTAATAAAAACCAAAGAGAAATCCCTAAAAACTTAGCAGATGCAATTAATCTAGAAAACTCCTAGCAAGAAAAGCAGCTTTAGAAGACTGAGAGCAGTGTCCTGTGTGTCTGTGCCAGGTTTGCCTGTGCAGGTTTCCCCATCCCACAGCTGAGGAAGAGCTGCTCTGAACACCCCCATGCAGCACCCTCAGCACCATTTCTGACTGATTTACCTCCTGTTTATCCCCCAGCCAGAGCCTGAGGAGAGGGACAATCCCTGGGCATGCTCAGGGAAATGTCACTCCTAATGTCACCTCTTCAGCACCGCAGCCAAAATGCCTTTCACTGCCCCATAAATCCCCCAGGTGAATGCAGAGGAGAAAGGGAGCCACAATTCTGTCTTCTCCTTACTCTAAGTGATTTGTTACCTGGGAGAGCAGAACAGAGCAGGCACAGCAGGAA
>NW_005054319.1:7991216-8088346 GCF_000277835.1 Geospiza fortis
CACCAGGAACACTGTTTTGTTGCACTCTATTTTATATTTGTGCAAGCAGCTCTTTGGGTTCAGAGTAGATTCTTTTACCACAATAAGGGGGAAAGAGGCAAGACATACCTACTCAAAAATAAGCAGGAATCTCATGCAAATGCCCTTGCCTGACCTACTGCCTCAGTTTCCCCTGTTTAGGTGTCCTGTTTGAAATGTTCCTTAGCCAGGCACACTGGTGCCCCTGTCCTGGTGCTCAGGGCACACATCTGCACACATCTGTCAGCAGCACAGATCTTTGTGCCAGCCAAGGTCTGGGCAGGCCAGGCAAGAGCTGCCAACTGCTTTGGGAAGGTTTGCTTTCACTATTAACAGTTCTGGAAGTTGGGGACAAAAATAATTTTCACAGATTGAAAACTTACTTCTAATCCCTCCCCCTTTTTTTTTTTTTACAGAACATATTCTGTCTTCATGAAAAGTTCTCAGAAAATTTTTGTCAGTCCCAAAATTAGACATTTAAGCTTGAAAGAAAGTAAGACTTTCTTATTCCAGAGGGCATCAGCATTTCAGATAAAAGACATCAGAGTGCTCTGTGATGCTCTGGCATCCCTGTGCCAGAACCTTACCCCCCTGTCATTTAAGAATGTTTTCTTAATATCTAATCTAAACCTCCTCTCTTTCAGTTGGAAAGGTAAACAGACTTACATCCTGTATTTTGGAAAATAATGGGATTGGGTAGTTTCATAAAGGTTTGACAAGGAGGGGATTGAGAAAGGAAATGCTGAACTTGGCATAAAAGATCATCAATATCTGACCCTTTTAACCTATAATTTCCCTTAAACAGGACTGAACTCCCAAGTCTGTAGAGTATTTTCTGACTCAAATACACGTATGCTTGTTTTTTCATCTTCAAACATGACTAAATATTCAACATATACTTGGAAAACATAATTATATAGCTAATGTAAGTCCCATTTATGGTAAAGCCACTGGCATAGAAGCAATAGAGAGAAGCAAATGACATGCAAAATAATGCTGTGGGCAAAGCAAACTTGAACAATTGAATAGGGATAAAGAAAGAGGTAATTATCTAAATGGAACATAACAGCCATTAGTCAAACATTCACAGCTTGATCTAAGCCCCACTGAAGTTAACAAAGAGCTCCCCTTTGACTCCAGCAAGTTTTGAATTAAGATTTTAAACATTAGGGAGAAGAGTGTTTGATGAGATTTATGTGGGTTTACATTTTTTTTAGCATTTCACTCTCAAACTCTGCAATAGAAAGGCCATGAAGTAGCAGCTCCTCTTCATTAAGCAGACAATAAAGTAGCTGGCTTCAGAAAGGCAATTGATATTTAGCAGTTATTTCAGACATATCTGGCTGTACATGAGCACCACCTCAGTGGCCTTGGGTTCCAAGTCCTTGGAAAACTGTCACGGGATAAGATTTCATTTAAAACCCAAAGTGTGCTCATTTCAGTGATAGTTTAGAAGCTTTTCTGGCCACATACCAGAAGGGCAGACTCTCTGCTTTGGAACGTAGAGAAACTGATTTGCTGACATTACAATTCCTTTCATGCTGGGATGAGTAAATAAAAGTTTGTCATTATCCTTTGGGTGGAATGGGTGACCCACAAAGGCTCTGCCCAGTCTGTAGATGAAACCTGGCAGGGCACAGCTCCAGGTGTGTCCCTGCAGGGCTGTGGGCATTTGCTAAGTCCTGAGAAGAAACAGAAACTATTCAGGGCAGGTCCCTGGAGACTGAATCACCTGGAGCATTCACCAGGTACTCCCAGACTAAGAGCCAGATGGCTGCACTGCATTTTACACTGAAAATCCCCATGTTTGATTTTAGCAACGTTTATAGCAGGGACAATTGATCTATAGGGGGAGGGAAAAAAACCACTTTAAAAGAGTTCTAATTACATGCAGCCCTGTCATGTTGCTAAATGAGGCCCACTGCTGTTTTATGAATAATTTGCAGAATTCATTGTCAGTAAATTATATTAGGAATTGGGAATAGGCTCTGAACTGCACTGCAGCAGGTTTTTCCTTCCCTACTGCCTTCTTGTAATACATTCAGAGTATTTGCTATAACTACAGAACATAATTGCAATTATACTCAAAGACAAGGAACTATAACATATAAACAACAGTTTCATTACCAGACTGTGATTTATACTTAAACAAAGAAAGTAGCTGAGTAACCAAGAATGGAGACTCTTTCCAATCAATGAACCAAACAAAATGGTTTACCCACAGAAGGTGGTAAATGGGAATATCAAATTTTCTTTTAAACACTTTTAGGCTGATGCTAGGAAGCTCCCAAGGATCCAGTATCTGTAGCATATCCTGGGAGAAAAGTCACCCAAAATCCAACACAACCACAGAAGAGAATTTCTGTAGTACACATGTAAGGAGGACAACCCAAGAACAGAAGAGCAATAAATGGAGTTAAGGGGAAGGTAGTCTTTGATTAGGGAGATAACACAGTCTAGAGCAAAGACAGCTCTGGAAAACAAAATCTCTCATGGATTCCTTCTAAATCAGCATATTCTGTGAATTTTCTTATGGGAAGAAAAAGTCCTCAGATAGTGAGTTCACTGAAGTTCTGCCCTGCTGCATAAATCAGAGGATTACATGCACAGTTTTTTTTCTAGAGCCATGTCTGCAGAAGCCATTCAAAGCTTTCAGAGACTACAATGGGGTAAGTTCAAAGGCTGGATGAAATAGATACCAAAACTGAAGAAAGCTCTTGCATTTATAGAAGAGTCTGGGAAGAGCTGGAATCTGGTCATAGCATTACCTATTCCTGGCTGCTGCTAACCTTGCAGCTCCTGGTACACCTGGAAAAAGAGAGGCTTTGAACAGAGCTGCTCAAATCAACAATTCTGACCCAGCTTGAGCCAAGCTCCTGCTCTGCCCACCACGCTGGGCTGAGCAAGCAGCTCTGGGCAGCTCCCTGTGCCCACAGATGAGGGATTGTGCCTGCAGCCCGGGCACTTCTCTTGTACAAGAAGGACCCTGAGGTGACAGAGGGTAACAGGATTGCTGCTCTTCAATTTGCAAACATCCTTCCAGCAGCCTGGGAAGAGGGTGCAGGCCTTGTGTCAATTGATTCCCCCTTTAAGACACAGATCAAAGGAACACTGCACCCATTCTTTTTGGTTTGGGTTGGTTTTTGGTTTGTTTTTGTGGGGTTTTTTGTTGTTTTGTTGGGATGTTTTTGTCTTTTGAAATCTGTTCAGTGTGGTATTCGCATTCTCTGAACAGAGAGAGACATAATTCTGTCTCCCAGGATTTTTCCTGGGGAAGGCAGCAAGACGTTCAGAGGAGAAAAGAATTCTTATCTTCACCTGCTGTTCCTGTTGTTTGGCACATGTGCAACGTGTTATGGAGATTGTTTACCCAAAGTGATTTGTTAATTGGATTCTGGTGATGGTTGTTTGGATTGATTGGCCAGTTGGGTCAAAGCTGTGTCCTGACTGTCTCAGACAGTCATGGGTTTTTCTTTAGTATCTCTTCAGTATAGTATTTTAACTTACTAGTATCTTTTTAGTATAGTATCTTTTTAGTATAGTTTTAATATAGTATTAGTGTAATATAACTTAATAAAGCATTTGTTCAGCCTCTTGAATCACAGAGTCGGAGCACATTACTTGCTGTGTCAGGGGCACCCTGCATTGATAGTTGAGGGATAAGAAGCAGATTTCTACTGACGTGACAATGTCTGCTTGATTTCAGGACCGTTTTGGAAATTTTAGTGGTGTGCCTGTTTAGCAGCTCATCCCATTTCTGCTGAAGAGCCCATTACAATGCCTGGTCTGTGCTAAATTACCTGGGATTGCTCTGATCACCTGTTGCTGCCTTCCTTGATTGTCAGTACCCTGCTGCTCCAGTCCATCAGCACAGCTCCACTGCACTCTCAAGGCTGTTATTCTCAGGGAGCTGTTTTTCTTCTGTGCAGACTGTTCAGATTAAACCAGGCAATTCTTTATGCATAAAATTCTCTGTGAGGATGCATAACAGAAATCATGGCTTTTATATGATTAATAGAGCTGTCAGGACCTGTTTGAGATTTAACTTCCTTATTGTGAAAGTTTAACTTACTAGTTTCAGCATAAAAACCTACATAAATCACAATGTTATGGCAGCTGAAAGCAGGGTTGAAGTCATGTGGATTCATAGGAGCTGAGGCAAAGTATAGCCACAAAGAATCTTTATTATACTGAAGCATCATGAAAATCACAGTATTTGATATAATATATGTAACTAGTGTTTGAATTTTTTAATGCCATCTAAGCAATTTGAATCATTAATCCAGTTATAAAAAATGTGGAACCAATGTGCCTAAATTCTCTGAGTGTCACTGAAGTCTCTGCCTTCATGTATATTGATCTGCTCGTAAATTGAGCAAATCATCTGAAATTTTATCAGAGTTCACAATGACTATTTAATATTTAAGCTACAAGCATTATTTCAAGGCAGTATAAATTGATATGATACTTTGCAAAATATTCTAAAAATCTAAAGGGACTCATCATCCTGGTGCCAAGCACAATGCCCCCATTATCCAATTAAAAATGGCAAAGAAAATCAAGGTCATTTCCCAGAAACCCTCACTCAGTGCAGACAGTTCAGGCAAGACTTAGAGACATCACTGGACAGGAGACAAAGGTGATGTCTGAGTGAGATTTGGGAAGGAATTCCCAGAGTAGCCAGAAATCTGAGTGTATCTGAGCACTGCTCGAGGAACAGGAAACAGCCTGGATTGGTAATTAACTGATGAAGGGAAGCTCAGAGCTAACCTACTTCTTATGCTTGCTTTCAGTTACAAGACTAGTTTGAACTTTTCCTGTGAGTGCTCTTCTAGGTGTTGGAAGCAGCAGCGGTGGTAGCAGGGCGGGGATAAAGCCCCTCTCTGACTTGCCATCGCTGTCAGACTGTTTCTCCCTCCTCCTCAAGGCCCTGGCTCTTTGGTTGTATCTTGAGATAAGTCAGACAAAGCAACCCAACTGGATAACAGACAAACTCCCCAACTGGACAACAGACAAACTCCCAAATGGATACAGACAAACTCCCAAATGGATACAGACAAACTCTCAAATGGATAGCACCAATTCTGCCATGAAGGGCAGGGTGGGCTGAGCTGATGGGCTGCCTGGGGCTCAGCCCACATTCCCAGCTGTCCAGCAGCCTCTCCACCCAGGGGACCTGCATAGGGTGCACACAAATGTTCCCAAGCCCCTTCCTTCAGGAGGTGCCTGTCTGTACCATCATCAGCCTCACCTGCTCTCTCCCTGGTGTGTCCCTGCTTTCCCCCTAGCAGAGGGTGACAGGTTAGGGATTAACAAATCCCTGTGCTCCTCTCTTGATCCAGCATTTTTGTACACTATACCCCAACCCACAGGCACAGGCTCAATGACAACCACTGCTGTGTGTATGTAAAAAGGCACCTGAAGGTGCTGCCTGCTCCCTGTCCCTAATTGCTGCAGTGTCTGACCGTGCTAGCTGTGCCGAATACCAATAAGAATTCACCTGATTTAAACCCCAGCCAGCAATTTTTGGATCATTAAAAAACCTATTCAATCTTTTTTTCTATGTCTTAAGCATGTTGTTTTGCCCAGAGGTATTCTGTGAGTCATCAGGCTGTACAACTCTACCTACATTTCCAGACACATTTGAAAATACAAAAGTGTGGTAAATCAGCAGTTCTGCCAAGAGTAATTTTTTTAAAATTTTCTAATCAGTTCTTCAGGTTTTCCTAATTTTTTTATTTATTTTTCTATGCAGCATTTAGAGTAATCTTCCTGGCATATTTTGGGGGCAGCTCTCCATTACAGGGCTAGAGCTAGAAGCTTTCCTCTCTTTCACATAAAGCAGATAAATATATAAATTAAACATTTAGCTTTAGCATGCAGTTGTTAGAAGTGTCTGCATAGGCAAGATTCAGATAATTGAAACTGCATAATAACATTCAGCTTAATGAAATGTTGGTGTTATAACTACAGAAAAACACTGCAGAGTACCCATATGACAACATTGAGTAATCTCATATTATAGCATTAGAAAACATCCACTTGATTAGAGGCCAGGTTTCCAATTTCCTTGGAAACAAATTCTGTGCTCAAGAGGCTGCTTCTGCTGCTGGTTAATGAAACTGCTGCATGAACAACTGCCCACAGAACAACAGCATGGCACTAAGATTTATGTATTTTTGCCAGGTACATAAGAAGTCAGTGATACCCAGCATAAGCCACTCTGTTCATACAAATTCCTCTGTCCTTCTGGGAGGTGGCAGCCCTCACACTGAGCTGTGCCAGGCTGGATATTCTCAGTTCAGCCAAAGAAAGAGCAGAGGCAATTTCTCCCAGGCTGACCCTGGGAATCTTAGAGGAAAGAATTCAAACAATTATTATCTCTCTTTCTGTAACCATTGTTTATAGTTATGGTTCTCCACAGTGTGCTATTCATAGTACACCAGCAATGTGAGATTAAGACCAATCAAGTCATTATAAAAAGACCTGCTATTTTCATTAAACAGAGCCTTCTGATCCATCTCAAGACTGGAGTCTTTCTTTCCATCCCTGCCTCAACAGCATCATGCCAGCACACTCTGACCAGCAGGGTTTGTGCCACGATTCAATTCTGTTCCACAGCTCAGCCACAGGCTCAGACGTGGCCAAGGCTCCCTCTAACCTGCACACTTTGTCCTTGCAGAGCAGGAGGCAATTCTGCCTCGAAGTTCACCCCCTGAACAGAGGGTGAGAGGAGAAACAGAGGCAGGGAGATGAAGCGAGCTGCTTTGAGGAGCAGCGCTGTGGGTTCAGGTCCCTGTCCCTTGTGCAGCATCCTGTGCTCCCTGCCATTAGCACTGGGCAAGCAGGGCAGGCACTGTGTTCAAATGGAAATGCCACACTGCTCCAGCTCCTTTAAATAACAAAGGACTTATAAATATCTTCTTTCTTATCTTCTTCCCTCCATAAATCAAGAAGTTCTCTAAGTTCAGAGTTGCTGCTGTTACAAAGCTCATCTCAAAGAACTGTGAAACCACACAGCTACAAACCCAAACAGAAATTATATGCAATCTTTGTGTAGCCATTAATTTACTCCAGCCTTCTGGTCAAACCTCCTGCTAGGATAACAACAGACAATTTGGAGGAAGGATTGACTCCCACACAGCCAGAATGCTCATCAGAGCATTCACAGAGCCCAGAAAAAAAGGACAGAAAAAATTGAAACAAAGTACTCAAGATGGCTTGTTCCTGCATATTGGCCTTATTAACATGTAGGCACATATTGTCTCAGGCAGGTAGTTTGTACAGAGGTTCATTATCTTCCACAATGCTCATAACTCCTTCCACTTTAATCTTGGGCTCTAAAGGCAGCTCCTCAGTGTTGATTCTAAAGCAGACATAAAAGTGTGTAGCGGGTATTTTTAAAATGTTTTTTAAACAGCCACTGGCTTGACTTTCAAAGAGCTGTGTTATCTCCAGAATAAATTCAAGTCTTTTTTGCATGAAAATAACTCTGTGGAAATCAGTGGAATTGCATCCTCCTAAGACATGGGTGATGTCCTCAAACCTCAGCTTTGAAATGCAATTGCATCAGGAAAGGAGGACAGCAGAAAAAGTGGTAAGAGCCCAAGAGCATTTCAGGAAACCTGGGGCAGCCCAGGGTCTGCTTCCTGCCAAGTCCTGCATTGTAACAACCAGTCTCATCAAACAGCTTCATGCAGGCAGCCACAGCCAGGGGTCTGAGAAGTGGTGCCAATCTCTGCCACCCATCTGTTGTACAGCATCTGAGCACATCTATTCCTATAGCACATACACCTTAGAGCTCAGGGAAATAAACCTTGACACCAGAATGGAGCAGTGTTCTAATGCTATTTGAAATAGTGAAAGGAGAAAAATTATGTAAGAAAGATCAGTTTGGCTGAGTTGGTTTTTCACTTCTGAAAAAGAGTACTGGAGTCTGTACACGAGGTAGGTCTTTTAAAGAAAGGACTTTGAGAACCAAGTCAGACTAGCTTATGGGGGAAATGTGGTTCTGAGCAAAACAAAATACATAAATAGATTGGCTAGATTTGAGAGGGTAAGGCAATAAATCAAACCCCCATAAATAGCACTCGGAGTCATGTACCATACAAAGTCACCTAAAGCAGTGCAGAAAGAAAAAACCTTTGGAAAGCATAAAACTCAGAAACCAGACAATTTCAAGAGGGCAAACAGTGCATAATTTATAAGACAGGTGAAACTGCAGTGGTAGCAACAAAGAAGTGAAAAATATAGAACTAAAGTTTTTCACTTCAAAGTTTTCCCATGAAGTACAGTAATTCTGCTGCCATCAGAGGGTTGGGGACACAAGCAGGACAAGTGCACAGCCCTCTGTTCTCTTGGCAGCAGCTTCTGGGGGACCTCACTGATGTAAGCACAACAGCCATGTCCAGTCTAGAAAATGTCTCTCCACCAAAGGTACTTCAGTCACCATAAACCCTGACATTAGCAGTGTCATATTGCTCTAATCTGATCTATCTCAAGGTGTTGTACACAATTTTGCAAAAACACAGGCAAAATTCTTGCTGGCTTGGAAAACAGCTGAATGCATCTCACATTTTAGCTTCAGCTTGTTCCCATTTCCTCACAGCAGCACACGTGACAAGTAGAAGGCACAACAAACCCCAATCATTTCCCCTTGGTTTCGTTCTTTTCCCTGGACACACATTCCCCTCTCCCCACAGCCCACACAACTATTGCCTTCCAGTCTAGGGTGCAATTATTTGGAACTTCTTGCTCTGGTTGATCTGTAGCTCTTGGCATTTCTTTGTCTGAATGTTTGGCATGGCTTTGGAACAGCAGTGGGACAGGGATGAGAGGCAATCAGCTCAGTCTGGCTCCCACAGCCAGGGGAGCAACAGGAGCAAATGGATCAGAAGGTTCATGGCTGGAGATGAAGACAGGAACATTGCTTGCCAACTACTGTCCTGGGTGAAACAAATTCTGCTTGGGTAAAATTATTGTTCACTCCCAAATGAATAGGCAAAGGCAGAGCTCCCAGCCCACCATTTCCCCACAGCTCTGCTGTGGCCTTGTTCCAGGACTGGGACAGAAAAAGCAAAACCATTTGTGCCATGCAAATATGCCATGGCACAAATCTGTAAAAATTGTTGTTTTAACACTTTTAGTGGATTTCATGGTTTTTATTGTATACACAGTGCAAGAGAGGCAGAACATTCTTTGGGAGTCCAGAGGAGAAGTTCTTGCCCTCTCCACCTCCATTAAATAACATTTGGTGTTAGCTTGACACTGAAAATGCCAACTGAATAGTGCACAGCAATTGCACAGTTAACTGTTAGTTTGCTTTAAAGGACACCTCTTGAGCTTCTCATCTTAGAGGGAAAAAAGAGCTTTTATACTCATGGGGAAAATGGCGCTGGCTGCTACATAGCAATCACTGCCAGTGGGAAAAATAGTAGGGAGCAAAGGCTGTATTATCAACAGTGTATAGAGGGGAGAAAAGCACAGCCATGGCCATGCTTCAGCTGCTGTTAGTGTCTCTTTCTGGGAGAGGATGGAACCTGAGATTCAGCCATGGCTTTGTATGATTACCTCAACTTTTATTAGCTTTTCTAACTCAATGCAAATTCATACAGGTTACCATAAGGAGCCCCAAGCTAAGCTTTGCTGTATTTGCAAAAAAGAAGATGAAGTCTGCGCTGCCAGTGCTGGCTTTGGTGCTCCAGGTTTCCCTCTCAGAGGAAGGATTTCCTCCTTGCCCTTCTCCCATGTGTGCCTCAGCTCCTTGCAGCATTCTAAGCAGAGAGCAAGATTACAGCCTACAAGACTGCAGGAGGAGAGGTTTAGCTCTGTGTCACTGATAATTCCCATCACAATTACTGCCAGCACGAGAGAGAATAACAAACACCACTCAGCTTTTATGTCCTGTCTCCAGTGACTGTGAGCTGTAGGGCTCTGAATGAGTCCTGTACCCTCCACATGAACACCTTTATCTGACCTCTCAGCATTTTCTATATCAAGACCCTTTCCCTTCATTCCCCCTCCCATTGCAGACTGTGACAGCTGTATTTTAGGAGACACTATGAAAAAGCCAGCTAGTTTTAGTAGCTTTGATTATAAGCAGAGCAATTTCTTCTCCTGGGCTCCTCCTGTGAACCTGGCTGAGTCACTCACAGGGTTTCCAGCTGTGATGGATTTGTTCACTTTCCTCCAGACGAGGGGACACTGAGGAATTAAAAGGACCAGAAGCAATATCTACAGCTAGTGTCCCTCCCTGGATCTCCCCCCACTCTGCCCTGCATGCTGAGCCAGCCTCTGCAGCAGGAGCCACTGCTGCCCCAGACAGGGGCAGGGCAAAGAGGATGGCACTGCAGAGGAGCTGGGTGTGCAAACAGCTGGATGGGCAAACAGCTGGATGGGCAAACAGCTGGATGTGCAAACAGCTGGATGGGCAAGCAGCCTGGACAGGCAAACAGCTGGGTGTGCAAACAGCTGGGTGTGCAAACAGCTGGATGGGCAAGCAGCTGGGTGGGCAAACAGCCTGGACGTGCACTCAGCCTGCCAGGCTGGCCCTGCTGCCAGCAGCCTCCATCTAAGGACAAGTGGCTGCAGTCTATATAGCAGTCAAGGAAAATTAAGAGGCAAACAAGTGCCTGCAAATCTTGTTTCCTGATGTGTCACCAGCAGGCAGCTTGTGTATCTGGGAAGGGCTGCTTGAAAGCCAACCAAGGAGGAAGCTGTTGTCACTGGATTTGTATTTTGGCTTAGCTTTGAATTAGAAGTCAAGGAAGTAGGAGCAGAATATTCAAAAAAAGAGCTACTAAAAGAGACACTTGTCAAGCTAAGTTAATTTCTAACTTACCCACTTTGACAGCATCTCCTTAATCACAAACAGAACAAGGAGATGATCAGTGCCACTGAATTAACTTCTAATTTCTTCTGAAATATTTAATATAGCATTGCATAATTCTGTCTGATAAAGTATGACTATGAGCAAGCCTTTTGGAACACTGTGCTTCTATGTTGAGAAGCCGCAGACATGAAATATCTGTGGTGTACTGCAGGGCTGTGAGGCAGCATTATTGCTGCTCTGAGATAGAAAACACACAGGACAGAAACCAGCACCTTAATTAAATGTATAAAGCTTAGAAATTCAGAATAATTTTTTTCTGTGTAGGAATCACTACGTCATGAGGTGAAGCTCTCCCATGTGAGGGGGGCTTGGCCTTCTGAGCATGGCCACAGCTCAGAGCACAAGGGGTTATCAGGGCTCAGTGATCCTCTGGCTAACACACAGCACTTTATCATCAGGGCTCGTGCTGGCAGATGGAAGGAACAATGTTATGTCATGTAGGAGTGGAACAGAGTTGTAAGGTTTTGTATAATCTCTATGTTGTTTACTTTTGTTTCCAAGAACTTGAAATATTATTGAATTGATGAGACCTTAACACCTTTTGTATCTTAATTGCATCCTCACTGAGGAAAGGTACCAAGGAGCAACAGGAGAGTGTGTGAACTGTCCAGGTTTGGCAGAGTTTAAGGATTAGTTTGGGGGTACATGTCAGCCCACATATCTTCATTTGATTGCCAAGCTCACAGGAAGAATTTTTATAACTTTTCATAGATTTTATTGCAGGTGTTTTACTAACTGCTGAAGCTGTCTGACAGCTAGATATTTGGACAGATACTGTAAAAATAATTCATGGAGCACACCCACAGAGCTGCAGTCTCCCACACTCATCCCAGAATAGCATTTCCTCTTCCCAGATAAGGCTCTCCCATCTCCTTTGGTGGAGACCCTGTGCACAGGCAACAGGAGAACCAAGCACAGCCTTCTGCAACTGAGGTGCTTTGAAGACTGGACTGATAACCAGGTACAGGGCTGGGATTTGATAAAGGAAGGCTTTGACAGCAAAGAACAACCTGAACAGACGAGACAAAAGGGTAGGAAAAGGGAAAGGCATAAAATCTTTAGCAGCAGAGAAAGGAGGACTGCTGTGTAGCCTCAAGGTTTAAACACTGCCTGAGAAATCAGCCTCTTCAATCCATTAACAGTGCGTTTCAAAGGACTGGAATAGCTTCTGACCATCAAAAGCTTTGCCCACCAGCAGTGAAAAGCCCGTTCTGCACATTCTTACACCACGAAAGAAAATGTGGAGGGAAGGAAAACCCCCTGCCAACAGCTGTGTGTTGTCAAATCTGAAATACATTTAGTCTGTGACCATAAATTTCTCCAACACTTACATGACAGAATGCCCACCTTGATAATTGACCTTAATTCCTTATACAAAGTTTCTGAGCCTTCATTACACTTACAGATTCATTTGCACAGTTTTAATGAGCTACACAGGGCAGGGGGAAATGTGCTGCAATGAGAGCAGGGAGATCCTGCCTGGGAGCAGCCCTGAGGAGGGGCAGAAGATGATCTGATACAAGGAGGCATTTTAATTCCTTCTTTTCTGAAGCACATTCAATAGAACTGTCTATTAATATAAAGACCCTCATGTAATCCTACAAACATTGTGTTTTCTTGATGGCTTTTATGTATTGTAAGAAAACTGATAATGACCCTGTGGGGAGGAATAACAAAAGAGATGGTGTCTAAGAGAAATACCTGGAGAGCAAGTAAAGCCACTCTTACAGTGCAGTTTGAGATGTCTACAGAGAGTGATTTGGTTCTTTCAGTGTTTCAGGCTGCTGTCCCTCAGAATGGCATAACTCTGCACTAGCAGGCTGAGGAAAATCTGTATCCTAGTGGCCAAACCAAGTTCATTTATCAAAGACATCCCAGACTAATTTCATATCCATAAAAACAAAAACATAAATCTGCAATTGCCCCCATCTCTCTGTCACAATGAAAGAGCAAAAATTCCTAAGCCCAGTGTCTGTATTGAGGAGCTGCTGCTGCTGATTTCTGCAGCACAAGGTGAGGAGCAGAGCAAACCTCCCCAGCTCAGGGCATTCAGAGAGCACCAGGAAATGTGTGTGCCACTACTGAAGCTGCAGTCAGGAGCTGAGTTGAGTGAATCAGGAGCAGAATCATTCAGAGAGAGCCTGGGCTCCTCCTGGAGGGCAGTGCCAGGAGACAGAGCCTGCCTGGCTCTGCCACAGGAGGAGGGGACATTGTCACACCTGGAGGACAGCGGCAGCTTCACTGCTTCCAGTTCCTGAGCTCTCTCTGCCCCTCAGGCTGCTTCTGTCCAAAGATAACTCTGACAGTTTTGTCACATCCCAAATTGGTCCCAAAGCCACATTTCTTCTGAACATTTCAAATTAAACAGATTAAACAGAACAAGACTTCACGCAACAGAACAGAGGAGCTAAGTAAGATAGGAAAAAAACTGGCATGTGCATGAAGGCAAAAAGGAGAAGGGGACTGGAAGAGAGGGACTGATGTGCTCCTTTGACTTCTAGGGGCTGCAAGGCACATTAAAAGCAAAACAAACAGGAGTGATTTTCTCTGTTATTGATCTTTTAGTCACAGGGACTCCAAGTATTCTCAGGAAAGAATCTACTGGTATGACTCACAGAAAAAGGGACTCTAAATCAGGAGAGCAAAACCTGAAAAGACAGAGCCAAAACAAAGTGTACTTCTGAAGGACAACATCTACTTTCTAATTTTTGCAGTCTGCACCTCTCAAAGGCTTGGCTTTCTTTTCTTTCTTTTCTCTTTCCACTACCACTTCCAAAATTGTCTATAAGCTCAGCTCCAGCTCACTGTGTGGAAAGAGAATGCAAATCAAAGAACTCTGATCAGCTTTGTTACAGACAGCTTGTGGAACAGAAATGTCTGAGGCATCCTGACAGGTTGGTGGGTTGGTTTCCTGCAAATGGGTTTCATTTTCATCAGACTCCATCCCAGCTGTGGATTCCCACATCTGAAGGGTACAAACACCATTGCTCTCTAATCAGGCCTGCTTATTTATTATATAAATTATATCCAGCAATTAAAAATTTCATCCAGCAATTCTTACATCAAACCCCAAATCCTATTTAAGCAAAAGTTTATTCTTTACATAAAGGTTGCTGCATCAACACTGACACCATGGAGCTCTGCCTGAAGTACTTCTGATTCCCTTTATAAGTTCTACATTTCACATCATGGAGGCAACCATGACAACAAACCCACTGAAAAAGCAAACTAATTTCTGTCTCTACAGAGAACTATCATTACATCTCACTCTAAGAGCTGATGTAGGACTAATAGCAAGGCACTGTGGAAAACTTACATCAAAGCTGTCCTTCAAAATTCTCTTTTTTCCCTACCCTAGGAAAAATTAAGCTTTAAATTCATAGTAGGTGCTTCTTCAGAGGACATGAAATGAATACACAATTCCAATGATCCCTTTATAATTTTACAGTCCTTATTAGATTTCATCAATTAAAAATCAGCACTATATTTCTTATGGATTCCTATAGGGGTTGCAACAAAAAGAAATTTGATAATAGACTTATTTAATTCTTTTCCATGGTCAATGTCAGTGATGGGATTATGGCTCTGTCTTTTAAGGGAGTTTCATAACTGTCACTTTAAGCTCTTTCTTCACATCACAAACTGGCCTGTGGTAATGGCACTTTCAAGGTGATACTTCAGGGTTTCCCAATTTCTTAGATCATCTCTCTTCAGCTACAAGCTAATGGTTTATTTCAGGAATATGACAAGCCAGATAATCACAGATTTACAAGAGAAGGCAAGAACATTTTTGGAAGAAAAACAGAGCCTTAGGTATTGGAAAGAGATCAGGAGAGAAAATATCAAGTCATTACAGGAAAAAAAGAACAACAAAAAACAAACCAGGATTATGATCAGAGCCTTCCAAGACAAGAACAAGGTTGCCTGGGAGGAGAATATCATTCTGTGGGGAAAAAGCCTCCAAACAATTCCCCTTGGAGAAATGTCAAGACCCTACTAATGGATGAAGTGGAGGTCTGGGAGAGAATTTGGACTGGTGGAAAATTGGGCTGGACTTTTGGAGGAGGGAACTGCACCTTTGGAAAGAAGCACAGGAATTCCGTGGACAGTAAAATCATTGACAAAAGAAAATAGCTGAAACCAAAGATGAGGCACTGACATGCTTACAGTGAATTCCACCTTGCAAAGCTTTGACTGTCCTTGAAATCCTCAGTCCTTTTCTGTTAACAGTCTCTGTTTCCTCTGATGTGACTGCACCATCTGCCTGGTGCTAACTCACCAACAGGTGGATAATATTGCTAAATTTTTTGTCTCTATCAAGTGTATTAAACATCAAATTTCTTCTTCTCTTAATGAAACGCCACCATATTTTTGTTAATGTTCATAATTCTCTTTACCTAAAAATCAGTGGAAGTGGTGAATATACTTAGTCTGTTTTGTTTTACCCTGGAAAAGAAAGTTAACTCCAAAAACTTTTGGATTTCTGATTGTTGTTTCACGTGAGGTGGGCTGGGGCACTGTGTGTACATGAGACATGTACATAACTTCTTACTCAAAGGGGCATAGGGATGGACCCCAGCAAACACTGGGAGACTGAAAAGGAAGAGCACAGTGCTTAGAAATAATAATGATTTCACAGCTCAGAGTCCCATCATGGTATTCATTCTCTAGGAGTTATCCAAATACTCACTTATGCATTCATTCAGTTCCAAGGAAGTTACAGAATTTAGGTTTATGAATCCACGCACTCCCTACATTTTTACAGTTCCTAGGTCTGACAAAATATTTTAGAATAAATGAAAAGTGGAGAGGAGAGCAAATGCAATGGAAGAAGGATGTAAGTCAGTCTGGTGAACACAAAAATGACAGAAACCGTTTTTATGGGGGAGCTGAGCTGAGTGCAGAGGGTGCTTTCACCTCTGCAGTGTCTGGATGCTCACAGATTCATACAACTGCATGGTGTATTCCCCTGAAATCATATCTATTCTTTCTAGAAAGGAATGCACCTGATTTTCCCTCCCTCATACTCCACATGAGCTCTGACAATGGAGCATTAATTCTGAACTTTGCAGAGAAATCATCCCAGATGCACAGCACACCATTTTCTGTCCTGTATTCACTGTGTGTCTCTGTCTCTGAGATAATTCCACAAACTGTTGCTCTCAGTGAGGGAGTAAACCCCTGATTTTTTGTGTTTGTTCACTGGCATTAGCCTGAGGTGATGCAGATGTCAAACCCAGTGACATAACCCAAACCATGCCCTGAAACCTC
The DNA here is from genome assembly GCF_000277835.1 of Geospiza fortis. Lineage (NCBI taxonomy): Eukaryota > Metazoa > Chordata > Aves > Passeriformes > Thraupidae > Geospiza > Geospiza fortis. The sequence continues at coordinate 8,007,397 of NW_005054319.1, forward strand.
TGTGCTGAGCAGCTGCCACAGCAGCAACACTGGGATCAGCAGGTCTGGGATGGGCACAAAAATATTCTGCATTAATATGCTGTGGAATATTTTAAAACCAACATAAGAATCATTAAATACTTTAGGCTAAGCCCTTTGGAGGGCATCTGGCCCAACCCAATGCTTAAAGCACAGCTGACTTTAAAATTAAATTTACACTAGAATTAGAGCCATGACACCACAGGAACTCAAGGGACTAAAAAGATTCTCTAGATTATCATACACAGTTCATGAGTTTTTGATTATGCTGAAACTCCCACCATGTACATGCACTGCAAAATATGAGCACACTGGTTTATTTCCTTCAGCCTTTCTCCCTTTGCTTCAGGAAAATAAAAGTGACTCACATTGACTTCAAGACCTTAATGGATTTCTTCAGTCTTCTGGGAGAGAGAAAAATTAATTCCTGATTGTTCACATAAGAAAAATTATGTTTTATCAACTGTTGGTGGGTTGTGAAAGAGAAAAAAAAATGGAATTAATGAAGGAAAAAGATTGTCCCCAGATATACAGGAGACTATGGACAATGCTGTGAAGACTTATGTTCTGTGGGAGTGAAATTAAGACATAAAAGATACAAAGAAAAAGATATAAAAATTATATACCCAGAATGGGTCAATAGTGCATAACCATAGAAAATGTTAAGACTTAAGCAGTTTCTAAGATAGTGAGAACATAAAACCCAGGAAATTAATGCATTGAATGAAAAAAAAGGTCAGTCTGGTTCAATTCAAAGCATTAAAAAAATCCTCATTTAGCCCTGTGGACAATCCAAACATCAAAGGAAAGCAGAAAGAAAACCACCAAAATAGCTGAGAACAACCAAGATGAGAAATTTTATAATCAGACCTACATGATCATATAGTAAGGGCTTTTACTCCTGCACAACTCAGCTCAAGGAATATAATTTGGAAAACTTCTTTAGCAAATCAGTAACTGGTATGGAAACAAAGCCTCCCTTTAGAAAAGAACTCAGCCTGGAACTTTCAGTCATGAAGAACTACATATTTTGGCTAACACTGAATTATTTTGAGAGTATACCTCTTGTTTTCTGAAGGGGAAATCCTGATAAATATCCATGATGTCAACTCAAACAAATACAAATTCCTGAAGTCATTCTAAAATACAGCATCTCATAATCAAAATTTCAGCAGAGGCAGGTCCATATAAGAGATTGAATTGCTGTTCACTCAACAATGTGAATTTTCAAAATTAGTCCAAAAGTGACTTAGGGAGAGATTCATTATTGAAGAATCTGCCTGTTTCACATATTTCTTGATCATGAGGACATCATTAACGTGATTGAAGAAAATCTTTCCCTCCCTCAAATATATTTAGCAGCAAATTTCTCATGCCAGTCCCAACACCTCCACAGCCTGCACTGAGTGAGGATGTGGCTCCAACCTCCAGCTCATGGCTGCAGCTTCAGCAACCAAAACCAATGGAAATGATTCTGTTTGCAGATTCCAGATTATTTACTACATGGGCAGGAAGAAGGGAGCCCAGAGGAATGGAATAGTGGTGGGTGTTTCATTAATGCTGCTCAGGAGCAAGGAGAGCAGATGTGATGTCTGACAGGGGGAGATGGTTTGATGGAGAGAGCTCTGAGCCAGACAAGGATGAGGAGCCACAAACAAGGCCAGATGTAAACAAGGCTGCAGGAATTGCCCTATAGAGCGATAGTATACCAAAAAAAAAAAAAAAAGGACATTTAGTAAATTATACACAGGATGTGACTTCTGATTTGACAGGCATTCAGGAAACAAAACAATTTCAATTTTCAGACGTTGTGAGTCAAGCTGAGGACTGTGAACTCATCTGTGTAGGAGAGGAAGCTGAGAGAGGAGCTGGGGGATGAGTGGGATCACTTCTTTGCTTCAGGAACTGCCTTCTGGATATTCCAGGCTGACACATTTTGTTTTGACATGTTCTGTCATTTTTTGTCACTTGTATCATGTTGCATTGTCTCCTGGACTGTAATTAAGTTTGACAGAGGAAAACAGACCAGCTGAGACTTAACATGATGTGGCAGTTAATAGATATGCATATTTGTCAATTGTTTTGCTAAATAAACCTCCCTGACAATAGACTCTGGAAAGGACAAAGGAAAAAAAGCTAAGGAGTTCTCTCGTGTGCAGAGAAACAGGAGAAGTAACTGAAGTTGCTGGAACTCTCTTGGGTCTCCATGTTCCATGCACAAAGAGAGGCAGGTGCTGCTGCTTGGATTCAGGGCACAGCTCTTCCTAACTGCACTCCATAGACTTAATTCATTGTTCCCATGGAAGAGAAAAAGGCAAGTAAATCTGAAGAGCCCCGTTGCCTTCACCCCTCCCAAGCCCATGTCCCTGCCATGCTGCCCCAGAGAATCCATCAGCTGTGTGCAGGCCCTTCCCAGGAGGGAAATCCCTCCTGGCAGTGACTCCCTGTGCAGTGAGCATCATCGGATCCCACTGGGAGGATGCCCTGCCTCAGGAAAGGCTCCAGGAGCAGGCAGGAGGCACAGGCAGCTGCTCTGGCTGTTCTGCTGTGGCTGTGCAAGAGCTGAGCTGCCCAGCTCAGGCCTCTGCTCCCACCCAGGGGAGCTGCCAGGGGGCCCAACAGGGACCCTGGGGTCAGGAGCACTGTGCTGCCCTGTGCAGCAGGGCCGGAGCCTCGGCCTCACAGCAGGCAGAAACGGGGCTCAAAACACAAACCAAGAGATGTATTCTGGCTTTGCATAGAACAAGGTGGAATTTTGAGTACTGTCACTGTTTAGCTCAGAAATTCAAAGAGTACAGTCCACAGAGCACTCAGCTGCAGTGGTCTGGCTCAGCTCCACAAGCTTTGATTGCACATGGCTAATTCACTCAGCCCCAGAGGAAATCTCTCTCCATGCCATTCTAAAAGACTGCACTGTTCTCTGGGTGAGAAACTGCACTCTTTCTCACTTTAGCAGGACACTAATCAGATGTAGCCTACAACCTATTAGCTGTGACTGGGAGGGACATTCAAAGCCTCTCCCACAGGAGACAGAGCCATGCTGGCCACTGAGATGGCCCTGCAGTGATCTGGACATCAGCAAGAGACAGAGATGTTCCTTCAGCTCTTCCCAACGTTTTCTAGGAACTGATTATGTAGCTGTTATAAAGACAAGGTATCTTTTACAGTGAAGCTATTCCACCAGGAATTTCTCCTCAGTGTAACAGATTAATTCTTTAATCTCTCTCAACTCTTGACCTTCATTGAGATCTACATGTTCTAAAGTGGTACCAGAGCAGCTGGATACAGAAGATAGCAGGGTGTTAATAGGAAGTCCTACAAAGTTGTGTTTGTGTAGCAGTGTGTAAACAGTGCAGCTGGGGGAGGAAATCCCACTTGTTTGCTTGAAACTTACATAAAACCAGACAGATTCAGAAATCATTTTACATCAGTTTTATCACTGCACCATCATGATATTGCTTGCAACAAGCCCATGCTCTAAGAAGCTGGGGTGCTCCTGGAAGATGCTGAATGTGCTGATCTCACATCAGTGGGAGCTCTCTAGGGATGGGGGCTGGTCCTGCACACTGTGAGAGCCAGAATCTCAAGAGACAGTATCAGAACTTAATTTCTGCTGTGTAATTAAATTGGTACCGTTTAAGTTGCAGAACAGTTTAAAATGAGCAGCAGTGAATTTTGCTATAAACATTTGTGCTTCAGCACTAATTGCTGCCATTATAAATACTGCACACCAGATTCTGCTCAGTGTAACTCCAGGGAATACGTAGGGTTGCCCTAGAGATGTATTACATTTCACTACCTTTGCATGGCCAAAGAATTCCCATTTACTACTGTGAGCACTGTAAAAATGGTCTGATCTGCATTATTGCTGTCTTGCAGCAAAAAGGAACAGAGTGGGTGTGGTACAGGTGAGATGCGGCTACATCAGCACTGCAAACCCTTGTCCAGGTACCATTCCACCCTGGTAACACAAGGTATAGCCTTCAGAGCATCTCCTGATGGACCTCAGACTCTCCTCTTCCTGTACCAAATCTGTCCATGGCTGGAATCTGACACAGAGTAGAGCTTATTTTAACAGCTGTTTATCTGACACCTAATAGAGCTGTTTGAAATTTGTTATGGGGATGCAATAAAGAAGAATTGTGCTTTATCCCACACTGAGCTGTACTTACAGATGATCTCTATGTAATTCACCATAAAGTTAGGCCATAAACTGTTTCCCTTGGTTATTTTCTGTTTTTTCACATTGTGCTTTTCACAGGGCAGCTCAGCCCAGACCTGTGCTGTTCTCTATATTGAACAAACCTTGAAACCTTCTGGCTTCATTATTCTCCTTTCCCTGATCTCCTTGCTGGCATTTCCATAGCACTTCAACACAATGTTCTTGGTTTCTAAACACTTCCTCCTCTCTCCCTCTTCACAGATTTTTTGCCTGTGTATTCCTTTACATCTTTTCTTGCACTGGAGCCCCACCTGACCCTGTGCAGGTCCCGGGCTTGCCCTGTCCCTCTGACATCCAGCAGCTCCTGGACACTTCAGCCTTGGGCAGGAGGTTTTTTCTTGCAGCTGCTGCCAAATCTCACAGAGAGGCGCCTCCATGCAGCTGCTCTGGGACAAGAGCAGCTGAACTTTGCCAAGATGTGTGTTCTGAATTAGCAAACTTTTGAAAAAACACCACAGTGAAAGCAGCTCCTCTTGTGGCACAGCTCTGATATTTCCTTATCCATGATAATTTTCCTATTGTAATTCCTTGGCTACAGTTTGGTTGTGGCACTATGTAGAAGAAAACTCTTTAATAAAGAGCTAAAACCACAAATAAAAACTGAAGAAGTCTTACAGATAAGATTTTTTTCTTTCCATGTACATATTTTAAAGGTGGTAGACTTTTGTTCTGCTCAGTTTCTAGGAGATGAACACGATGTAGTTGTCAAAGATAAGGAATTGTATTCTGGAAAATGAGACGCTGGAAGGTCAGAGGAAGAGTTCTTGAGTTTTGGCACTTAAAAATGTATAAAAAATAAAAGAGAATGCAAAGGAAACTTCAAAGGAATAAAGTGAGGGGCTGCAAGTGGATGCAGACCAACCCAGCAGTGAGCTTTGTTTTGTTTTCATGACTCATTCCCAATTTGAGACTGGGACAGATGCTTTGCTTCCCTAGGTCCTGCTCATTTCAGAGCTTAACCCAGGATGGAAATGGCCCTTCCTCCTTCCTGGGCTCGGTGAGCTTCCCCCCACTCCACAGGGACTCCTTCCAGCACATGGGGAACACAACCCTCATCTCTGGAGATAACTGAATAATTCAACAACTTTGTTGATTAGTAGTCATTTTCCTGAACTTTTCAAATTGCCAAAGTATCACTTAATGAATTCATAGAGGAGCCAAGGCTTTGGAAGTAATCAGCCTCTTCAAATGAGTTCTCAAAATGAGGTTTCTGTCATCATAGCTGTGGAGAGCAGAAAGTACCAAAGTTTGGTTTCACCTTTCCACCCGCATAAAATTCATTCTGTCTGCTCCAGACAGCTCTTGGCCATTCTCATCCCACTTTGAACCAAACAAAAATCTTCCACTCAAGTTTTTTCCCCCTAAATTTTGATTTTGGTAAAAACCTGAGGGCAGTACATTTTTAAATGCCTTTTTTCCCTGCATCCTGAAGAACAAAAAAAAAAAAAAAAAAGAAAAGAAAGAAAGAGGAGCACATGTTTTGAGGAGAATAGTTAGGATAGCTCAGAAAGAGAGGGCTAAAATAATTTCCTTGCCTGTGGAAGTCTATTCCATTAGAAAACTAAAATCTTACTCTTAAAACAAATGCAGGGTAAGGCACCTCCTCACACTGCAGCACCTCCAGCCTCAGACCAGACTTGCATCCAGTCTAATAACAAATGAGATTCTTACTTCTCTTAAGTGATAATGAAGCAATTTGGCTCCAGCCCTGACAGATGGCTGGACCCAATCCCACTGAAGTGGAAAGAGGAATGGCTGAAACTCCAGCAGGCTGACCTGAAATGTCCAAGTGCAGCCTGAAGGATCCCCCAAGCCCTGGGGGACACCAGGGGAGTCCATCACCACCACCCTGGAGATGGGCATGGAGTTCATGAGATGAAACGAGGCTCTGCTGGGCTGGGCTCTGCACAGAACCTCAGCCTGAGGGTTCTCTTTAAAACCACTCAGGTGCAGAGATGCACCCAAGCACAGAACTCCAGCCAGGACCACTCTGGCCCATCTCACCCAGCATCAGCTCAGGCTCTGCTTTGTGCTTGTCCTGCAAAGAGGAACAGAACCACATCTTCCAATAAACCTCTCTTTACCAAATTCAGTCTATGTTTATTTAAATATCACTAAACCAGGTTGCCACTGTTTCCTTCATTGCTTGAATTCCATCCTTGCTTTCTGTGATCTGAAATTCGCAGTTCCCCCAGCACTGCCTGAGAGGAACACGGTAGAAATGCCAACAATAAGGACAATAGGGTAACATAAGCAACAGAACTCACAGTTACAGCTTCATGTACACCACGGCCCACAGGTTCTGACATGTTACACAGGCCAGTTAGTCAAATACAATGTTATTTTTTATTACATGTCATACTATCCCTTTGCCATTGACAAAAGACTGTACCCTGAAAGGATGCTGAAAACAATTTAACTTCTAACTTCTGTTGTAACAGTCTTCTACCATGAACTTAGAATTCTCCATCTTTTATATTATTCTATTAAAAAGCAAAAACAAAACAGGGTTGGTTTTTTTTTTTTCAAAGATTGAATAAATATGTCATGTTACTCCTATTTATTTAATTTGATCAAAATATTTTGAAGATAAATTTCAGTCAAACTCAGCTTAAACCCTGTCATGTTTATAACAGGTTTGAGAGGAACGATATGCATACAGTAAAATAAAAATATTTGAGAATTTGCAGTGTAAAGAGAGAAGCAATAGACCTGACTGAGCTGGGGAGAAACTTGGACTTTTTCTCTCTTGCCCAAGAGTCAAGAGAAGTGGAGTGGTATATCTTGTTTTCTGCACTCCCAGCAAAGGATGCTTTCAGCTCACCTTTACTCCATCATTGCCACATTAAATGAGCCATGAAAGAAGCTGAGCTCAGCTCACACCCAGGCAAATCTCAGCAACAACTGCATGTACTGACCCAACTGTACAGATTCATTTCTCTTTGGGTCTTCAGGCTCTCCTTTCTCCGTCTCTTTGGGACAATTCAGGGCTGGCAGAGACTTCCACCAGTGCCTTGCAACAACTGCTGCCTGGAGACAAAGTGAGACCTCCAAATGGACTGGGGATTTGTCAGGAATGAAGAACCTGAGACCAGAATTTCAAGAGTTCATTGTAGAGCAAACCCACCACAGACACGAAATTTATTTAAATTCTGGTTTAGAGAGAAGCCTACACAAGTAGTTTGCATGTAGAGCAACTGTCATGTGAGCTATAAAATTTGTTTAGGGTTCTGTAAGAATATAAATGGTTATATTGCACACCTCCCCAAAATTCTAACTGTTAATTCCTTTATTAATTGTAAGAAACAGTAATATGAATTGTTAGGGAAGATTGTGAGGCAGCTTGTGGATTTAGGGTGATCCTTACCCCAAGATTAGAGTCTAGCCAGCTAAACACAGAGTTCTTATCGCTGCTCTCATTTCAGTGCCTATCTTGCAGGTCTGCCATTGTTTAATTATGTTTGGCTTTCCATTTGCTTTTGCCAGGACAGCCCGTGAGAAATGAATGCAGGCAAGTCACTGCTTTTACTGAGAATAAAACAAAATTTGTGCAATCAAGGAATCTGAGTCTGTTACAAACACAACAATTTTGTCTCCTGAGAATAATCTTTCCATAAAGATACAAATAAATATTCTCAGTTACTTTTCTGAAATAAGCACATTTTATTTACTGATGGGTGCTCCATCCCTTTGCATCCCTTTCCAGCTGCAAATCTTCTCCAAGACACTGAGACAGGTGTAGCTCTTCCATCCTTCTTTGTGACTCCAGCATGAGGCTGAACGAGTCCATCATGACCACCATGTGCTGTCCAAACTATTCACACTTGTTTACTGGGGTACACAGTGACTTACTGCCTCTCCAGAGAAAATTACCACTCCTTACCCCATGCATCAGATTACAGCTAAATTATTGTTCTCATAGTACAAGGCTCATGTTTTATTCAAATTCTAACCAGTGCATTAACTCTGCCACTCAGCCAAGATTACAGCTAAAAATAGAGAGCACATGTCCTACTTCAGAATATGTTTAACATTACTGGTACCAGCATCTCAGATTTCACATGTGCTCAGGTTGCACAGCTTTGACCTTCAGGAGAGTTTGAAGAGTAAAGTCACTAATTGCCCTGAGAGTAAAGGAAAGGAAATTACCACGTGGTACCGGCTGGCACATGCAGTTCTGCATGATATAACCTGCACTCCTTCAGTGGAGGAGCTGGTTGGGTTTATTTGGATTCTTAGGAATCCTTTGACTTCTTAGGAATAATGGAGCACATAGGCAGGAATCACCATACTCCACAAGCAGCCAGGTCAAAATTAGAATATGCATATTCAAAACTTTTGTGGATTCACAGGAAAAATTGCACTTGAGCTGTATCCATCCTTCACCCTTGATCTGCCAGAAAATTCATGCTTCAGGTACTGGGAGTGTGCACAGAAAGAACTAAAGGGATATGAACATTTCTCTTTCTTGGATACAGGCAGCGGTGTTGCAAGCACTAAAACTCAGCCCTGTGCTGGCCTTGTTTCCTCATTGTTGCCTCCTGCTCTCTTCACTCAAATCAGCACTGAGGACTTCGGAGCAGGAGAATCCCAGCCCTGTTCTCAGCTTATCCTTATCTGATTCACACCATTTCTACACAATATTTACACCATTTACACCATATCTGATTAAGGTCCTTATCTGACTCACACCATTCCTGGTGGAAGAGCTCCCCTGTGCTATGGGTGCCAGCCCATCCAGTACAAAGCCAATCCCACTCATATTCCAGCCTAAATTCAGAGCCATCAAAATAGGGCTCAGACCAGAGCATGAGCAGAGACAGGCAAAGAACATTTTATTATTTACGTATTTTATTATTCTCTTTATTATTGATATTCTTCTCAACCACTTCTGAAAGGAGGAAAAATTTTCTTAACTCTTTGTTTTTTCTACCATCATCCTTCGAATCACAACTCAGTTTTTGGCACACATACAATTCCATTTTGACACTCTCTGCACATCAGAAATAGTCATTTATGATTTAAAATACAGCTCTTTTTATTCCCTGTTGAAAGACTTTTTTCTTAGGCCTTCTGTAGTGTAAAGACTTGGACATAAATGACCTGCAAAGTGCCCTAAATTGGCTTTACATAAATAAGAATTAAGCCTGAAGCATTTGAAATAAATGCTCATCTAGAAATGGTTCTACATTCATTAATCAACCTCTTCAGCTCCCAGTTTAGACACATTAGAGGTGCTCTTCTGAAGATGAAATTGGCCTGTAATCTGTTTATAATCCTTTTTAAGTTTCTTTTGTGCTCATTTTACTTTTTCATTCCACTTCCTTGGTATTCTGAAAATTAAGGGGCTAGAATTAATGAGGCCTGTCCCACAGTGCTTCAAAAGATTCCAAAGCCAACACCCCCTGCCAAGGTTAAAGATGAAAAGCGAAAACAACTCCATTGTATTTTCACCTTCAGAGCCTCTTCCTGCCTGCCTGGCTGCTGTAGTTCCCCACTGTATAACGAGGCACTGGCTGTATTTTTATTACAAAACTCAGGCTTTGTTATCTGTAATTCTATACTTTTTAATCCACTGTTTAGGTAATAGATAAATAAAAGAGAAGAAGTACATGTAATATTAATGTTGCCCTCTCTAGCAGTTGTTTAAATGGAAAACAGTTAATTGAGCACTTTTTAATATTAAATAAGGCACCTGTGTATCCACTGGCTCTGGAATGTGCCTGCATTTTCCTTCTGCAACATGGAGCACACACATGTCTCTTGGGGGAAAAGGGTTTATTCTGGTCATTTCAGCTCATACAGTATGAATTCTGCACACTTCATGATGAATAAATTAAGAAGGTCACTTCCTGAGCCAGAACCTATGGCCAAGAGCCAATCCATTCTTGCTTGTGACAGACAAAGAAGGCGGTTACTATAATTTACTGCAAATGGCAAATGAGAGCTTCCAACAGGAAAATCTCTTCAAATTTTCATGATGCCACAGAGGGGCAGCCTTTTTCTCCTCTTTAGCAGCTCCTTTCCTAGAATCTTGCTCCATCTCTGGTGGAGGTTTTCTCCAGCTTCCAGAAATGCATAGTAGTAAAGCAAAAGCCTGACTTAAATTAGGGCTTACTGAATAATAAAACTGATTTCCTAATTTCTAATATTGTCAAAGAGCTGAAGAAAGAATTGAATGCTAGAACTGACATTTATTTCTGTGTATAAAGCCTCACACACCAGTTCCTGATGGTGTGAACTGCAATCTATGCAAGAACGTGTTCTGCACAAAGGATGTTGAGACGCACTCAGTGCTCAGCTCATCCAAGATGTGCTTAAGTGGATGGTGTTTGTTGTTTTGTTCTGATTTTTATGAGCAAAAAACTGGCAAAAAAAGATACTCTTTCAAAAGTCAAGGTTACTTCTAGACAGGACAAAGGCTTGTTTAAAAGCAATGACCCTGAGGGAGGTAGGACTCATCAATATTGCAACAATTCTTCTAAAAAGAGCTGCATGTTTTAATATCCATGCTCAATACTGATTCTGCTGGTGTGAAACTCCACATTTTGGTTATTTTGAAACCAGGACAACTTTCTTGGTGGAGTGACTGGGGCTTCTTAATGCAAACCAACAAGCTCTCACTGAATTCAGCACAGCTATCCTGACAAAGCTTCTCAAGCTGTGCCACCAAAGCAACAGAAGTAAGTGCTAACCACGACTTATGGTATCTGGAACCTCCACAGTCCAGAAGCCTGCCCTAGAAAATCCATTCTTTCATTGAGTTTTAGATCTATAAATAAAAAAGCAGATTACTTTTTTTCATGAATATCTCTGACATTAAATGTCCCACCACCTTAAAAGGCTAAAATGTCACAAAGAAATTAGCAAGAAGCAGCTGTTCACGCACCAGTGATAAAGAGGAGAGCTCTCAGCAGCATTTTCCACTTTTCAGGGCAGACAAGCAAACTAACTGATAAATACATTATAAATTAATTGTGTAATTCATCATGTAGGAAGCAGGGCCTGCAGAGCAGGATGTTGCACAGATGAGGGCAGGGTGTTTAGCAGAGCTGTAAATGGCACTAATGAAATGGCTGATTGCCAAGGGGCAGCCAGGTGTAGGTGAACAACAGCCTGAAGAGCCATTTTCAGCTGCTGCCCATTTTATTGGCAGCCCTGCTCTGAAATTCCATTGCACTTGTTCTCTGCTCTGAAATGTGCCCAGGAATGAACACTTCAGACCTCTCAGAGTGAATGTGGTGTAGGAAATAGAGCTAAGTATAAATAAATATCTGTCCTTCTATCCTGAGCCACATGAAACACGGCTTTGGAACCAACCAGAGCTCATGTGCACAGAAATAAATGAATAAAACTTTATATTCACTACTGCAGAACTGCTCACAGGAGTAAAGTTCACTGTCTTTAAAGTGTTCATAGCGTTTGTACTCCCAGTAGTAGTGCATTCATCTCCAAAATATACATATACTGATAACTTTGAGGTATCAAGTAAGATTATACTGTGGGAACAATTCCAGAATTTCTCACCTAATTTTCTACTAAATATCTTTATGGCAAATTGAGCAAAACTGCTGCGTTTCCAGCACTGTCTGATCTGTGACAAATGCCTACCCAAGGGAAAGGACAGCACCCAAAACTGCCTGCTTCTTCCTCAGTTACAAAGAGAATCCTGCCTAGAGAAAATCAGCTGAGACAAATCCTTTTCCAGCTGACTGAGAGCACAGGATTCAGCAGAAGTCAATGGACTGTGCTCTCTCTCATTAATCTTTTTTTTAATAAGTAGCAGGAAAAAATTATCATTGTGATAGCAAGCAAATATATAGACGTTTTCTTATGAAGGTTAAGAATCATGTCTGCCTTAAATATTTATCACAATTAATTCAACTAAATATTTACACGAGGAAGCAGAGATTAGTCCCCAGCAGTACTATTAAATCTTCCATTTACACGAAGAAGAGATAGCTCTGCACCTGTGAGCCTGGCTGCCTGTTCCCAGCAGGACAAAAGTCACATTTATTTGTGAGCATCCTTCTCTGAGCAAGCAGGATGGCTCCAAGATGAAAGCTGCTCTACAGGTACAAGGTGACATTATTGCAACATTCATCTTCTGCTGAAATTTGAGCCCTAATTATCCTTTAAATTACACAGCATCTAGAGGCACAAGCACAGCTAGCATGAGTTATTTGCAGGGTTGTGTTGTGGCTATATATTACAAGGCATCATCCAACAGGGGGAGAATGAAGAAATCCTCTCTCAGCTTGCCATACGCTCATTTGTTACCTGAGAGACAGATCTGTGCCCACTGTCCAGGGAAGTGGGCAGGACATAAATCCTCAGGCACCACTAAGCACATTTCAGAGCAGATCTTTATGTGATTATGAACCAAATGTGAAATTCTCCACATAGGGAGGAGTCACACTCCCTTGCCCTACAGCCACGCTGCAAATCAGCTCCAACAGAGTCCAGCTGCAGGGAAATGCTGCCCAGAGCAGGTTTGTGGGCAGAGCTGTGCTGGGAACTGCCCATCTTCCCCTGCTCTGCACACCCCGAGCTCTCCTTGTACCCCCTCAGCCCACAGCCCCCAGGCTCTGGGGAAGGGCTCAGTGGTGGGAAGAGCTGCTGGGACCAGCAGGAGCTGCCTTTCAGGAGCCACAGCCAGTGCCAGAGCAGCACAGAGGGCTCTGGCACCCAGGGGCAGCCAGGCTGCAGGATGGGTTTGCTCTCTCTCAGTCACGGGCTGCAAGTCATGGTCACTGCCAAGGCTCCAGACAAAAGGAGCTTTGTCTCACCCCACAGCAGCCTCCTCTCTCTGATAAGTAGACATCATCAAGGCCAGGAATGAGCTCTGTCTTTGAGGATTGTATTTTTCTACTTGCAGCAACAGCAGGTTGATTTTGTGGTGAGGGTGGAACTCCTCATTCACAGCCACACAGTGACTGCTGTAACTGCCTTTGTCACATAAAGTGTAAATGCTAACACTGTGCTGCAGTCCTGATTTTCATAATTCAGTACAAGATTTACAAGTCCAAGACCAGCAGCCATTAAAAAATACCCTGCACAAAATCTGTCCCTCCTCAATTCTATCTCTACGACCCAACATATATATGGGTGATTTTATCACACCATTAAATTAGTACCACAAAGTTTTATAGCTGGTTCCAGTGACATTTAAAAATATTTTTAGTAGTATGGCAAATAACTGAAAGCTGTGCTTATTATATGGCTTTTTTACAGTCTTTAGCATTGCAGTGATTTAGCATTTAAAGCTTTATAGAAACAATATATGGAGCAGTGTAAGTCCCATGGTACTCACAATATTCACTCCCCAGCTGAGCCACTGGCTGAGCTGGATGGCAGAGCTTAAACTGGAAGGGAAGGATTTGTAAAGAGCAGAAACCCCAGGTACAGAGGGGTCAATTTTATATCCTGCAATTAAATAAAAATTGCTGTGCTGTGTTTTTCCACAGTTATGCGCTTCTATAATCTGTGCTCCCTGTTCCTTAAGTTTCAGCACTGCTCCTGCACAGAGTTGAAGACACTTCTGTAAACTTTGGCTTATTTGATGTTCAAATTCTCTTTGTATTGCAGATATCCCTTCCAGAACATATTAGTGCACTCAACCTGCAAAGCACTTGTCACCTCAGCATCTCTGTGCTGCATCCCACCAACTGCTGGGCACGATTTGCTGACACTCAGCCAGCTTTCCTGGCTCTGCCTTCCACAGCACAGAAAAACTTCCAAAAATTAACTCCTTTTCTTGGCAAGCATCTATAGTCCTGCTTCTGAGCAATCACTGTACAGAAGCTGGGATGGGAGGAGAGGGGCAGCTTCCTTTCCCTCCCTGGAGGCTGTCCCAGAGCCACTGAGTGCCCTGCAGCCAGGAGAGGCAGCCCCTCACCTGCTGTGCTCTCACACTGGCAGCAGACAGAAAAGCCATCAAACAGCAAATACCTACAGCCACCCTCCACTTTTAACAGTTTTACCCACCAGGTCTGTAAAGAGCTCTCTGTAGCCTTCCATACCCCCAAACACCCCAAGGAAAAAAAAAAGCTGCCTCTTGGTCTGGCTCAAATTGGAGTTTTGGAGCTCCTGGGCTTAATGAGAAGACAAGTGGCAAAAATAACATACAAAGAACAAAACCTCTCTTTTGTTTCTATGCATCTGTCTCTCATGAACTCAAATTTCTATCAAGTTATTTAGACTATTAAATCTTGCAATGCGTGGCTTTCTCACCCCTGACTGCTGCCCAGTGTTACAGCCTCTGTGCTGCTGCTCCAGCTACAGTTTGTACATTCCTCTGGCCAAGAGAAAACACCAACAGAGCAGAAATGTGCTTCCCAAGAGACTCAGCTCTACAAAACCTCCCTGCTCCTGTTCTCCCTTCACATTTCAGTGGGTAAGAGCCCCAAAGTATGAGCATTTTTGTCTGTGATTACTCCCATCAGTCCTTTTCTTAACTGCCCTTGGGTCAAAGAGGTGCACAGAATTCTGCTGTGTTTGATTATTAGTGCATGGATAACCAGCAGAGTTAGAGCAGCTGTATCTTGCAAACTTTGTCTTTCTTTCTCAATCTGAATTTGATTTGTCATGGGACTAAGGGCACCTCACCTTATGTTTTTATTTATACCTTCCTTTCTCAAGCTTTCCTTGGGATAGGACTTGCAGAGAATGGCTAAAAAAAAAGTGAGGGGATGTGGGAAGCATTCTTGGATTCTGCTAAAAATTAGATTTATCCGAAGAAGTTTGCTACTACATTCTATTACATTACAATGCCAGATATAAAATAGCCATATTCCACATGCTTCACTGTTTGTTTGCAGGTTTGCTTTGGGTTTGAGAAGCAGCTGCAGCACAAACCCAGCTGAATACCTACACCTACAGACACTGAGATGTGTGATGCGTGCAGGAATTACAGCTGCTGCTGTAGCTCCACAGTTAGCAAGGAAACATCCACTGAAATTCTGGCTGGGAACTGCAGCAGGTCAGGGAACAGAAAAGGTTAGATTATAAACTAACAGAACTCCCTGAAAAATAAAAATTGCATTCGTCTTCTCCTGACCTTAAGATGTGAGATGCTTGAGAATGTGAAACTCCAATCTCCTGGAGTAGATAAAATGTTCTGATGAGCAAGATGTGCTCAGCCTCCTGCCAGATGGGATTATTTTTTCCTCCCCTTTTTAAACTACATGTGCAACCTCTGCAGCCTCATTGTCTGCAGAAGGATTTTTAAAACTGGTGTATTGTAAAAAACCTGTATCTGTTTCAGGTGGATTCTTGAAATTCAAATGTAACTACACCATCAGATCTTTAACTGGTGTAAAGTAACTACCTGAAAATTCACTCTCTGTTTTTTAGCAATTAAGAATGTCACTTGATCAAGGAAATTATTCCTTCTGAGAAACCAGAACTTTGAAATAATTTCTCTGCTTTTTGTCCCATTCTGTTATGTATAAGTCATTGTACTTTCATCTGAGAGTGTTGCAGCACATAATTAAATCTTTAAAATGTGTAGTTGTGAAAGTTCGGACCAACAAACACCACCAGATTTCAATACTACTCAATCTCCATTTCCCTGTAAACCCTGCACAGAAACCTTGAACAGTGACAGTGTCCCTGTGGATTTCAGCAGTGACACTGCTCTGGAATCAGCCAGCACCCTGTGGGCTCCAGAAGGGACCCCTGCAGTCCTGGAAGAGGACACTGCTCTTCCACCAGCAATTTAAATCTTGTGTCTTCTGCTGCATATTGAGCTCTTTACATCAAGCAGCTTGTCAGCAGTCAAATCCTTCCACCAGCAAGGTCCCAACTGGAAAGGTCAATAAACAAGGGGAGTTACAGCTTCAGTGGGTCCAAAGCAGCAATGCAGGAGGTTCCTGATGTGTCTGATGTATTGCACCCCACTGCTACTGGAGCTATTCCACTGGAAAGCCATAAAATAACATCAAACAAAGCACTGGAGCAGAAATGATTCAGTCATTAACACCACAGACTCTCAGCCATTAAATCCCCCCACCAAACACAGCACAGCCAGACCTCTCCATGTGTGGGGAGCCCTGACAGCCCCATGGATCCTGTCTGGGGGCCTTGGTACATGTGCCAATGGTGTTCCCATAAATCACAGGGATTTGTCACAATTTGTCACCTAGGATGGGAAATCACATTATTATTTTGCTGCCAGCACCACTGGCTGCTTTGTTTTAGGAAACCTCTCTGCCCCAGGTGTAGGTTCCAGGAAAGGCACCCCTAGTATTTTTTATACTACAAAATAAATTCAGATTCATCTCAGCAGCTTGATAAGAACTGCTCTGGAACCAGAGCTGTAACACACCTGAGCTTGTGAAAGCACAGAGCCCTTCTCCAGTGGAATCTCTTCACCCAGCATCCCTCAGCCACTGCTGCAGATCCAAACATGGAATTCAGCAATGAAGGAGTTCATTGCCAGGGAGAAATGTCATTTTACCAAGATGAGAACCAGGGCTCTGAAGAAAAAAAAAACAATTTATCATCTCCTTGAAGTCTCTTCACTCTTTTGTTCTAATGCAGAGGTTTGCAAAATACTAAATAAATCAGGGTGAGAAATCATTGCTGTGAAGATGATGCAAGGACAATGACAAATTGAGCCCAAGCCTGAGGGGGAGAGACTTAAGGAAAGCTATGAAGCACTGAAGCAATGAGGAAAATTGGAGGAGTAGAGTCCATGTAGGAGCCACAGGAATAAAGGAGGTTTTATAGCAGGAGAGACAGACCTCTGAGCCTCTCACAATCCTTCATTTCATACAGCTTTGTTTATTATAGCATCTTTCTTTCCTAAGGCTGGAGCTTAAGACTTTGATTCATATTTCAGAGCTTTTTTTTTTTCTGACCTTGAAACACAGGGGGAAAAAAAAACTGAAAAGATTTTTCAAAACAACTGTGGAGAAGCTGTAATGCAGCCTTTGCTTACCTCCTCTAGGCTGGAGACATTTCAGGCTCCAAAGGCAGCACAAACATGAGATGTTCCAGGCCCTGTCACTGTGCCTGGTGTGAGACACTGCTCTTTGCTGAAGCTTGAGAAAAGGATCACCACAGCACCAAAAAACCTACACTGAGTTAGAATAGGAATTCAAAACTGCCTCTGCAGGCACCAAAAATTAAAAAGGGAAGTTATATATTAAGGTAACCTTTTTTCTTTTATTCTCCTCTGAAACTGATCTCAAGGCTTGTGCTGGTTGTTGAGGATGGGGCTGTTAAAGAAAGGATCTCAGCTGGGAGATGCAAGCACGCGAGAGACTTCCCAAGCTCTTCCTTCCAAATGTTGAATCAAACCTTGTGCAAAGGGACGTGAGGAAGCCTGGAACATCCATCCCCACAGCAAACCCACATCAGCAGAATCCTCATTGCTTTAAACCATGGGTGGGTTAAGTGGGTACCTGCTGAGAAGCAGCACCAGGCTGGTGTTTGTGCCCCCAGTCCTGGTATTTCACATCCATCCACCAAACTTCAGGGCCATAAAGAACACAATCAGGGCAGGGGTTAATCAATGAGCAGAGCCATCTACAGAGGGCAATTCAGCCCCTGCTAGAAGCAATCACCCTGCTGTCTGTGGGGGAACGCAGGTTTAGTGTGCTCCAAGTTCCAGGGCCTCAGTGAAGTGTCTGAGGCTCAAATCTCACCTAAGAGGCTTTCAAAGACCCTTAATGGTTACTGGAAGTAATCACAGATTTCACTGAGGATGGGTTAGGGTTTAACTTCATCCTATTTTGCTAATAAAGTCAAATGCAGCCTTAAGCATTGAAAAGAAAATAAGTCACAAGTGAGATTTTTTTCTAAGATTGCTATCTCTTCCTGTTTATCAGAGTGAAAGCTTGTGATAGTCCCTGTTAGATCCTTTAGTGCTGTTTTCAGAATTCTCACTTCTCCCTCTTAATTCAAATCTAAGATCTGGACATCAACTTTGAAGAACAATAGCCTGCCAAAAAAGGAATTAAATGATAGTTTTAATTTCTGGCAGGAGAACTTGTACTTTCCCCACACCCCCCAAGTTTAATGTCAATGAAAGAGATGAAATCACATTCCCTCTCACAAACAATCAAACATGATTTCTTTTGCTTTTATGCCTTTTGTCAGCAGTGCCAACTTTTTTGAGTTCCTGTTAAACACAGTCATTGTAAACAGAGCTAAAACCTGTCCACTCCTATCATCTCACTGCACCACAAATTGCCTTGGTAGTGAAACAACAGCAACAAGACTGCAGAGTTCTTGCTAACAATGCCTGCTGTGACTGGAGTGGGTAGGTCACGAGCACAAAGCCAAGAGCAGGCTCTGGCCACAGCAAAGTGTTCAGGGATGTATCAGTGAAAGGGATAAATCATTTATGCAGCGTCAGACGCAGAGCTGCAGTTAATTATTGCCGCCATGATATTTTCTGAAAAATCCTTCATTAGGATTTTTTTCTCCTGAGAAGATGAGAGGCCTCAGAAACAAAATGTAAACATTGGTTATCTGCTGCTGTGGAATGCAACAGGTGCATCTTTGATTGGTCTCATGTGGTTGTTTTTTATTAATGGCCAATCACAGTCCAGCTGTCTCGGACTCTGGTCAGTCACAAGATTTTATTATCATTGCATTCTTTTGCTTTCCTTGCTAGCCTTCTGATGAAATCCTTTCTACTATTCTTTTAGTACAGTTCAATATATCATTTTCTTTTAATATAATATATATCATAAAATAATAAAGCAGCCTTCTGAAACATGAGTCAAGATTCTCATCTCTTCCCTTGTCCTGGCACCCCTGTGAACATGACCACAAATTGTCTGTATTATTGCAGCATCCAAAAACCTTAGACCCAAACCCAAATTCCATCCTTCAGAGTGACAAACAAGTAGAGAACATCAAAAGGGCTCAGTGAGACAAGAACTAAAGCCTGCTGTGGAACAGACAGGGCCCATAACGCCAGCAGAGAGGAGATGCTGATGGGGTAGGGAGCCCCCAGGCACTGCCTGCCCACCCACTGCCAAATGCACTTTTGGAACACTTTGATAAGGGGAGAAGAGGCTGGGAGGAGAGTTTGGATAGAGAGAGCTCCTGCTGAGAGCAGGAAAACCTCCAAGATCCATCTCTCAGCATTGAGCAGCTGCACTTTTAAGGGTTTTAGCAGGGCCCAGGTGAGAGCTGGTAACTCAAGAGGAGTAAAAAGGATCGTGGGGAGGAGGAGAAGGGGGCAGCGCCATGAGCAGTGCTGCGAATGGGAATTGCTCACTGATCCCTGACCTGACTGGGAAGGGACAAGCAGGGAAGGAATAGAGAGTCAGGGACATTGTCAGGGGCACAGAGCAGAGGAAATCGCCTTTGCAGAGGCTCCCCAACACCTGTGATTAAGGCAGTCACCAAGGTGAGAAGAACAATTCCTCCACTAATTGAAATATGATAAAACAGCATTTCAGCCCCTGTTTTTATATATGAATGTGGGGGCAGTATTGTGCAGCAGGAATCAGCAAGATTTAGATATTGGCCAAATAGAAGCATCCAAATTAAATTCTTGGTCAGGGACAAGGCTTCAACCCCACAGACAGCATCGTGTCCATGCTGGTCTGGTAAAGCAGCAAGGTGGGAATACAGATTAACCTGTCTGCAGCTCCATGGAGCTGGCAGCTCCAGAGCTCTGACAAGTGTCAGAAATACTTAGATATTCTCTTGAATGTGGGTCAGGCAGTGGGAAATGCCAGCAGAGAGATGGAGCTGGGTTTATTCCTGCAGATGATATTGCAGGACACACGGTCTGGGTCACAGAGAGGAGGAGGTGGGGAAGGGTCTGGGGAAACCTCTCACCACAGTGGGAGGAGAGTGAGGAGGTCTGGCTGACAGAGCACCCCAAACAGCAGGAGAGAGCTCTGTGGCTCTGCCTGGCCTGGATGCACTCACTCCTTTGGACAAAATAACCTTTGGGACCTATTTCAGATGTAGGTAGGCTTTACAGACACTCAGATATATTCTTTGTGAATAGAGGTATCTCAGTGCTCCTTGCAAGTGCAAACAGCTTTCCTGAAGCACTCCAGCCTGCTCTACTCCCTCATGCAGCTTTTAATAACCAGGCAGAAACTGGAGTACAAAGCAGTCATAGTGTTTCCCTCTCCAAAAGCCCCGTGTTGCAAAGAAAGGAATTTGTCAGAAGTTGAACTTCTACGCATCATTCATTTCCATTTGTACCAATGCTTGCTTCTGCAGGTCGGGAGCTGCTCCTCGTCCTGCAGAGCAATGAAAAGCAGGCCAATAATGCCACCCACAGGTGCCCGGGTTTATTGCTGCCATGGATTGATTTCCATGTGGGTGCTGGGATCCTGCAGTTAGCTGGAATGGTGGTGCTACCTCCATAGTGACACAGGTGCCTCTAAATCCACCTGCACTGTCCGGGCTGGGTTAGGGAACTCACAGGTTACTGTGCAGATGGCTTGTGTTCACTACAAACAACTTGTACCAGGAGAAACAAAACCTACACAGGTTACAAAATAGAAATTAAAAATAAAAAAATCCCTCCCATCTCGGTACTCAGTGATATGGAGACCTGGTGAAAGCATTTCAGGCAATCAAATCCACTTTTTGAATTAAAAACATACAACAAGTATGTTGCCATAATGTGCAGCTTATTTTATTTTGCCATTCCTACCTCAGAGATCCTTCAATTATCATGACAAGGACTGTGATGATTTAAGAATTCTCCTTCACAGAATAAGACAGAAGACAATTGAGAGCTCAGTCCTAAGTATGGCTGAAGCAGGGACAGTTCTGCTCACGGGTACTGTACTAATTCTCCTATTTCTGTTTTATTAAAAATTTTAACGTTGGAAACAACATTTTCAATAATTGTAGCCTGAACATTAATATAGGAGTTTAAGGTAAGGTAAAGGGGTTTATGTTTAAGGTAAGGTAAAGGGATTTGTGTTTATGTTTAAGGTGAAAGGGATTAAAGGGTATTTATTCATTTATTCTCCCTTTCTTACAGAGGCAAACTAGAGTGTCACAGAGAGACCTGGCATCAGATTACTCTGCAGGGAGGAGGGAATGTTTCCTTCCACTGCAGTGAAGATGGGCCATGGAGGGAGATAAAACAGATAAACCTGGCACTCTGCACAGACCTATCACATCTCATGGCTGGAATTCATTTGCATCCCCAGCCAGATTCACAACAGTCAGCTCTGAGTTCTCTGGTGGCTCTGAAGGACATAAACCCTTCTCATGTTGTGTCTCAGCCCCTCACAAAATGCCAATTCATCTGAATTCCCCAGGGTTTTCTATCAGCACTGACTGAGGCTGAAGACATTGGTGTACTTATAGAAAATCCTGGAGGAATCAAAACCACAATGAGTAGATACAGGATTTCCTACTGCAAGTGTCTTGCTGGAAAAGGGACCAGTGCCAGCAGTGTGTTCTCTGCATGAAACATGGTTTGGATGAGTGAGATTATCTTGGGTGTCCACATCTACTGAATAATTTAATAAAATCAGTAAGGGAAAATTTTCTCTATTGAAAAATAAATTTGAGAACTGACTTGTGTGAAATATATTTAATAAGAGCACTCAGGGATAAGCTCCTGCCTTTGATCTTGTGTTAGGCATCTTATGTTACACTTTTCTCAGATACAGCTGTAGATATAGCAGCTACACTCCAAGTCAGCATTATCTCAGTATTAATATCATCCTAGTTTACACATAGCAGTAAGTCTTTGTGTATTAACTGCATAATCATTATTTGAACTTATTTATTGCACAGAACACAATCAGCTGAGGGCAGATTCAAAGTAAATTAGAGACAGGGAATGAAAAACATGAAACTGTTCCAACCTAAACTCTTACTAGACACACTCACACTTTATTGATGAAGTTCATCAATACTCTTATTTAAAGACCTGGAGCTCTGGAGGAACCACTGCCATGCTATCACTGCTGCCACCAGAGGTAAGAAATTATTTCCATAACCTAAGTGCTAAATGCCCCCCAAGTTATCCAGTCTCATTGAAATCAAAGGCATCATCTACTGTCCTTAAATATTTGAAGGAAAAAACCACCACCTAAGGTATTTAAGTAAATGGATTTTTTTCCTCATTAAAATCAATATTTAAATACTTACAGCCTTATCTTAATTACATGAAAGATGACACACCTACCTCTCACCACCCCAGCCCCGTGGGACAGGGCCCATTTAATGTGATGTGGGGAGGTGGCAGCAGCTCCTGCCTCTGAGCAGGGCTGGGCTCCCAGCAGCAGCCCCAGACACATCCCACAGGGCACCCACAGGCAGGAATTAAACAGAGCAGGGGGCTGAATCTGGCTTTCCCACTAAAAATATTCATGGAAGAGCAATAAATGGTAACGATTTTGAGCAGCTATAAGAGAGCAGAGCCCTAATTTTTGTCTGTGGCCATTGCAGAGGCTCTGCTGTAACAGCAGCTCCAGGTTTGGAGCAATTGCACAATGCTTGTGGCACAGAGCCACCCAAGGAGTCCAGCTCAACCAGATTCAGCTGTCCCCCAAAACAAACATTTTTATCTACAGTTCTTTTTATGCAGTCATTAAAAAAAACCAAAACAAAACAACAAAACAAAAAACAAAACCCACCCAAACCTTTCAGTTTAAAGATTCAGTGACAACACAAGACCATTCAGTTTTCCATCAGAAGTGCTGCATTTGTTGTCATACTGGTGCCACAAAGGATTTCAGCAAGCAGGCAATAACACATCTCATGATAAATAAGACCAAAACACCCTCCAGGCAAATTTATGGAAATCATCACTCACAGGCAAGCGTGACAAAAAAGCACCAAGCTAACTCCAGAAGCAGAGAGGGATCTGCTCCTCAGTGCAGTCCCTTCCAAGGCTGGCTGGGTGATGTCCAGGACAGGTTCCCTGCAGCAGGGCTGGGCTGCTCTGAGCCCTGAGCAGCTCTCACAGGCTGCTCCCCTTTGCCTCCATCCAGCACAACAGCACCATTTGCTGGCTGGCCAAAGAAAATGCCTCTCCTGGGGAAAACACCAGAGCTGGTGCTGAACCTTTGGTGGTCTGGGGGTGGTAGAGCCTGTCAAGGTGAGTTTGTGACTGGGGAAGCTGGAAAAGTTGCTGTACCTGTAAATGCAGCCAGACCTCCTGAATGTGGGCAGCAATTAACCAGGGAATGGTGCTCCCCCCATGGAGACAACAGCACAGGAACAGCAGCTCTCTCCACAGAAAGCCCTGCTGGATGTGGCCCTTGACAAAGGTAGGGGGCTGCTATAAAAGGCCCAGCTATTGAGGATCCCAGAGCTCACTGGAAGCAGTGTTCCACAGAGCTCTCTCACCTACTCACAGATCTCCTCTGCTCTGGACACAGTCTGCACCCAAACCCCAAGCCAACATGCCTTGGGACTTCATTACTCTTTCATGGGAGAAATGAGGGGCAACACAAGACAGAAGTTTGGAAGAGTTAAATGGAGTGATCATAGGTTAAATCTTCAAAGATTTTCAGAAGATTGATTGCAGCTGTGCCCAGCACTGGGCATTGTGTAATTATGCTTTCACAAATATATCATATACCTATGTTTACAGCTAAAATCCTCATATATCTAAAAGAAACACTACACTGCAGTGTAGGAACACCAGCCCCCCAGTGTGCCACATTTCGCTGCAGGCTCTGAAACAAATCATGGCAAGCAGCAAGGGCTGTGCAATGGGACAAAGCTCACACCATGGAACCAGAGCTTCCCAGCAATGCTGGCAGAGAGAGCTACTCAGAAAAGCAATAATAGATTCCGTCTAGAAAGCTGCACATTGATACCATTTCCTTTGGATTCATCAGAAACAGCACGGGAAAGATAAATGCATATTAAAATACACCAGAGGTTTGCTGAGGAGAGGTGGTGAGGCCCTGCCCTGTGGTGCTGATAGCACACATACAGATTCAGAGGAAGTGTTGACATCTTACTGCAAAGCTCCCATACCTTCTCAGTGATTTCTCATGGGCAGCTCCTCACAACACTGGCTCCTTCTTCTTCTTCACAGCACAACCAAAAAACTCCAACTCCCTCCTCACCCAGCTCACCCACTCTTTTATAGCACTCATCCTTATTAGACACAGCTGTGGCCTGTTAAGGGCAGGCCTGTTCCTAATCCTTGGTAATTAGTGCAGCTGCAGCTGAGCCAGGCCACGGGGTAAGGAGAGGCAGCCCAAAGCGAGCACTGCTTGTGGCCACTCGTTGTTCAGTCAGATGAACTCAGTCACACACACAGAACACTCTGTGACCTGCCCAGCCTTCAAAGCAGAGCCTTGCCAAAATCATCCTCCAGCAGAGACCCAGCAGGACCCCACAAACACACAATGCAAAGATTTACAGTGAGGCATTTGAAAAGCACAAACAGGGATCCCATCCCACACTGCCTCCCCAGGGAATCAGGCACTTTGCACCATCCAGGAAAACCTGCAGAACTACATTGCTGATTCACTTTGCTGCATTGAAAGAGAATTGCAAATGTTGTTATTTGCTCCACCAGAATATCAAAGATGAAACACAGCCAGAGCTCCAGTGAGAAACAGATCCATACCTTGGCAGTTGTCCAGCTGGGGCACCGCTTGGATTCATTCACAGGGAGGCAACGATGGAAAAGTTGAAGCACAAATTCTTTTGCCTATTATTCATAAACCATTAAAGTTGGGGAAAAAAAATCAAAAAGTTTTCTTCTGCAAACAGTTCCCCCAGCATGGCTGGCACCACATAACTCATAAAGGATGAATATTGAGTCTGCCTCCTCTGCCAAACCCACACAGCAGCTCCCAGAAGCACGAAGAGCGTAATTAGCAGCAAAGGATGACAACATGGAGGCAACAGGTCAGAAAGAAGCACTCCAGAGCAGATCTAGGGGCTGGATTGCTTCCCCCAGCCAGCCTGGGGGAGTTCTCCCACCTGAGCACATGGTAATGAGCCAAGCTTCCATCCACCACCCTTCCTTAAATACACTACAGGCCCTTCACCAAGAACAGCTTCTCCCACCTGTCAGGGAGAATTCAGATTTCTGAGTCCACTACAGCAGCTGAGTGCCCTGATTGCTCCCTTAGGAGCCCCACAAGAGCTCAGTCCTGCTCCTGTTAGGGAGAACTCACATTTCTGAGCGCACATCACAGCTGAGTGCCCTGATTGCTCCCTTAGGAGCCCCACGAGAGCTCAGTCCTGCTCCTGTGGCCCCTCCCTGTCCTTCCCTCATCACCTGGGACACATCACCACAGCCAGCTTGAGAAATTCATGGCTCTAGAGGGTGATTTTGACCTCCCTGATCATAAAGTGATGCCACCTGAGCTGATGATCAAACCTGAAGCGCTCTTAGTGAAGGAAATATTTGTGTATTGCTGGTCTGGTTTAGGAGCTGGCAATGATGATGTAGGGTAACAAAAAAAGAAAAAAATCTACAGGCAGCTAGAAATGGTGGTGGGCTCAATGAACACCTAAAAATCTGGAAGATGGATTTGTCCCTAGTGGGAGCACGAAGGGAGGAAATAACCTGTCCTATCCAGCATCCTCAATGTCAGTATACTACTGCAAGAGTTAATAAGCACAATTCTGATTAATTACACCAGGCAAATGGAGGGTGCTGATTCCAACGGAAAGGTGAAGTGCTCACATGTGTGTGTGAGCCCTGCTGACAGACAGGCTGAAGAAACATCAGGATCATCAGTGATTTCTTTGGAGGAGGATGAACCAGATGGCCTCTCCCCTGCCCTGCCTGTGAACTGGGTGGGTTTATGTGAGGCCTGGGCTTGTTGGTGCTCAGCTGTCTGAAAAAGAAATAGTACTAAACCCACACAGCTTTGGGGCATTTTGGGTCTTTATGGCATTTGCACACAGAGAGGTTTGACTCATTCCTTTCTATTTGGGAACATTTGCTCTCCAGACTTGCAGATGTTCAGTGCCACCTTTGTCACTTCTCCCTTGTCTTGCTAATCATGGAATAGTGTCAAATCTTGTAAAATTTCCTTTCCCTTTTATGAGTTTGAACTTGTCATTTTAATAACAAATATCTGTCCACCCTTGTACAAAACCACAATTACAGATTTCTGAGATGTTTAGATAAAGCAGTCATTATTTTTATCATGACCCCTCCTTTTCCAAACAAGCATGGCTAATCTTTTCAAAGCAAGCATGCCTAATCTTTCCAGGCTCTCTTCAAGGCACTGCATTATCATGACCCTATTATTCCTAAAAAAGATAGCTGGGAAATTTCTATCAGGATGATTTGCTCACAGAAAATGCAGTTACCACAAATGCAGGGATGCCTTCATATCAGTTAGAATGGTTTTCTGTGGAGAAAATTCAGATCAGATATTTCCTGGCCCATCACCTTGATGAGATCTTGTTTGTTGCCCCATTCTTTCCTAATTGGATAAGCAGAGAGCTGCATTAACACAAGGTGTGCTGGTGATGGCTGAGAATTGCAGGTCATGTGTTTAATTTCAACAGGGCAGAACACTGTTTTAGTTTTCATTTTCTGACTTTCACTTTGGATTCCCCAGATAAAGAAAAGCAGATTTCATTTAATTACTTAATTTCTTGAAGTCAAATGAAAAGGAATAAGTGGTCTGTGGCACTCATTTCTGTACTTTTGCACCATTGTGAATGCTCTCAGCAGAGGCTGGGATTCCCTCTCACTGGTCTGTCCCAGGAAAACAAGGTCTTACCCACTGACAGGACAGGATTTACCAGAGCTCAGCGGGGCTTTGAGAAATTCTAGCTGCTTGAAGGTGTCTAAAAGTTTTTCAAATTGCAGTGAGCATATTTGGGATTACTTCTATTTCTCAGTGTTCTGACTTTAAACCAGGCATATTACAAACAAATAGACACTGTCCAGAAGTTGTGTCACCCCTATCAGATTGCTGTGACATTAATGAAACTGCCTTCTGGACAGACTGGGAAGTTTGACACAAACCTGTCCAACCTCAAAGCAACACCAGGGTATGTTCAAGGTAATTTTTGCCATTTCCAAGGCAGCAGCACAGCCTTCTGCCAGAGACTCAGCTCCAGGGACTGCAGTGGTCACTGTCTGTCCCTGAAAAAGGAATGTACATTTTATCCTGAGCACTGAATGGCCATTCACTTTGCTGAAATGTTATTTCTTTTTATAACAGCTTAAAGGAAGAAAAAAAGGGAGAAGGAACCCAGTGCTGCCACTTTGGAAAGCTTTTATTGTAATCAACCTTACAATGCTTTTTGTTGTACGATACAAAGAACATTTAATCTCTCCTGGCTGGCACATTCCCTCCAGGGTTTTGCTGCTGACAATGGGAGCTTTCACTTTGACTGTGGCAAAAATAGTGTCAAACCCACTGCAAGGCACTGCTTTTACTCTGGACACATTTGGGAAATTCTAAAGAAACAATGACTTCATGACATGAGGGAAAAACTAGGGGTTACAGTTGGAGAGATTTCATATATTTCCTATAGGTTTTGCTTCCCATGAATATCACCATCCCTAAAATGTGTTTAATTTTGATATTGCAAATGCCTGGTTTGGTTTAACTGTTTGATTAATTTAAAGAAAAAAAAATCCCCAAAATGATGAGATAAGATTTCCATAGCACTTGTTCTTCATAAATTTCCCCAAAATCTCTGAATGTGTGGTCTTAAGGCACTCCAGGTAGAAAGGGAAGAGGCAAAGAGGTCTTGGAGTGGAGCCATGGAGCCAGTGCTGAGCTGTTTGTAGAACTGAAACTCAGCTTTTCCTTCTTTTTTTTCATGTTGGTTTAAAGGAAAGGGAAACAGTTTGCACCTAACAAGTTTTTACCTGGGTATTTTCTAAAGCTCAGGCCAAACTCAACCTCTAAGTTTTGAAAAAGGTTGTTAGAAAGTTGCAGTTCAAGAAATTCCTCTGTACTTCCAAATTTGTGCCAAGCTTTTAGATGGCTGGATGGAAACTCCCCAAAAGGATTTGGTTTTGTTCACAGAGAAGCAAACAAGTGATTTCCATCTGGATGACTTCTCTTTGCAGCTGGGAGAAGCCAACAGCAAAGTGTAGGTGTGGATTGAAGCCAGCTCAGAGTGAAGGCAGGGGCAGTGAGCAATGTGCATGTCCAGCCCCAGGAGCCACAAACACCTTTTCTGTCTAGAGGAGCCCCTTGAAACACCACAAACTCTCTCAGCTGGTTACATAATTTCCTCCACTCACAGCAGCTGTGTTTTCCACGCTAAAGGACATTTCAGATCAGCATCCAGCTTGAATCTGCAAAACCAGCAAAGCCAAACGAAGCTAAGCTGATATTTCCATTCTCTGCCAGAGTGGTACAAAAAAGGATATTAGAGATAGAGGAGTAAATTTGTTGAGATGCGTGTGAAGCTCCTGGTGAGGCTCATGGAGAGGGTTCCAACATTGTCCTGCAGGTCAGAGAGAGACTGTGGCACTTGCCTGCCTTGTGTGGGACAGTCCTGCTCTGAGAGCAGCAAATAATCAGAGTGAACACAGAGTTAGCCCAGGGACTGACTGGTTCTGGCATAAACTGTTCAGGAAACATTTCTGTGTGTGGCATACACAGAGTGTCAAAACCAGGCATGCAACTTCCTAGCAGCATACAAATAAAAAATAGGTCACAAAATAGGTCAAAAAAAAATCCCTTCTGCTGGCTAGTGTCTCATTCAATGTTTTGGTGAACGTTGATTGGGTTCCTTATGGAATAAAGAAGGCAGAATAAGAAGATCTAGGAGGAACTGTGTTGGATAAGCTCTCATTGCTCTGAGAGGTGTTAGATAGTAAATCATCCATCTTGGAGAAGCTTTGAGAGGCTGGAGAGCTTTCCCATCTGCTAGAGATGTTTCTTAGTCTTGACTTGGATATCAATGCAGAAGGCAGGTCACACTTAAGCTGCTGCTCTGTAACCTTCTAGATGATAGGTAATTACTCATAAATGTGTCCCACAGATGCTCCAGGGATCCATCTGCACATGCCTGCCTGAGAGCTGATGGTTCTGGTTGAGTTCAGAAGAGACCAGAGCTGTGTGAGGAGTGGCAGATTTAGGGGATGCTCACTAATTCAATTTTGCAGGCTCTGAATGGAAAATAATAAAGCAATGATAAGGCAGGGGGTAATAAAATTACATTTATTTTTGGAAACCAAAGAATGGAACAGCTATGGAAGAGCAGGTAGCTTGCCAAGTGGGCATAGCCAGCCCAGCCTCCAGCTCCAACTTATGGCCACCATGGGGCTGAGACATGCTTGGCCATCCTATAGAGAATCCCACCACCCCTTAATGACATATCCCTGGGCTTCAGAACGTTTTTGAGTGGAAAGTGGATTTTTCTGGCCACCCATGCTCAGTCTGCTCTGGTACAACAGCACTGTTTGCCCACCCCCTGGCACTGGTGAGCAGCCTGGTTGCTGCTGAGACTCTGCTGGTCCCTGCTGAGGGCTGCAGCCCCCTCAGCAGATGGGCTGGGCTGGCACAGCCTGCAGGGACCAGGGTGGGTGAGATGCAGGAGGTGTGTGGAGGTGGGAGCACAGAGCATACAATCATCTATTTCAACTGACTGGAGACAAGCAGAGAAACTAAGGAGCTCCCAAATCACCCAGCATAAGTTAGGACACTCTACTGCTTTCCCTGAAATTAGTAGGGAGGCTTGCAATTAATCCAACACAGAG
Organism: Geospiza fortis; assembly: GCF_000277835.1. NCBI lineage: Eukaryota > Metazoa > Chordata > Aves > Passeriformes > Thraupidae > Geospiza > Geospiza fortis. The sequence continues at coordinate 8,037,255 of NW_005054319.1, forward strand.
ACTTGTGCACTGACCATCATTTCTCTGCTGCTGGAGAGAAGTGCCTGGCAGCTTTCTGGAGAAGGAAAACTCTGTAGCTGAGACAAAGCACACAGGTGGGCAGGCAGTTGTGATAAAACCACAGGGAACAGGGAAAATGAGAACCATCTCATGCAGGACTTAGAAATGGAATAAACAGGTTATTTTTACAGGATGGAAATGAATATATAACTCCAGGGATGAGGAAAAATACAGCAAGCACCAGCATTTGCAGTTCAGCATATTCCATTGCTATTAAAAATAAAGGAAGAAAAAGGCAATGAAAGGAGTATTTTGAGAAGCAGACAGGACTGTGGTATCTGTAGTTACATACTCTGCCTTCTGCATATCCCACAGTAATGAGAGATGTGACCCTGTAATCTGCTGCAGAATTGCTGGGCATTTTCTGCTGCCATTGAGATGCAGAATGGGAGCTGCTCTTGCTCTCACATGGACACTTGGACAATTTTTCTTTCTTTGCAGTTTCAGCCAACCCACACTAACAGTCCATTGGACTGGTATTTTCTTTGCCCCTCGGGACGGAAAAATGGAATTGATTCCTCTGAGAAGGAAGGGAGCAGGTATTCATTATCATAAGGTGAATTTGTAAAGTTCTGGTTGGTTCAGCTCTTCCCCTTCATTTTTTCAGCTTACTCCAAGTCATTGAACCTCCTGCATCTTCTCCCATTGGATGGACCAGCACATCACTCAACATTATTAACCATGGCCAAGATGATTCTTAATATTGAAAATTAGCAGCAAAAAGTGAACAATCACCTGAGAAAGCATTTCTTCACTTGAGCTTTATGACCTGCAACAGAAAGTTTTGCAATGAACAACAGCTCTTTGTCACTTGGAGTAGTTCTAAAACTGTTGCTGCTGTACTTTTCCACCACAGTGAAATCAGTGCTTTAACCTCAGGACACCCAAAGAGCTCAGGTCAGAGGACCAGACCTCCTGCACTGGTAAAGCACAGTAACTACACCCATTTTAACACCTCCTGATCTGTTCTCATAATCAGCTTGTAGGAATAACTTCCCTGCAATGTGTAAGTAGCTGCTGCTGGATAGGGGGTGGCCAGAGGGCCGGAGATGGCATTTGGTGCTGGCATGGGGCTCCAAATTAGAAACTTAGAGAACCACTTGGCTTTTCTCATCCCCATTTCTTCTCAGAGTGCTGTGTGGAAGATCAGATAAGCACACAGCACTCTGAGAAGACCCAAGGCTTTCTGCACAGAGCATTCTCTGAGGTCAGAAGCAGAGCAGCAAGCACAGGGATAGCTGGGGCTGCTCTGAGCTCTCAGTGCTCTGAGCCTCTGGAATTCTTCTCTCCTGATAAGCAGAAGCTGCATGGTTGTACCCTATTCCAGCCATACCCAAATGTTGGCAATTGAAAATGACCATCCCAAAAATAAGACAAGATGTCATTAAGCCTCATATGCACTTTTCAGATTCCTACCATCAATTATTCCACTTGTCTGTAATGGTTTCAGACTCTTTTATCTTCCTCTCAGTGGATTTCTCTGCTGCTTTGCATTTAAATTCACCTTGTCTTCCTAAATGCACAGACAAACTGTAAGCAATAAATGAGCCAGGCAAAAACAAACATGCTGTTATTTTCTTGGCTTTCTCTGCCATCCTGAGCAAAGGATGTTTCTATATCCTTTTGAGAAAGCCATCCAATGATGAATAGTTATTTGAAAACAAATGGGTAGGATTGTACTAGCCACCTACTCCTCAGCCTTAGAAATAGTAGGAAAATCCACCCATCCATAAATATTTTTTAGGATGATAGTTGTGAAAATAAAGTAGGCTGGAACATTCCCTATCAGGCCAGGCTGAAGCATTCAGCTTATATCAATTACTGTCTATTTGACATGCTTCATGCTCCCTTCATTAACAGGATGAAAGGTTTTATGGGATAATAACCCAGTTCCAGTGAGCAAATATATTTGTGAGACCAAAGGCTGAGTCCTTTGTCCTTGCAGAAGGAGCCTTGAGACTGCAGCAATTGGCAGTGGTTTGGATGATAAATCACAGGAGCAAAACTTCTGTCCCACAGAGCACTGTCCCATCCATGAATCACTGGGGACAAAGGATCCTCACTGCAGGAAAGCTGAGGGAGCAGAGATCATCTTGGTGAGGATGCTGCTACAAGAGGGAAATAGAAGAGCCATTGGCTTCAGCTGGATATTGAAGCTGCTGTAATTGGAGTTACTGTCATGTTAAATGGTCCCTCATGGTTTCCTCATCTCAATCAAGGTTTGATTGAAAACCTGTGACCTGAATTTGTGGTCATTACCTTACCAGAACTTATTGGTTTTCTTGCTCTTCAGGCAGTAGGCAGATGGTAATTGTTTCCTAAAACATTTCTCAGCTGAACAGCAGTGACAAACACTCTTCTCACCTCAGAAAATCCCAGAGCACATTACAAACTGCCTGGACAAAGAGGACAGATGTGTTTTCCTTGGATCTGGCAGGAGCCATGCAATAGCCACTCTCATCAGGGAAGAGGAATGCTTGGCTAATGGAAAATAATCACACCTGGCTTTCCACCCCAGCTGTCCCACACTGTTAATCTCATTGTACCTACACTCAAATTACCAGTAGGCATCCTCTTCTCCTTCTGCCTCACCTAATTACATGGAAAATCTCCTGTCCCAACACAACCAGAGCAGACTGTGAGTAAGAATGGAGGAGGGTGTGCACTAAGGGATTGCTAACAAGAGACAACAACTCTTTCATGTTCTCCAAGTTCTCCATTCCTCCACTGGGGCCAGCTGAGTTAGGACCCACTGTGTGTCCCCTCTTGTAGCCTGACTTTGCTGGGTGCAAAGAGCACAGTTTTCCCCCTGACTGAGGTTTCTGGCTGTGTGGGACAGGACTGCATGTCAGGTTCTTGCTGCTAGGCTCTATTCCAGTTCACACAACCCATGCACCATAAAAAGAACAAAAATATCCATACAGATCAAATATTATCACACAGTGGCATCAACATATCTCATTGTACAGTCCTAATCTATGTTCTGTATAAAAATGTGGTGTTCAAAACCCCACCATGTGAGATATAACCTGAGAGGAATCACAGTAAGGAATTAAGAGGGGTCTGTACTCATGGCAGATGAAATCAAATTAGTAGTACAGAAATTACTTGCTTTAAGCTCAGACCATGGACTGAATTTGAAGTTCTAAATCAGTATTTACCTTGTTGAACAGTGGGTTCTTGCAGGAGAGCATTTACTACAAAAACAAAGCTTTTTATCCAAATCAGTGAGTGCCAGAGTTTGAATTATGGCTGTAAGAGAAAGTCTTTTGTTTCTGTCACCTCCTTAGTCAATGCTAATTTGACCAAGGTGTGAATGAGTTAGTGCTGCTCCCAAAAATTCTGTGCCGTGCAAAGAGCCACCTTCTCCCAGCACACAGAGCCTTTGGAACTCCTTTTAGACATCCTCAGAGAGTCTAGATGAAAAATTTGCCTTCAGATGATGGAAGACAGGTTAGTAACTTGCAGGATATTTATGTCAAGAAGCAAAGTCATGGCTACAACAAAACAACTGAAGAAAGGAGAGATGCACAGTGGACACACACCAAGTTTCTACTAATCTGCTCCAAGGTGAGACTGAAGGGCAGCAACCATGGCCAGCACAGCAGAGGAACAGCATGCCAGGAGATGGGAACAGAAAATCTGGGAGACACAAGGTCACTCTGTACAGTGTGGAGTGAATTGCAGAGCCACCTCAGGTGGGGTGAATATTAGCTCACTGCAGCACTTGCTCCATAAAGCATTATTTACTTAAATACATATTTTTTCAATTTTTCTGGTCTGCAGTTATTTTGTGCAGACCCCACCGTCTCACTGGAAGCTTCTGCTTGAAAAGTCTCCTTTAGCATCTCTCAGAACTGGGAGAGATGCTAAACTGGCATGGTAAAAAATAACAATCATTTGGGAGCAATTTATATCCTGCTGTTATAGACTCACAAACACTTATTTCCATACCACCTACAGTTATGTGTGCATCTCTTTGTTCTGATATTGAGAAAAAACCCATTTGTATTCTCTCAATGCAAGCAATCCTTGGCTTGAATTTTTAGTTGGTCAAATAATGCTAAAGAAGGAAATATTGGAATTTCTGCCTGTGCCATGGGACTATTCAGGCAGGCAAACTCTATTACAGCCATGGTCTTATCAAAGGAAAGCTAAATCTCCTCATTAAATCTTGGTTGTTGTTGTTATTTTCAAGAAGAGAGACTCTCTACTGCAGGCAAAATGATGGGGAATGTGAAAAGCAGTGGTGGCAGCCTGCAGAGGAGCTGTGTGTGCAGCCATGCCAGGGGAAGGGGACAGGCACTGTGACCACGTTCACAGGGGTCTCAGGTTGAGGGAAGAGTTGAGGATCTGACTCCGTGTTTCAGGAGGTTGATTTATTATTTTATCATATATATTACATTAAAACTATACTAAAAGAATAGAAGAAAGGATTTCTTCAGAAGGCTAGCTAAGAATAGAAAAAGAAAGAATGATAACAAATGTTTGTGGCTTGGACAGAGAGTCCAAGCTGGGCTGTGATTGGCCATTAATTAGAAACAACCACATGAGACCAATCACAGATCCACCTGTTGCATTCCACAGCAGCAGATAGTCAATGTTTACATTTTGTTCCTGAGGCCTCTCAGCTTCTCAGGAGGAAAAATCCTAAAGAAAAGATTTTTTCATAAAAGATGTCTGCGACAAGCCACCACTGCGGTGTGGCACTGCTCAGCATCCAGATGTGGGGACAGCCACATCTGCTGGGCCCCAGCTCCCACCTGCATCCCCTCTGGATTCTTGGGATTAGGCACCAAACCCAGTATTTGGCTCATGGACACAATCTGGCATCCCTCTGTCTCGCCTGCACAGAAACCAATCAAGGAAAAAGCCACATGTGTACTTCAACTCCTGCCTGTGAGTGACTTCTGGACATCACAAATTCAGCCAGGAAGGCTTCATTTGACAAGGACCCATGCCAAAGCTCACCTTTCCAGAAGGATATCCAAATTCTGAACCAATAAGTTAAAAGTAAGGCAATTAAGAGCACACTCCAATGGAAGGGGCATTGAACCTGATTTTGTGTATTCATTTTTAATTATTCTTTGCATCCTTATGCAAAACACTTTAGCCTGAACGCAGCAGAATATCCAACCACCTAAGTCCTACAAGATTTGAGGTGCAATGCTAGAACAGAGCACCCACAGCATCTCCACTAGATTTTACTAGTCTGTCATCTGTTAAAATGGATATAAAATTAGCCCTGCTTTCCTACTGTCTCACCTGTTTGGGGAGAAGGAGAAAAGCAGGAAATACAGAGAGAGAATGAGGTACAAAATCTTGTGACATAAGGATAATTCTGCTTATTTAAAAAAGAAAAACAGAATATTATCTTGTGAGGGATGCAGTTTGAAAGCAGTCTAAGAGGTTTTCAGAAATTATGATTAGTGTATCTAGAGATAATCTAGATGGTTAGCAAAATGTTGACTGGAAGATAAACATATTTATGTTATAAGAAACTAGGTACTAAAATTGCTTTATTGCTTTTTTGACGCTTCAAATGCAGGAAGCTGTCTAGTCCTTTTACTAACACTCTTAAGAAATGTTAATAAGACTTTTTCCTGCTATATTTTAAATGGAAGAGGTGGTGTAAACAACACTGCAGATGGGTTTCTTTGCTCTGCTGGGGTGTCCAGCTATCCTTCAACCCACCAGACAGACCTTTGTTTACACATTCCACATAAAATTGTTCAAGAACCTTTAACTCATGCCAGGATCCAAATCTCTGTGCATTCAGTGGACCAAGAGCTGACACTTCCTGACACCTCCTCCCCCTGCTCTAAGCCAGCTGGGGGACATTAATCCAATTATAGGTGAATGTAGGACTTAGGAGTCTAGGAAGTCATACTGAGAGATATTTTTTAAACTTTGTTGGCAATACCAGAGGCTCTGTTTTTCCAGCTGGAATGACCCTAACTCTACCTCCTTTCTCTGGAGGCACCAACCTCTGCCTGGGGACCTGTGGCGCTGCTTGGCCAGGCTGGGAGGGACAAACCTGCTGCCCCACAAACCCTGGGGCAAAGGCCTGGCTTGGCTTTTGGTGCTCTGCTAAGCAAGGGAAACCTGGAATCAGTCAGGCCTTACTGAAAGCTCCCATCAAAGTAAGCTTTCAATTTATCCTGAACGATTTTAAACGCCCCACCCCTCCAAAACAGCTGAAGTCCCCCTTGTACCTACACAGGCTCAATTGTCAGAATATTTAACTACATGTATAACAGAAGACACAACCTTCACCATTTAATTCTGAAAATAAACTACTAAGAAAACATTTAAGTATTTGCAAAGTGAGTTGGATTGTTGTCCTTTTGCTGTTGTTCCTGTTTGGTTGCTTTTTTCTGAGAGCAGACTGGATTGACTACAAAAGAGGAAGACAAGTTAAAAGTACAAAATCTATAAAAATCTAGTGTTCCAAGGAGCAAGCACTTGCACCTAAGAAATCTTTGTTGATTGTTGCTAATATCTATGATAATTAAGCTAAAAATACCCACAAAGCAATAGAATATGCGGAGATAAGTCTATTGTCTTAAGCAAATAATGAAGCCAGGAACAGTTAAATTGATCTCATGACTCTCATTTCAATAATAAAGCGGCAACAACTGTTAATCTATAGCACTCAGTTTAAATTACAAACCCAGCACTGAATGGGCAATTTCATTAGAGAGAACACAGCTAAGAGAGAAACAGCTGGCAGGGAAAAACAGTCATCCCCATTGAAATCCAACCTTCCTGAGAATTTCTTGTTGCTCTGTACCAGACTCATCACCAGGGAACAGTTCTCACAAATACCAGGTGCACCTGATGGAAGCGTTTTTGTGTCCAAGCAATTCCCTTCTATTTCAGCCCCAAGGCTCCAGGATCCAGGGGGCTCCAAGGGTGTCCTGGGCACTGCTCCAGGATGGACACAGGGATACCAGGAAGGGCAGGGAGAGGGAGGGGAGCAGGTCACCCCCACATCTGCCTGGAACCACCCCACAGTGCTGTCAGAGAGCTCCAGGACACGAGCTGTGTGTCCCCAGGGATAGGAGCAGCTCAGTGAGCAGATGGGAACTGGCTTTTTCCTCTTTTTATTCTTGTCCCCAAAACTAACACATGGTCTGCAAGCCAATCAAACTCACCCACGGGTACCAGCACTGCCTAGAAGAGACAGTTATCTTTTTAAATTAGATCCTTTCAAACACTTACACAGATCCTTGGATATTGCAGGGGCTGTGGAACTGAAACCAATGAACATCCACAGTAGGTGAGGGGAGGAAAGGCTTCCACCATCTCTCCTGGCAGCTGCACAGAGCTTATGGGAGGAAGAACGTCCTGTTCTCACTGAAGGGAGCAGGCAGGACTATAAATATCCACATGGAACATATTTACTGAAGGATGGAGTGCCATACTAACAACCATTTCTTCATGGTAGGACCAAATTTCACAGGTATTAGCAGCCTCCTGAAATAAATTCAGAGAATCAGAGGATAACTGAGGTGAGAAGGGATCTATGAAAGCTTCCAGTTCAGCCTCCTGTTTAAAGCTGGGACTACTTCTATGCTAAGGGAGGTTGTTGAGGGCCTTTCCAGATCTCTTCTGATAAATCTCAAGGATGGAGAGCCCACAGCCTCCCCAGTATGGTTCCTGTGCTGCATAACCCTTATTCTGAGGATTTTTCCCCATATACAAACAGGAGGAATTTCCCTTGCTGCAATGCATGACCACTGCCTTGCACACTGTGGCAGAGTCTGAATCCATCACCTATCCTTCCTTTTCCATTAATGGTAGACAGGGATTAGATTCCCCCTTATCTCCTCCAGGATAAACAAACCCAGCCTCAGAGCCTCTCCTGAAACACCACGTGCTGCCCTCTCCTGAGCACCCATTGACTTTCTGCTGGACTTGCTCCCCTTGGTGACCTCTCTGTGGCCCAGGGACACCAAACCCACAGTGTCCATCTTTGGTGACCTCTCTGTGGCCCAGGGACACCAAACCCACAGTGTCCATCTTTGGTGACCTCTCTGTGGCCCAGGGACACACCAAACCCACGGTGTCCACCTGGAGCTGCAGCCTCACAGGTGCTGAGTGCAGTGTCTGACCTGTGGCCACACCTGAACAGCCCAAAACAGGTGACAGGCAGGTGTCACCACCTTAAACACACCTGCAGTGCCCCAGGTCCTCTCTGCAGAGCTCCCTGAGCTCTCAGTCCCCAGCCCACGAGGCTGACGTGTCCCCAGGGCAGGACTGGCTGTGTTTTACCTCACTGGATGTCATGAGGGTCTCATTATCCTGCTCCTCAGGATTCCCAAGGTTTTATCCTGTCATTGGAAATGCACCTGGAAGGTTTGTTGTCTTCATGAAAAGAGCAATGGCACATCCTGTGCATTCAGCCTGTCTCCCTCGTGCCATGGTGGTTTACACCAACATCACATTCTCCATCCCCACATTCCAACTGGCATCACCAAGAGTTTTTAGAGACTGCAGTGACCTTGAGAATGCTCCTGCACAGCAGCAGGATCAGGATGTCAGCATTAGTGCTGGAATGGGGTTGTTTTAAGAGGACTTTTCTGAAAAGGAAGGAAGATTTAGTTGCTGCTGGAGCAGAGGTGGGGGTGGTGTTGCAATCTATAACCAGTATCCCTGCTCAGGGTTCTGTTAGCTAAATTTATGACACACATTGAAGCCTCATTTTTCCCCTAGTAAGAATATTTCTTTCAGCTATTTATTTTGCATTTCATGAGACCTTCTGCAGATGCAATGAGCTGTATCACCCTATTCTGCTCATATAGCATCCTGAGATCTAGATGCTTCAAAACCTGGGTGTATTGTAGTGACTGCATAGAATATCTCAATGAAATTCTACATCTGCACCCTTGATAATTCATTTGATTTCAAGTGCAAATATTCATTGCAGCTTTTGCAAATGCTGATATAAGCCATAGAGTGAATGTTCACAAAACTCAACCTCCTGTGCCCAGATTCTTCATAGAGTTCATCCTATACATGGGATCACCTTTTTCACAGGAATTGTGCAAAACATTGCCTCTCCCTAAAGAAATTTTTCTTTTTCCCCTCTCTTGCTGCAGTTACAAATGCATTGTACAAGTCCACCATGGTTGTGCTTCTTTAATTTTGTTATAACACCCAGGGAATAATTAGTTCTGTATCTTCTAACAACAATAATATTCATTCAAAAATTAAATATTTACTTGCCAAAGAGCCATCGCAAGTTGTCATGAGTGCTTGCCTTCATTATGTGTGGGAAATTAAATGCACTTTGTACCATAATTCTGCTGGTATAATAAAGGATTATGCCCAAGAAGGGAAAAGTGTCCCCATTTGGTTGGAAAGCAACACCCCCTACTCATTAAGCTTTATTTCATATTGCAACAAGCTCAGGTCTTATCAAATATGACAAGTTCAGACTTTACTGTGCTGAGCCAGCCTGTCTGCTCAGGAGGTACAGGACTAACCTAGTTTAGATTTGGAGAAAACCTTGGGTGGTACCAAATATCCACTGTTGGGTGAAACACACGCAGCCAGAAGAATTCTCATTCCCTTCCCATCAATTCTGCCAACACAGAATTGATGAAGTGGGAATGCTCCAAATAAAAAATAAGACCAATTTCTTTTATAAGTCACAGAATCAACGTATCAAAAGCTAAAGGTAGACAGGTTGCCCAAATGTCTGCACCCAAGTGCAACTGCTTTGTCCTTTCCAGCCTGATGGGGATAGATCAGAAAGCATCAAAGATCCTGCTTTGGGTCTTGTTTTAACAGATCATAATTGTGCCCATTGTCTACAGCTGAAAACAGCATTGGGACTGTTTCTGTAACAGAGATGCATTAGCTAAACACATTTCCTTAGCATTTACTGGACTCAAAACCTAGAAGTCCCCTAATTTCTCTTTCTTGGACACATCAGTTGTAAGTTAAACCCTCTGCCCTGTAGCTGGGGCACAGAATTCACTCTCCTACACAGCACATTCTGTTATCCTCCACGTTTGTTTGCTGGCACTCGGGAATCTTATTTCCCCATCTTCTTTGAAACATCATGATGCTAGAGGGTTTGAATTTTTTTTTATTTTGACCCTTGCCTTTGGGCTATTAAACACTTGTTCCAGTTCTTTTAGATTATATATCCCAACTTCCAACTGGCTTTAGGAGGTTAAAACACACAGAGAAGACCTTTAGCTTTTTACATCAACTAATCTATTGCTAACCCAGCAGCAGTCTCCCTCTCTCTGCAGATATGCTAACCTCCTGTCACTACATGAAAGGGTTTAACAGTTTCTAGGGCACAGGATACACTCAAGCACAGAATTTTGCACTGCTTTTCACCACGGATTTCATGTAAAATTTGAGGCTTGCAAGGCATTACCCAAATGAGGCACGACAGTTCTGCTTTTCCAACAAAAGCAGCAATAGCCACAAACACATGGCCTGGTGCCCCCTGCACGGTCAGATAAATCAGGTGTACCCCAGTGCCACAAAGTGCCAGAGCTTTGTGCCCACACCTGGGGCTCTGCATGAGCACACCTGGGCTCAAGGGCACAGGCACAGCTCTCTGTGGGCACAAACACCACCCAAGAGCTCTGTGTCCCTCCCCACTTCCCTGCACTGTAGCCATGATATTTTCTGAAAAATCCTTTTGCCAGGATTTTTCTCCTGAGAAGCTGAGAGGCTTCAGGAACAAAATGTAAACAATGGTTATCTGCTGCTGTGGAATGCAACAGGTGGATCTGTGATTGGTCTCATGTTGGTTGTTTCTAATTAATGGCCAATCGCAGCCCAGCTGTCTCAGACTGTCTGGTCAGTCACAAGATTTTATCATCATTGCATTCTGTTCCTTTCTATTCCTTTCAAGCCTTCTGATGAAATCCTTTCTTCTATTCTTTTAGTATAGTTTTAGTATATAATTTTCTTTTAATATAGTATATATATAATAAAATAATAAATCAGCCTTCTGAAACATGGAGTCAAGATTCTCATCTCTTCCCTCGTCGTGGGACCCTTGTGAACACCACCACACTGCACAGCTCTGCAGCCTCTCCAAACCTCTTCCACACCTTCAGAGAGGATGTTATGCCAAGCTGGAGAGCTGGTCTGGGCCCAGCCAGTGCCCCATGCTGCCTGCAGCCACCCAGCCCTGACTGGTGGCTGGGCACAGCCCGGGCCAGGTTACTGCCCAGGGCATTGCCACATGTGAAAAACCTTCCTAAGCCACTTTTAGCCATGTTTAGGATAGAGGTTTATGCCCAGGCTTTACACAAAAAATGTGTTGTGTGTTTCTAGGCATGTTCACAATACTGAAACAGAGGGAATCTCACCTTGGTGATCCAAGGCCAGATAGTGACGGCATGTGGCTCTGTGCTGGACACTCAGGGAGCTTTTCCAGGAGCAGGAAACGGCCACACTGTCAGATTTTGCTCCTTGGAAAGACACCTGGGAACATTTTTCCAGCACTGGATCAGCTGCCTCAGTCTTCCAGAGTTGTCTTCTCTTCTCCTTGCCTCTCCCTGCCCAGCTCTGGATTCAGTGATGCTTAAAAGTGAGCACATGTAAAAGTTCTTTGATCTCAGCTGTTACACAGACGACCAGAAGCTAGGCCCTCCTCAAAGGTACTCCAGCAGTGATCTTCTGGGAAAACAGGCAAATTTTGAAAGTGAGACTTGAGACAAGCAGCTGAAAAGCAGTAATTTCACCAAAGAACTGCCTGTGCTCAGACAACTCACAAAAACAAACCTGACAGAGTTTGTGCTGATGTCACTTTGGCCCTGAATAGATACGAACCTGCAAACCCAGGGAAGTGTGGAGCAGTCATTCTCCCTCTTCCAGAATGAATAGGAAACAACTGGGTTTGCTGATGTGCTGAATACTGAGCAGTAGATACTCTCAAATAGCTTTCCTGGCCAGGACCCCTCAGCAGGGAGTTTAAATCTGCCTCTTGGTCCTGCAGAGAAGATCTGTCATGAAGGAACAGAGCTGCTCACTCACCTTCTCATATGTCATCTCCAGCAGCTCTCTGACTGTCCAGAACATTTCTATTATCCACCTGTCAGTGCTAAAATGGAGAAAAGGAAAAATATGGGGTGTTCTGTAGACTACATTTTACTGAAAGGGCAAGGAATGGTTTCAATAGTGTGTTGAAAAGCATGGTACATTTTCTATATCAGGATAATTTTTTTTTATCTCAAGCCTTTCATTTAGGGAAGTTAGCTATCACTGGAGCTGAAAGTCTTAATTTATTGAATATTTTTAATTAGATACTTGATTATGCTTGATATACAGTTTCTTTTGATGTGCTAGCAGCCAAATGCTGCTACAACCAGCACACTGATGATGACTAGTCTGTCTCCCCAACAGCAGTGTCACCTCATCTTAGAGGTTCTACAACCACACTTAAATTCCTTCTCAGCAGATGGACACAGGTTTACCCATCCTCATCACCTCCATGTGCTGTGTCAGGACTGCAGACTATACCCCAGGGTGGGCTGTGCTCCAAAGGGTTGTATCAACACCCCTTGGACAACACCCACTGGGCTGGTCCATGCAGCCCTACACATGCACATGTGAATTTTCGGAGGTCTGTACAGCCCTTGAACTGGTCTGGAAAGGTGTTCAAATTAATCAGAATTATCATTAGCAGGCAGTTGCTTGCAATGTCTTGTAGTGAGCTAGAGCAGGGGTGACAGCCTCTTCCCAAACAGCCCTACCCCAGAAACACCTTCACATCTCAGGATCTGGCCCTTGGGAACCCATAATAACTGTGGATTTTCCAGCTCTGCAGAGGGATTTAAGCATCTTGCTGGGGAGCAGACTCTCCTGAAACATTGCATCTCAATGCTGACATCCCCTGGGGGGACAATAAGTAGGAGTTAGGACTTAACCTTTTGGGATGACAGGATGTGGCATATGCTTGAGATAATCAGTGCAATTGCTGAGTGAAAAGCTGTATTATCTTGAAATAAATATGGTTCACCCAGAAAGGTATTAAAACTCAGCCTCATGCAATATGAACAATTGTTCACATCCTGGAGCATGCAGCCCTGAGCAGTTACTACAACAAAAAGGGATTAAGTGCCTCTAATTATTATTGCTGTTATCCAAACATTTTGCTATCAGTGAGCCTGTAATAAATAACATCTCATGGGTACAGCTATCAAATTTACTGTCACTAGCTGAGCTGTTCTGATTAAGAGCCAGAGTTCTTACAGTAAACACACAGATCCCTCTCTAAGGACTGAAGAATAAATGAGAACTGAAAATCTAAGGGGGAGAAAGAAAGGGCTCCCACGTGAGCCTCATTCTTTGCTCAGAATGTCATGTTTCTGTAAATATAAAAGACAGCGGTAACAGAGTCCTTACCCCGCTCACAGGGACTCCTCTCTTGTGTTATCCATCAGTTATTCCACAGGCTGGAAGCAGCAGAGTGCTGCAGTGCTCATGGCACATCCCTACACTAGCAGGAGACAGACAGTGTGTCCTGTCCTGGAGAACTTCAGCAACACGAGCAATCCTCCTGTTCTTTTCCAGGCTGCTTTAAAACACCTGTAAAATAGGCTGAGTTACTTAAAGCTACTCTGGTGCTTAAATTTACAGCTGAGCTTTTCAAAATAGATTTTATGACCCTTCAGAGACAGACACTTAACACAGTTAGTTTATGTTTACTCAGCTTCCCCCATTTTTATTTTGGTTCACCAGCAGTTTCTGGTGAAGTTTCCAGCCCAAGTCTGCAAAAGTTTAATCTTTGGTAGTGAGCAGTACTAGAAGTAATCAAGGAAGAGCCACTCTCTTAGATCAGGTTTTGTAAATTGCAGACATTCAAGATGCAAGTAGGTGAAATAGATCAGTTTTCATCTGTTAGTTTTTGTTTTCATGTGTTGGAGACAATAAATGCTTTTCCAACTTCCTCTGAGGATTTCAGCATTGCCTTAACCTCTGTTTTATCCTGACAAATGTGATGAAACCGAAAAAGTATTCCTGTTCTCTTCTAGCATCTCCTGCTGGGACATAGATGCCCTGCTCCACCTCAGAGCCTCGAGCCACCCTCACTGGGACCTCAGCCACAAGTGCTCTTCTCTACCAATGTTAAATGTTCCATTGCCATATTCCAGTGCTGCTCTCAGTGCTGCCCTCACTCCTGTTCAAAGTCTCCCTTCTTGCTGCTGGGCTGGCGTCTCTTTCCCATCCATTGCCTCCATGGATCCTCTGCACTGGCCAGTGAAGCCTCATGGCAAGTTGGACCGATTTCACTGACACGGTGCAGTCTTTGGGAACTTACGTGACAGACCAGCCCTGTCATCCATATCTGGGGCTCTACAAAATTCCCTCAGGTCTGGGAAGGTACAAACTTCAGTGGGAGCTTTCTCTGGGCCTGGGGCACTCACAAAATCCAGCTGGACCCTCCAGCATCAAGGGAGACCTGGCTCTGTGGCATCTTCTCCTCCCCTCAGGCAGCAGGGATGTCGCTGCCCCTCTGTGGCTGTGAATCTGACAGGAACCAGGTCTGTAAGCCACCATCCCTCTATCAAACTGGTGAAACTGTCTGACAGTGCCAGAAGATTTTAGGAGGGATGGACAGACACACAGAGTGTGGAGAAGCAAAGTCCAAATCTGTCCTTTGAACCTGAACTGATGAAAGTGCACTCTGCCTGGGCTATAGAGAGGGGTCTCAGGGGTTTCACCTCTTCTCTGGGACCCAGCAGCCCTGAGGTGGTTTGCAAAGGAGCTTGTTTAATGTTTGCTTCTCCAAATAAACTTTTCCTTCCTTGCTATACTGTGGTAATCTCTCCTCAGCAGATAAAGTGGCTCCTGCTGATCTCTCCACAAGGCCATTGTTTGCTGCTGTAACAATCAGAGGAGCAGCAGGAGGGGTTTAAACAGCACACACAGCTCAGAGAAGATGGGGAGAGAGAAGGACAGGCCAGAGGGAGAGGTAAAGGAGAGCACAGAGAAAAAAAAGAAGGGGAAAAAGATGATGAACAGGCTTGTTTCTCCTCAAGGTCCACAGTTTTCCAGGAAGGATAAAAACATTATCCCAGCTGCCCCTGCTAAACACAGCACAGGACAGGCACAGGGATGCCAGACTCCTTTCCTGCTCCAGGCAGCTGAGTAAAAGTAATTACTTCCTGAAGAGCCACAGGAACTTGTGGGGCTGTTCCTCCTAACAGCTGAAAAGGACTCTCAGAGATCAGAGTGTTTCCAGTCCCATCTCACTGACTTTCCAGGAAGCTCTCTGAAGCATCCACCAGCAGTACCCAGAAATTCATTCCTTGGAGCCAGAGCAGAACAAAGAGAACACAGAGAAGCAGGAGAAAGTCAAGGGGGAGGAAGGCTTGGCAGGAAGTAAAGGAGCTTCTTTTCTTGCTGGAGTTCTCTATCCTGTAATTTACCTACAGCAGAACTGTGCAAATTTGCAATAATGGCTCGGAGACCCATTGTGAGCTACTGAACCTTATGAATTACAAAGTAATTGGAAAAACACAATGAAAAGAATGTTTTGCTCCATAAAGCATTCCTAGTTCCTTTACTGGGATAGCTACAGGTCTAGTTATTTAAAAGCACTTTGCAGTATGCTGCCATACTTAGGAGAGGATGGTTAGCAAAGAAACAAACAAATGCTGAAGTAATATAGAGAGATTTCACTGTGAGCAAGCAAATCAAAACTATTACAGCAGTAAAAATTATGTCTAGGAAGAAACATCCAGAACCAAATGAGCTGTACTGGATTTTACAAGAGTGCAGGTTGATGAAATTACATTTGGGGCTGTTTGCAAACCCTCACTCAGTCCCCTCTGTTTTAGAGAAGTCCCTTTGTCCATGTGCAGGTGGCACAAGGCAGAGCTCAAAGCCCTGGTGTGAGCAAGGAGCCTCCTCTCAGCCTCGCCTCTCCTCCTGCAGCCCTTGGGGCACTCTGGGTCAGGCTGTGCTTCTGGGAGCTGGCTGCTGCTGGGATGCATCATACAAAGTCATGCAGAGAGGACAAAATCCTCTGTCATAACACTGGCAGAGCTCAAAATGAGTCTGGGAATGGACAGCCACAGGTAGAGTCCACCCCACGAGTTCTGGCTGGAGCACTGAGGGGCTGCATGGGCCAGGCTGCACCTTCAGGCCCATCCTGAGCCCCTGACAAGCCTCAGAGCTGTTGCAAAATGAGGGAAATGTTGCTCTCTGCTTTGTCATTTCTCCCTACTTCCAGCTATAATACTGATACTCACCCTTATGTACACAGTAATAAATTAGGAACATGTACAAGATGATAAAAATGTTTGTTTTCCCTCCCTTTTATTTTTTTTCCTCTGGATTTGCTACAGATGTAGCAGTTAGTGATGAATGAGTTTAATCCTTGCTCTTTTTCTCTGTTGATTATTTACTGTTATTTGATTATATCTACAAAAGGGAATTTTCTAATATGTAATGTCTGCATTAATGGGATTTGGGGCATGTATAAATCATCTGACCCTGATATCCATTGTTGAATGAGTATTTCTGAGATGCATAACTGCCCACAGCCCCCTTCAAAATCCACCATGGTGCTTTTTAACCCTCTTATTTTTTTGAACCCTCTATGAGGAACCTCCCTTCTCCCATTTAAAAAACCTGTGAATGCTTTCAGAATTTGAAGAAACCAAATCCTTCTAATGGCTTTGCAGATGATTTCCTTAGGGTTGCAGTTCAGCTGCCTGAATTTTAAATCTTGATGTTATATGCATTTGTATTATGTTAATCAGAACAACAGGCTGGCCTTACCCCCACAGATGTCTGATTCCCACAAGGGTGGGGGTTTGCTTTGAAATTGTTAAAAATTCCCATAAATCTCTATCATTGAGTATGTGACTAATTTTCCTACTAAATTTCCCTTTTTTAATAACATAAGAGGTTCAGTATTTGCAGTGTTACACCTTCCCCAACCTTTTTCAATCAGCTTTATCAGTATTTGGCCACAAGCCTGGTCCACATAAATCACGTGAGGCAGGCAGTCACCCCCAGTGCTGCCATACAAATCTAGCAGGCTGACCTTTAAAATCACACTGCAGTGATCCCATTTTACATGTCCAGAGATGTGTCTATCCTAAAGGGATCCCAGTCCAGCACTGACTGCCTCTGGAACCCAGGATCTCCAGTGCCCAGACAAGACACAGCCTGCACAGCTCAGACAGAAGCAAGATTTGGGATATGGAAACAGCACAACTCAAAGATGCCTGTGAGCCTCTGATTCAGTCTGAGCAGAATCAAATCCTCAAAGTTTCCCTGGGTAGCTCCCAGTAAACTCAGCTCTGTGGAGCACAGAGGGGGTGAAGAAAAAGAGTTAAAAGAGTTGGGCACAAGAGGAAAGCAGTGGCAGTTCCTTGAGTTGAGGTAGGAAAGGAAGAGGGAATGGAAGCCTTTGAGATAAGTCTTAAGAATGGGTGCAAGGAGAGAAGAGAAATCAGCTTGGCAAGTAGACACAGCTCTCCTACAAGTTACATTGTCCCCTGAGAAACACTTGTGCACCCAAAAGTTTGCCTATTCTTTCTAAATGTGACAATTAGAGATATTCCCTCTTCCCACATATCTTACTCCAAATAGAAATTAACTGAGATTGAGTGACAGGGGATTTAGTTCTCTTACAAGCTCAGGTTTTCTATCTGACCCATGAAATGGCAATAATCTTGGAAAAAAGTTTTGGGAGGACCAGTTTCTGCCAGACAGAGAAAATTCCAGCTCAGGAGTCCATGAAGCTCCTATAAAAGCCCTTTTAACATTTAGCAAATAATTAATGTTTAAGCAAATTTTGAGAGAGAGTGACCTTGGAAATAACAAGAGATTTCTTCTGCTTTAGCTAAGTTTTTCTGCCTCTCAGAAAGTCCCCTGAACGTGCAGACTCCTGATTTACACAGAGAAGATATTGCCCTTCACACAGAGGCACAAAGGATGCTGTGAGGGCAAGAAAACCTCATTGCCAGGCACCCACTGGGAGAGCTGACTCAGGACACCCACACACCAGAAAGCAAATGCAGGGCTCCCATGTTGATATTGATGGTGCATGTGAGGGAAAGCACAGGGAAAGCTGTGGTGGGGACAGGCTGGGCTGGCTCACCACCACTACAATAAACACCTCCTCAGGAAGCCCCTGCAATGTGGGCTTGTACAGAGCTCTGACAGAATTAACCTTCCCTAAAACACAAATATCAAACAAACAAACCACGAGTGGCACTTTCTACTTCATCACTGACATTTTGATCCATGAGACTGTGTCATCCCATCAAACTCACTCAATGTGTGTGTTTTGAGTGCTCCAGGTGTTCCCAAAGTTCCTTCCAGACCTCTTTATGTCTCCTGATGAACCAGGTTTGGTCCTACCACAGCTGACAGCACCATCACACAGACCAGGTTCTTTAAATTTATCCAAGCTGCAGAAAAGAAATAGTATAAATAGTGCTGCTTGCTGTGGAATACATATCAGCATCAAGGACAGAAAAATTTGATTTTGTCTGACTGGAAAACAGCATTCAGAGTGGAAGATTAGAAGAAAAAAATATGGCAAAGCTGGGTATATTTTGAAACACCTCCCAGGTGTTAAAAACTGTTTGAGGGTTGTTCTTTCCACAGACCTAGGCTCTAACATAAAACACAATGTTTTTCTGCCCTGAGAGAGCAGGGTGGCTGGATGAGACAGCTACACCCTTTTCCATAGAATATCACAGGTGGGAATGCACTGGTCTTTCACCAGAGTAATACAGGTAGCACACATCCTTATTACCTAGTGAATATAAGGAGAAAATAAACATTATTAAAGGGTTTCAGTCTACACTGCAAACATTATTGGTCTTGAAAGTGTTCTGAATGTTTGTACATGGAGCTTTGTTCATATAAATAGGCAGCAGAACTGTCATAGTCAGTACCTGTATCTATAAACACACACACAGAAAGCTTTGCAAGGTCTAGGGCTGTTCTTCCCAGCTCTTATCAATTCATGTTAATAGAAGGCAAAGGGTACTTCTGACCCAACAGCAACAAAACATTTCTTAATTTTGACTGAACCAAGCACATACACTTTTGGTGAGAAACAAGTTTCACTGGTAACAGAACCACTTGTAATTTTTTCAGCTCTGGTGTTCTTTCCTGAAACTTCAGGTAAAACTTCATCTTTTATGCTGAACTACCACAGAAGACACAGACATTGCAATAACTCCTGTTTGTTAAGATCACAACTGCTTTCAAGATGCACAACTGAACAAAATGAAAGCTGCCTTCCTTTACCACCCAAGATGCTGCTGCATTTCAAAGGGGTGATAGCCAAATGCATTCAGATGATAAGAACAAACTGTTCAAGGAATCATTCTCAGCAATTACTAATATTCCATAATAACAGCCATGAAATGAAAGCAGTGTTAAGTTTTATTAAATGATTTTCCACTGCCTCCACACTGAAGCATTAGCCTGTGCAGCAGAGAGCTCAACTAAATTAACAGTTGAGAAAGAAGTGTCAGGAGCTATTACAAAACATATTCCCAGTAATAAAATTGAAAGTCCATGGGAGCAGTTGTTTTATAGATGTGGAGGGGGAAAGAAAGGCAATCCTTGTCAGTAGCCCATGAGAAGTGGAATATCAAACTCCCCCACTTCACCCTCCTCTGCAGAGTCTCTTGACCATGTCTGTGCTTCCTGTGCTGGGAATGAGCACAGAACAAACTGGGGCTGAAAGGCCAGGGGGATCCAGGCTATGTCCCACTGCTATCAAAGCAGAATCCTTCCAGTCCTCATTCCCACAGAGGTGTAAGTGCTCATTGCTTTTTCTGCAGTGTGGCCTCAGCAGGGGCAGACCTTGCAGCTGAAAGGTGCTTCCCCACCCAGATTGGAGCCTAAGAACAAGTATTTCACAGCCAAATGGACTCACTGCAGATGGGAGGGGACCCCTGTGTCCCTGTGGTGCAGGGGTGTTGCCAGTCAGCTCCAACAACAGAGTGTGCCACAACAGAGTGTGCACGTGCTGTGGTCATTGGTTCTCAGCTGAGCTCGCAGAGACCCCAGAGACTCCAGCCCCCCCTTCCAAACAAGAAGGGAAGTGTTCCCAAAGCACCTGCTCTAGGTAAAACACCTTAAGGTTTGGCCGGCCCAGATGACATCACCCACAGACAGATGTCTGGCCATCCTGCCCCATCCCTGGGAGTGTCTCAGGCCAGGCTGGACAGGGCTTGGAGCAGCCTGGGAGAGTGGAAGCTGTCCCTGCCCATGGCAGGGCTGGAATGAGAGACCTTTAAGGTCCCTTCCAGCCCAAACCATTCCATGATGCTCCGTCCCTGCTGGTACAGCCCTGTATTGGGGTGAGCATCTCACCCACCCAGCAGATGCAGGGCTGGGTTCCTCGTGGGTGAGACACTCAGCAGAGTTACAAGGACTGAACTACTGCAAACAGCTTGGAGTTCTCCCATTTCAGACAAATAAATAAAATAAATTAACATGGTGCAAACAGGGTGACCCAACTCCTCCTGTTCCTTCCTGTTGGGCCAGTGCTGGTACTTCTGACATGCTCCAACTCCCACTGTTCAGTCAGAGCTAATTACACATCTACTCCTAAGTTTCTTCTATCCATTATTTTTACAAGGAACTGAAAGAGTTCAGTCTAGAAAGATATTCAAAGGAAGGCACCTTGTTCATGAGCTATAATGATCAGCCTAGAGAAGAGATATCTGAGACTAGAAAATTTCAGGGGGGAAAAAAAAGAAAATTGAAACCAAGATGCCATGCCTGAAAAATGACACTGGGTAGACCACTCATGGGTATTGTGGATTTATCAGCAATTGAGCCTCTAAATTAGAAAGCACAATTTTCAACCACAGGTTCTCAGACTCCATGTAGGAAACACTGGATAGAACTTGTGGTCTATTAATGACAAACTCCTGATCTTAGTACTTTTAAACTGTTGACAGCATTTCCTACCCAATGCTGCCATCCTCACTGAAACCTCAGCAGCTGATCAGGTGAAAAAAAACCAATTATTGCATTATAAAAAGTGAATTTACTACTCAAAAAGATCAATTACACAGGCTGGTACGTCAGAGACAGTACAAAATAGACACAATTTGAAATACAGACACACTTTACTAAAATATGAAAAGCCAATTACATTTTTAGCTGTTCAGCTTAGTCATTAATACCTGCTCGGGGATCACTTTGTGCCACAGCAAATAAAGGAAAGATGAGAAGGGAACTCCAGTCACTGTGGCTGTAGGAAATGACAGGCTTTGCATCACCAGCTTTCTTGCCCTTCCTACTCTCTGCCTCCAGGGATCTGAACTCTCAAGCCTCATTCTGATTAAGCTCCATGTGTAAACTCCATCAGAAATATCAGAAACATCATTATATTTTCTTGGTGAAAGAAGGGAAAACAAACCAAGCTGTGTTGTAATTCATGTGAGACTTCTGCTGTGGTAGATCTGATGAGACAGAGAACTCCCAGAACATTTCTGCCAAGCTCTCATGGCTGGACACACAGCCCCAGGTGACTCCCTGAGCTCCCCACAGAAATGATGGATCATTCTGCTGCCTCACCCCTCTCGCTTGCATGCTTGCCTTGTCTGAGCTTTCATCTGAGCCATGACTCTGCCTCATACAATTATGGGGCAAATTGTCTCTGCAGTGCTGCCCACAGAGCCTGCACAGTCACTGGTGGCAGGGAGAAAGCATTAACCAGCCTTGGTCCCATAAAGAAGGCAGCAGCTGCCCAAGTGTGGTTCTCTAACAGGCCTAGGGATGCCTCCATGGTGTTAAGAACATCTGTAAACCTTCTTCATGACTATTAATTACCTGGAAATACAAAACCTAATCAGCTTTCAGACCCAGGCTGCCCTGGCCTATTTACACAACACGTTGTTTTGCTGCCAGTTGTGTGCCTGAGCTGTCACAGCACATTTCCTTCCCCAGCCAAGTCTGGATGTGCAGTGATGGGCATGTTTGTGCTGGAGCATTACTTATGCCGGCCAGAAGGTCTCCATGTCCCCTCCACTTCTTCAAGGGCATCTTCCAGCTATAGCTGTGCTATAAATACTGCAGCCTGGGCTCTCTTTCCAGCCCAGGCACACTGGCTGTCAGGGTACAATAAGAGCACACAAAGGTATGGAATGCACTCAGACTAGAACAGACCCCCAGCTCCCAGAATGGCCACAGACCACTTGAGAAATTGTTTCGTGGTATTAAAACTTTGCATCTCATTCCCTTCGACTCCAAAGCATCACAGCTTTTTTTTCCAGCATTGTATAGCTGGTACCACCCTGTTCCACACACCATCACCACCTGACCTGAACTGATCACAGATAACTGTGCAGTCTTGCTGGGTGATAACACTGGACTAGACCCCTCCTGATACTCACTACCTCCTTTTAGCTCCAAATCGAAAATATAAACTAGAAATTCAAGCTAAGAAAATATTCAAGATCTAAATCTATTAATAAGGACTGGCAATGTTGGTTATGTTCAGCATTAACAAATCTAGAGCTTGGAGATTTAAGTGTGGTCTTGGATTAAGCCTGGTCCTGGTTTGATTCTTGAGATAAACTGTGAAAGTGACATAAACAAAATGTCTTGGCTTAAGATAGAGGACAACTCCAAGATTTAGATGAACTCTGCAGAAATAATGGGACTCTGGCTTTTTATTTTCTCTGGCAGCTCTCCAGTCTGTTTTTCTTGCCCTCTGATTGTGCTGCTGTTTTCAGTAGTTCGTTGGAGGGGTACAGAGGTCTCTAACTAAGGTACATGAGGCTTTTTCAAGCACCTAGGTGAGCCAAAACGTTGCCAAAATAACATACTCTGATTTGCCTTTCCTAACATTTCCCAAGCAGCTACTGTTCTTCTTTGAGCACATAGAAGGATTGCAGTGCTTAAATTCAATGTTTAAAGTGAAGGCACAAAATTCTTCCTATCCGCCTCCATGCCTGGGAGCAGTGAAGGTGAAGTATGGATCAGGATCTCTCAGCACAACTGCATTCTTATTTCCACCAAGCCTGTTTTTCCTTTTGAGGAAAGATGCATTGACAAGATTACAACCACACAGAGCCATTCATGAGAATCAAAAAGAGGCATTTCCTCCCTTTGCCTTGGTGTCCTTGCTCTTTCCAGGGCATTAACACACATGCCCAGACAGACTGTTTGGTCACTTCCCTCACACACTCAGCTCAGCAGCCACCAGATTGCCCCCAGTGCTGGCTCCAGCTTTGCTGGCTCTTCATTTTGTGACTCTCCCTCTTTTCTTGACTTTGTGCCGTATGAAAACAGCATGCAAATTTCTTCAAATCTATGTCCCAATTCTATCTGAACTCATCAGCAGGCTTTATTCTGTTAGTTTGTTTTTCCTTCTTGGAGAATGGCCTCATCATACCCCTCATTCATGAAACAGATCTCATCTCCAGTCCCAGAATGTCATTACAAACACATCCTGTCTCCTGCAGAGCTCAAGCACCAGGACCTTTCTCAGGTTTAGAGTGGAGCTGCCCAGCTCACCCTACTCCTGCTGTGTTGTGGAGCCTTCCCCCTGTTCTGAGCTGGGGCTGGCACATGCTGAGCCTCTTAGATGTGAGGGAGGTGTTTGGTGGCATGTGGGTAAAGTGATTCCCAGATAGCTGTTCCAGGCAGAAAACATCACCACTGAGAAAGGGGGAAATGAAAGGCTGACACAGCTAAAGCAATTCCCAAAGTGCTCTGGAGAATCTGTCAGTTACATAAATGTAATGACCTGATCATTTGGCACCTAGACAGCTGTGGACTCAAACTTCCTGAAAACCAATAATAACAGATATTAGTTCTTATAAGAACCTTGAAATCACTACCTAAAACCAATATAAATCTTGTGAACTGAAGAAGTGATGGAATATTTTGAAACATTTGGATATCTTGTGCATCTTCTAACTCTTCTATCCTGTGTCTAGCAGAGTGCAGCTGATCCCCTATCTACTCTCAACAGGCAAATGTCTGCAGCACCCTTTAGTTGACTTCTACAAGAAGAGATGGCACTCTGAGCCTGTCTACATCCTTCAGCTGCTCTGACCAACTGCATCTTTCCACACTGCACCCACAAGAAAAGTTCCCCAAAAAGTAAATTCAGAACATCTGAGAGATTAAAAGACCCTCACATCTAAATACTGCTGGAGGTAGGTACAAAATGTGTCTGGGAGATGTTCCATGAATTCAAATATCTGAACTCCACTCCCAGCTTTACTACAGATCCTCATAACCTTGAGTAAGTCATTTTGCTTTTCTTTTCCTGCTCTCCTGGTTTGTTTTCCAGATGAGAGATCCCTTGGGAATGGCTGTGTCTCACACAGTGTGCTGAGATAGCAGAGCCCCAAGATGTAGGACTGCAGACTTGGCTGGGCAGTACACATTATTAACAAAGGAAATAGCTGCAATGAGTGTCTCCTAACAGGACTTATCAATTAAAATTCTATTACATATGCTGTTTGCATGAGAACTGTCTTTTTCACTTGAAACTAGACATAAGAAAAAATGTCCTGAAGCTCAAGAGATTTGGATTGATTTGTCATTAACATCCACAGGGACAAGGTCTGGTTCCTGTGCTGCCTATCATCTTCTGGCTGCTGTCCTTTTACCACAGATGGGCTGGACTCCCCTGAGACTCACAGCTACCTATCAGGCCCTGATATAGCTGTGGAAATTGTTCTTGATCCTCTAGCATCCTCTGCCTCTTGTTTTCTAATGTCTTCTGAGAGAACACCATCCCTGCATGTCCTCTTTCTGATCTGCCAATTCAGAGCAGCAGTCCATGTCCTCCCTCCTGTTTGCAGAGACTTTGCTCTGAGGTCAATGTTCTGTCTGGCAATTTGTTCCCATCAATGCTTTTTTGTTTATTGCCTAGGAAAGGTGTCTCTGGCAAACCCCTGGTATTTCAGAAAAATCCAGGGAGCATTAGACAGAAAAGGGCACAGTCATTAAGCAAAATGATTGGAAGTATGTTCATGTCTCCCAAATGCACTGTAATATTTTCTTCCTGTGACTTACACATTGCAACAGTGGCTCGTGGAACAGGTTCACACTCACATATTTTAAGGCACATCCTCTTCTAGGT
Source organism: Geospiza fortis (assembly GCF_000277835.1). Taxonomy (NCBI): domain Eukaryota; kingdom Metazoa; phylum Chordata; class Aves; order Passeriformes; family Thraupidae; genus Geospiza; species Geospiza fortis. The sequence continues at coordinate 8,062,396 of NW_005054319.1, forward strand.
CACTGCAGCTGACTTCTAAAGCTCCTAAGAAAGAAATTAGATTTCAAGGACACTTTTTGAAGGTATCCTGAGTGATCTAAAAGGCCTCCTGTGGGTTCCCATCCTGACACCAGAAGCTGCAGGTTCATGGCATCGTGCTCTCCATGAAGACAAAATAGTTGCAGCCTGACCAGAAACAAGCAAAACTCTGCAGTTCAATAGAGCACAGGAACATGCTCTATTGAACATGAAACAAGCAGTTCAATGCATAGGCACAATCAACATCTAAGCATGAAACTCTTGTTCAAACAAGATCATCCCTTTCACAGATAGGGCAAAGTGCTGGTGCTTTAAAGGACTTTCATTGTATTTGACCTCCATCTTCTAGTAGAGCCCCAGCAATGACTCTGAAGGTGACTGCTCTTTCTTCCTTTTTCTTTCTATGAGGATCCCTCCCAATGACCTTTAGAATTTTAGTATAAAAATCAGACCTTTTTCCAAGATGTAACCTATATGAGCTTTTATCTACTCATAAGAAATACTTACACAAAACTCAAATAATTAGCAAGCACATCACTGGGACTTAATAAAACCATCAGCATTAACCACAAACACAAACTCTAGAGCTTGCCTGCAGAAGCAGGTGTTGTTAACTCACTGAGCCAGCCCCTTAGAGATATCCACATAGATCCCCAAAGTCTGTACTGTGCCAAGAGGAGACAAATAACCAGTTTTGGTTATGTGCTTTGGTTATTTTTACTATTGCATTATCTCTGAGTTGTGTGGAACATAAGCAGCTACATGAAGCAATTACCTGTATGTGGGCCAGTAGAGCAGCAGCTTTGATGAAACCCTGAATTCATGATGTGGGATCACACCTCTGCAAAAGACTCTTTGATCATACACAAGCCAAGGAATAACCACTTTAAGTTCTTTCCTGCAGGTAAACGAGGAAAACCCATGTTTAGATCCTCAGGGACCTTCTTAACTAAAACCAGAAAAGCTGCAACAGCAGCATGGCTGCACAGTGTGTGTAATCTGCTTAAACACTGCACAGGGGTGTCTCTGATTCCAAGAAAAAACTCTTGACATAACCCACAGGTGCTTTAAAGAGCAGTGGCAATGTTCTTGAAAGGATTATAAACCATTGCTACTACAGCCCAGCATTTACCCCAGCCACATGGGAAATCTTTTTTAACTATCTGAACACTAGAAAAGAACTCAGCTGAAACACCCAAAGCTTGTGGAAACTGGAGTCGAGTGAATCCAGGACAGCAAGGAGAGCCCCCAGCAGGTTCTGAGCACTCACTGCTGTGCTCTCAGTGCAGCCACCCTGCAGCAGCTCCCTTCAGAGTGACCCAACACCACAGCAGTGCAGCTCCTTGTCCTCACCCCTGCCTTTCCTGGACATGTCACAGTGGCTGCTGAGTCCAGCTTAGTTCTGTCTCAGCCCACCAGGTACCTCACCTGTCTGGGGCCCATCTCCCTGAGCCAGTTTCAGCCATGCCCAGGGCACACACAGATCCATCAGATGAGCAAGCAGGCAAACACCCAGGCCTGGCTCACCACAGCCCCTGTAAGGAGACAAAAATGTTCACAAGGGACTAGGAGATCCTTTACCTCCCAAATCCCCTCAGAGCACATCTTCTGCCATCTAACATCACAAGCTGTCATTCTGTGCCCTGCTGATGGCAGCTGAAGGTGTCCTGCAAGAGCTCTTCCCTTTGTCTAACTGCAAGGCTGCATTTTCCCAGCACCTTAGAACAAGTCAAAAACCATTACCTCAGTCCCAGTGCAATTACACCTGCATGAAATGAGAGCTGGAGGAGCTGAGAGTGAAGTGGTTCTATTCCAGGGAGCAGCCTTCAGCAGCCTTTCCACACAGGGATGTTCTGCACAGAAAATTGCCCAGTGGTCACAGATACTGGAAACTCCATTTCTGCCTTACTGCATAGAAGAGATAAATATCATAAGTCTGGACTATTAAAATAAGCAAAGCCCTAAATTGTTCAATTAACATGAAGCAGTCAAGGTGAGAGTTCTCTAGAAAAAGTACTGAGGCACAGCTTGAGTTCATAGCAAGGATATGATGGAGTGAAGGTATGTGACCCATTTGGGGGGAAAACAAAACATGGACTTCCCAAAGTGTGCAAAAGACATTTTCCTCAAGTTCCAGGGCTAAATATGATACATAAGATTGGTTAGTTCAGTCTTTAACAGCACTTCTGGGTAGATGAAGCCTTAGTACCTACATTCTTGGGAAAAAAAAAAGGTTTTGCTACAGTCTAGATCTTAAACAATTATTCTACTTCAGATTCTTAAAATTCCAATTGAATTTCAGACATTTGGAAAGTTGAGTAAAATTATATTGGTGCACTTTCAGGTTGAGAACAAAGGCTCAGTTACAAAGAGAAATGCTGCAGCAAAACTGACTTGATGTCTTTTCTTGTAAAGCTGTTTTTAATGTAATAAACAGCAGCATCATTAATGCATTTTAGTGAGAACCATAGAGATTAACTGTGCTGGGGTGATACAAAATCCCAGATTTCTGCATAGGCAAAGCAATAAATATCATCACTTATTCTACACAAATATCATCATTTATTCTACAGAAATATCATCACTTATTCTAGAGAAATACACAAGAATTCCAAATGTGAGAGCAATGAATATCTGTAAACAGCTTCCTTACTCTATTCTGCTTTTTAAGGTGAAACAATGATAAGAGAAGGTTCTTTATTTGCAGCATCCCCAAAACGTGCATCCACATTTCTCCAAAGAGGGTGGATGGGGGATGGAAAGAAGACCAGGAGACATGGATGGTAAAGTGTTCACACTGTTGCTCTTTACAGCTTTCTTGAGCTCCATGTGCCTGAGACACAAACAGCAGGTCTGGCAGCTGCCCAAACACTCACCTGAGCCCAGGTACAGCCTCACAAGGTGTTCCAGCAAAGCAAACCCTGAGTTTTACCTGCTCCCAAGCCCAATTCCCCCTCCCACTGCCACAACCAGCAATAACACCTCAGTCTCAGAGCACTTTTGTTACACACCCAGCTGCCTGCAGAAGGGAGGAGCAGCTCATTCACCTGCATGCTCAGACTTCAGAATAGGGATATAAATTTCCATTTTAGCCCTCAAGACACAACATTTTCCTTGAACTACTGAATGCTTCAGTGGCTTCACTTGAAATCCTGAGCATTCAGCAGCATTCCTCTTCCCAGGGTCATGCAAAGTTTATCTTTCCAAATCACTCAGTGCATCTGTAATCAAGCTGTATCTTGGCTGTAGTCCTTAGGTTTACATCTTGCTGTCTGTCACTTCCTTCACAGGTTCACAGGAGGTCAGAGCCCCCTGTCCTTCACATCTTCTCTCACTGAAAACACATCCAGTTAAAGCCAAAAGACAACTGATGGAGCTTCTCACGCATGACTGGAAGATTTAAAATCATTTCCATAGTGGAATGTTTTCCATGGTGGGTTTTTTTTCAGCTGCCAAGTGGTTACTCATGCAAATTAGCTGTCTCATAAGTGAAAGCACTTCAAGGGATGCTCTCAGTACCCCTCCAGAGCAGTATATTTAAAGTTGTTTTGATATTTCTGATTTAATTCAGTTCTTACTGTGAAAGATACTAGGTTAATCAAAATATGAGGGAGCTCACCATCTATTTTTAATTAATAAATTACAAGCTATTGTGTAATCAGTAAAATTTCATCAACATTAAAATGAAGTGCTCATCATCCATGAACAGAATTTTCAGCTGAGGATCATGCAACAATGCCAGAAGATGAAGAACGGAATTCCAAGCACAAATGTGACTGTCCCTGCAGCACTGTAATAAGGTGGCCTTGAGCTCACACAAAAGCTTTCAAACAGTAAGGTTGCACTTCTTCAGAAAGTATCTAAAAGCGTGTTTAAAATTCAGCACATGTTGCAGTTCCATTAATAAATGTCTTTTAAACATAGCCATAAATCTAAATACAGACATCAATTTTTCACTGACTAGATGATTGAATTAAACATTCATTTTCCTGAGCAGGGGTCTGAGCACCTCAGGAAAGCAGCAGCACAGGCAGTAGCACCCAGAGCCACCCACTGTGCAGACCTGCCCTTTGGCTATGTCCAGGTCCAGCCCAAACCTTTGCACAATCCTGGAAATGCCTCCTCAGGATCTTGTTTTGTTTACATCAGCCTCCTCACCAGCCTGAAGAGAGCTGCTGCTTTCTGTAAAGTGAATGACAAGCCTGTAGGCTGGAGACTGATGTTTATATTGCCTTCAGGGACTCACAGGAACAATTAAACATTCTGTCTTACATTGGCTTCATCTCTTTGACTCCCAGTGTCAGGACAGGGCTCTGCATCAGCCATTCCCTTCGGGAATCCTCAGGATCCAGGGTGGCCCTGGAGAGGTCTGAAGCGACTGGATTTCTTTCAAGATAACTCCTAGTTAAGGACAAGCTTGTAATTACTCACAGTGAAAATGTGAGACCGTGATCTTCTCACAGGGAGCAGGACAGCAGGCAGGATGGTCTGCAGGGTGATCAGCTTTGCTGAATAACTGGATCTTGTTGTGACTCCATTTTAGATAATCAAAACACTTGTTCAGTGTGAGAACTGGAGCCCTGACACCCATACTGTGACAAAGCAGCCTCATGGTGCATCCTTACAGCACTGGCTGCTTGGGCTGTACAGCCCCTGAGCCCAGCAGAACAAACTCTCCACCACAGAATGTGGTACGCCAAGAACCAGCCTTAAAAAATAAACTTGCATAGAACTCCCATCCCATTCACTACAAAAGGTGTTCACACATACTAAGTGCATTTATGGGTTGTACTGAAGAGAAAAAATCTTATATTTTCAAAAAAAAACAAATTTAAAATTGAGTTTGAAAAATTTAAATTGCTTTGAAAAATAAATCAGGTTCTGGGTCCTGATACTGAAGGATATTTAAAAATTAAAGCCAACAGATAAATATTGCAATTGATTTCAGTCATGGACTAAAATCTCTCTGATGTCTGGGGAAACTTAAAACTCACCAAGTCTTTTGAAATAAATGCTGATACTTTTCCCCCAGGTTCAAAGCAATTGGAGAATGATACCAATTCTGTATTCAAATCAGCCCATGAGGATTAGGGAAAGGTAGCTGTTATCTCTGCAAAGCATGTGCATAACAATGAACATTTAAAGAGAAAAATCTTCCATTTCAGTAAAATTTTATGAGAACACAAAAAATAGCAAAACCTTTATCTCAGACACCTTATGCAACATCCTCCTCCTAGCAGCACTTTCCTCTCTGATGAGTTTTACAATATTCTTATTCAAGAAACCATTTTTCCCAAAATGCTACATTTGCCGGGGTACATTCTCATTTCACTGTGTTTTAAAAAACAGTAATTCTGTTTGAGAGACATCAATGCTTTTTGATACTCAAAATGTAGATAAGGTAAGATTCAGCATGTTTTATTGACTCAGTTTTAAAAGTCTTGAAAATCAACAATTCTCACTGATTACAGCTTGGTTTGGGAAAATGTGATTTTTATTTAAGGCAATAGTTAATTCTCCAGTTACTTTGCAGCAGTGTTGGGATTTAGCTCTGACAGTGGGTCATTATTAGGAAGCTATTTGGACAATATGGATTATTCTTAAGCTAAATCCAAACAAGTGCCAAGAACAAGTCTAACTAATTTGTAAATATAAAACAGCTCCCAGGACAGTATCATGCATTGCTTCCATGTCTCAGCACTAGGAAAAGTATTCTGTCACCTGTGACTGCAAAGATAACCCTGAAAATGCCCCATAGCAGAGCAATAAGTGGGTTTAAACCCAGAAAACAGCTTTTATTTCTAAAGTTGAATTGTTTCCAGACAGTTACATAATTCCAGTGTCTCACTTAGAACAGGTCAAAGGTTTTAAAGCAAAAGTTTCTTTCCAAACAGTTTAAAAAAAGCCCAGATGTGGCACTCAGAGCCATGGTTTAGCTGATGAGGTGGTGTTAGGTCACAGGTTGGATTTGATCACAAAGGTCTTTTCCAACCCAGTTCATTCTGTGATTCTGTTACATTAAGAGTTCTTGCACCATACTTGATATTTTCTATATTCCAATTCTGAAAAAACCTTAGCATCAATTCAGAAAAAAAAAATTACTGAAACACAATCAAATTTCCTGTAATTCAAAACAAAGGGGGAATTTTCCAAATCTGAAACTTCCAAAGAGTTTCCCTGTGGCACTGAGTGAGGCTGACACTTCTTAGCTCATCCCCCAGTAACACCAGCACACAAACACCTCCCCACCAGCCCTGCAGAGCAGACCAGCAGTGAGTGCCCTTGTGCCCACCTGCACTTACCAGCTGCTCTGATGCTGACAGAATGGACAGCCCTGCAAACCTTCTGTGAAAAACAGCATCAAATTATGGACACATGAGAAAAGCTTTGTTTTTTTACTGTTAAAACTTAACCTGTTCCTTTTTCACATTGATTTTTCCATTTTCCCTAGGTAAAGTGATCAATCTTGGCTGCCCAACTGCATGTAGAGCAAATAAAAACCCATTTGATCTGCTCTGCTATGGATCTGCTTGTTAGAGTACCTTTGAGAATGTTTATTTCTCTGGAAATATAAACATACTTGAGAATATGTTTTTCTGCAGAATCTTCTGCTGAAAGGTCAAAATCCTTCAATTTCTTCATTTCCTAGATTCTCTATCCCATACCCCAGGAGTGCAGATTACCATTGGCACATCCTGGTGTTGGCAATTAGAGGCAAGGGATGGGTCTGGGTGGGTTTGCTCTAAAATAGATTTCCTTATCAGCTATTGAATTCAGGATTCAAATTTTTGATTCTCTCCTGGAAATTGCCTTTTTTGTGTTCTGCTTTCCAAAAGCAAAAGAGAATATTCCTAAACTGTCCTTCCCTTCCCTACAGCAGGGGATTGCTCCTTTTTTGAGGAATTTGGTCTGAAGTTCAAAGGTAAATTGTTATGGGGGTGGTATCTGCAGGAGCTTGCTCCAAGCTGGACCCTGCCAGCTCCAAAGATTCCCCACAGGATTTACTGAAGGATGATAATGTTTGCTCTCTCCAGACAGGATGCAGAAGTTCTGCAAGGAAACTGTGGAGATTGATTTCCCCTTTACAAAAAAGGTTAATTACAGAGCCTTGGGAACATGTTTGTCATTTACTACAAGCAATAAAGAGACCACCTTTGACTTGAGTTGCAGTTTAGCCCAGACATTAAGCTTCCCACTATTCCAATTTTGCAGCTGAATAAACTTAGATGCAGAGAGGGGACAGGGCCATCCCACCTGCCCCAGTGAGCTGCTTGAGGAAGGTGGTGTTCCTAACACCCATCCTGTCACAGACATGCTTTGTGAAAAATCCTTTCTTTAGGATTTTTTCTCTTGAGAAGCTGTGAGAGGCTTCAAGAACAAAATGTAAACAATAATTATCTGCTGCTGTGGAATGCAACAAGTGGATCTGTGATTGGTCTCATGTAGTTGTTTTTAATTAATGGCCAATCACAGTCCAGCTGTCTCAGAGACAAGACTTTGTTGTCATTCCATTCTCTGCTTTCTTTGCTAGTCTTCTGATGAAATCCTTTCTTCTATTCTTTTAGCATAGTTTTAATATAATATATATCATAAAATAATAAATTAGCTTTCTGAAACTTAAAGTCAGATCCTCATCTCTTCTCTCATCCTGGGACCCCTGCAAACATCACCACACCATCCTGCCCACCGTTCCTGATAAATGCACACAAGGGGATGCAGCCAGCTGAGGGCACAGCCCACTGTGACCTGGAAATCAGTGGCAATGAGCACAGCTTATCCCTGGAGGAGCCACCTGGGCACGAAGGATCATTCCTGGTGCCAAACACAGCCTTGGCTTTTGCCAGAGCATGTAGGGCTGGCTCGGTAACACTGCAGCATTCCCAAAGGCTGCCAGAGCCCTGTGCCATGCACCCTGCAGAGTTCAGGACCAGGTTTTGGGCCAGCTGAGCAGGCTGCCAGGGGGCACTTGAACCATTCAGCCAACGTGGTCGACCAAACTCCACTCTTCTCTTTCTCCCTGCTTCGTGCTCACATCATTTCTCAGAGTGGCTGAGTTACACGGGGAGAAGATTTGATTTGTTTGGCTTTGTTTTTTCTCACAACAATCTTTAGGAGCTGTTGAATACAACACTTCCCTTTGTGGCTGTGCTGACACCCATGGACAGGAGCCCTGAGGGCAGATGGGCTGCAGGGACCTCGCCAGCCTGAGCGTGGGTTGTTCATGCTCTGGGGAGGGAAGGGTGAGAAGTCCTGCCTCCACTCCTGCAGCTGTGGGCAGCTGATGTTTCTATCCTTGGAAAGGTCAACACCTCCTAACAGGAGTGTTAGGAAGTGGGCAGCACTCTGCAGAGCCCAGCTCTGTGCCAACACAGCCCTGCTGCCCTGGGGAACCTCTGCACAGCTTTGGGCCTCCTTGCCCTGCCACTGCAAGGATGAAACCCCGCACCAACAAAACCAATCCATTCCTTTGATGAGGGCAATAATCAGAAGAGAAAAATGGGAGAAAAACAAGCCTGACCTTATGGCATTTGTGACATTCTGACAAGAACACAAAATGGCAAGAGGTCCTATTTTTAAAGGCCATCATCCTGCTGCTGTCGGAGCATGGCAGAAAGCTGCCTCCACAACATGCCCTCAGAAATAAAAGCTGGGCTACCACCTAAAATGCTGCAACATGCCTCTGTTTTAAGTTCTCAACGGAAGTCTGTGGGCAAAAGCCCCTATCCAATATTTATTTTATATCTGTGTGGTTAAATTTAGCCATGACTGATTCAGCAGAGGAACTCTGGATCTGTCCAGGAGAGAAACAGAAGGCAGAACCAAGATGGCAAGAAACAGACAAGGTGTAAATCGGACTTACACACTCACAGAAACATGGAAAGAGTAAAAACAACTTTTCTATGAGCAGCTTCATGATCTCACATTGCAAATGAACAGTTATAAGGAAACTTGTGGGGTTTTAGGCTCTCCAGGTAAAGGATATATTTTTAAGACTTCAGATTAATGAGACCTAGTGCACTCACTTAGAGCAGGAAAAATTCTCTAATTATTCAAAAGAGAAACCCAATAATTAATATCTACCAGAAATAATAAATCAGCCAGGGTAATCTCATTTTCATTATGCTTATTAGCTCAAGAGTCAAATCAAACCCAATTTCATTTTGCAGAAATAAATACACCATTATTTTTAGTTCATTTCCCAAATCTGTGCAGTCACTGTCCTTGGGCTGCCTGCCTGTCTGTCCACTCTGATAAGTTTGGAGCCTGCTGGCCAAGTTCAACTTGAATTAATGACAACATAGCAGTCTCAGAGATGTTATTGTCAGACCTGTTTGTGACCAATCTCTGGCCGGGAAGGACTCAAACAAATGACCCTGCTTTGGCAGGCAGAAGCAATGTGGTGTGAAAACTCCTTACCTGATTGCACAGGAAAGGGTGGGCACAGGGAGAGAGAGGGAATGCAGAACCACACAAGAGGATACAGACAGGTCATAGAGGCACTGCAAGGAAAGCCCACAGAGTCACCAAATAGCCAGCAAATCTGTGATTTCAAACAGAATCACTTATTATCATACCATATTAATCTATCCTCAAAAAATCTGATTATTTTAATACTAAAAATATTCCATTACTTATACAGCAAAAAATATGTTAGAAAATTTCCTGACACTGACCCAAAATTCCCACAAACTGGGGGGGATAATCCTTAGCAAGCTGATAAGCAGGCTGTGTCCTATGAAGGAAATTCCTAACCTGTTGCTTACAACCTATTTCATGTTATTACTAAAATATTTACTGAACAGGTATGATGCAATATCTCCATCTCTTTGCAAAATTTTCCTAAGGCCAAAAATAGATAATGACTTAAAAATAACATGCACCACATTGGAAATCAATGAAATACTCTCTGACCAAGACCCAATAACCAAGTCATGAGCTGTCACGCTTGTATTTTTAGGAATGGATTGTTTTTTCCTCGGCATTGGCAGTGACTGCTTTCCTTATGTATCAATTCTGTAATGTGACTAACCATTTACTAACTGAGATGTTTGATACACAACCTTGTGACAGTGTTTATGGCAAACACTGCAGAGTAAACAACCAGCATTACCCAGAAGTTGGGCTGGAACACCAAGATGTGCCTTAGGAAAGCCCCACACTCCTCCCAGGTGCCTTTTCAGCTGGAGTGAGCCAGCAAAAGGGGATGAGAAAGTGGATCACAGCCACAGGAGCCAGCTGCTCCTACAGTCCATCCATGTTCTCCCTGCTCAGAGCACTTGTGGATGAGAGTGCTGGACTTGTACCAGGAGGGAAAAGTCTTTGATCAGGAGGAAGGAGTGAGCAGAACCCACAGAACATCTCAAACCCCTGCATTTAGGGCAAAGACAGCACCCATCTTGAGTGTTGCATCCACTCCAAAGAAACAAATGAGGAACAGGAGCAGTGGAGCAGCCAAACCAACTCAACAGCAGAGTTGCTTGGTTCTTACCATTCAGCAGTAGAACAGAACTGGCAGTGAAAGGGTATAAAAGGCCCTAACCACCAGGAAAACTTAACAATCCCAGCATCAAGGGGATTCCCAGTCTGCCTGGCAGGAGTGGTCTGGGGAGGGACCATGCTGGGGACAGTGGCTGGCTGTGTCTCCTCTGCCTTGGCTTACCACAGGGAATGGAAAGCCACTGTGAGCATGGAGTGAGAAACTGCAAGAAGAAAGATTAAAATCAGTATTTACAAACTCACAGGGAAATTGTTCATGAGGACCTGTTACATTTCTGCTCAAAGCCTGCTGCACTATGCAATGGCCTTTTATGTTTGCTTTTTTTTCCTTCATTAATTCTGATGTTGACCATTATCACATCCTCCTTTCTGTATTAATTACAGCAGATAAGAGAGATGAGCCTGAAATATCAATGGATGCAAGTAACACTTGACTTAATGGTGTTCCAAATCAATTCTCTGTAGTGTGGGCTTATCTTGAGCAAAACAAAAGACATCTGTGAGAAGCTAAGTGCAGCAGAGGGTGAGATGCACGTTGGTAAGCACTGCAGATGAGGTCCCTGGTAGTATTTTGAGTAGGATGTGACACATCAAGGTGCAGATACCTGAACTCTTGCTGAATGCGCTGGACTGCGTAAGCTCAGTGTGATTCTCAGCCCAGGCCCAGCATGATCAATCCCACAACAGCTTAAATATATGCTAAAGGGATTACCTGGCCTACATGACACTTCATGTGGTGCCAGCTCACCTTCACACACATGGCAAAATGTGGGCAATAAATTCCAGGATGCTGGCACAACATCCTGAATGCCAGCACAGCGCTGAGCAGCTCCAGCTCTGTCAGTGTCACACGCTGTGACAAATTCACACTCACCTCTTTTTGCCTTAAGGAGCAGTTGACAGCTAAACAGCAACGTGCTGAGATGCTCTAAAGCATCCTAGCCAGGACTAGGATGGGGCTGTGACTGAGAAGTCTTTACTCCAGGTTTTGGGGTTTCTCATAGACCTTTACCAGCTCTGTTATCAGAGACGTGCCCACATGTGACAAAGCTGGGACCAGAAGCTCAGCAATGTGGCACCATGCTGAGGGAAGTGTTTATGGCTCTTGGTTCTCCTCTTCAGCACCTGAATTTGCAACTTGTAGTTCAAGGCTCAAATATAATGATTTCACTAGTGACTCACCAGCAAACAAGCATTTTCCACACTCTTTAGTCCAGCAGGATAAAAACTTTTTGAAAAGTAAAAATTTTCTTTTCCTGACACAAGGGAGTTATACAATCACTTAAAAGTAAGTAGATAAACACTAAAATAATGCCTTTTTTACAACTGCTGTGCTGGTTACTCTAGACTGATGTACAATGCCTTTAGCAGCTGATTGCAAGTAAAATCTTGTCTAGATGGAGAGGAAGATGCATAAGAATTTGCCAGAAAAAATGCTTTTTTATCTCTCTTAAAACTCTCATTTATCAATATTTTAGTCCATGTTCAGCCTTTTCCCACATAATCTTTATTAACATTTGCCACTATTTCATTAACTTTTACTACTTTCACTATTGCTCACCAAAGCCTAAAGCAAAAGATGAGCCTGGGAATGGAAAACACTTGTACATTTTTATCCCTTATGCAGCATGCATAAAAGAAGTGTGGTTTCTGTTTGTCTGCCTCCCTGGGGGATTCACTGCTCCAAAGAACTCCACCACCTGGTGGAAACACCTTATTCCTTACCTTTCATATTTGCCTGTAGCTCTGAGAATAAAAGCAACACACTTTAGCAGGAGAGCCAAACTTCAAACTGACCTGGTGAAGGGGGCAAACTCCTCTGCAGCACTTCTGCTCCCCATGGGAGAGATTTTGACTGCATCCTCACCAGCAGAGCCTTGGAACAATTCCAGTGTAGCAGAGCTGTTATAAATTCATGAGAGCACAGCAGAGCTCAGCGTGGGGCCTGTCTCAGAGGGCAGCTTCACACAGCATCCATGTATTGCTCCCTAAAGGCTGTGAACAAGAGCACACTGCCACTGCCCCCCCTCAGAGGCAGAGTGATCCCTTCTGCCTGCTGTCATTCCCAGAAATGCAGGAATTCACCTACCAGAGACTGCAGCTCCACCTGGCAAAGGTAACAGGGAGGCTACAAATTAAACTCTGCAGCTCTGGAAGTGCTTCGGCATCCACTTGCAGGAAGCCTTAATAGGATACTTGTAAATGGTTTGGAGTTATTTTAGTAGGAATGATCTAATAGTCAAATTGGTTTTGCACAGATCATTGTTATAATGGGTAGCATGAAAAGGAGGGAGAATTATGCTTCCTCCTGAGCCTCCTGTATTAAAGTTAATTTCATCAGGATAATCATTGCCTGGGAGTACCCAGCCCTGTGAAGACCTTTCTTTTCATGCATTAGTGAATTATGTGTTAATTCCTCATTATCAGTGATGGAAATACTGTGCAGAAAACCCATCACACACAGATAATTTGAGACCAAGCACCCATCTTTGCCAGTTGACTCCAAGGAGGAGCTGCCCTGCTCCACACTGTCCTCACATACCTCAGCACACCTCAATTAACAATTCTGTGTATCACTACCTGGACTGAAGTTATTCTTGATCTTTGACTCATTAATACAGAAAAATGCAAAAATAAAGTGCCAGCCAGAAGGCTGGTTTTCCATAGATCACTCAGAATGTTTTTCTATTCCAAATTTGAAGCCTTTAAAAACACTCTTACTCCACTGCTTAGTGAGTCCTGTGGCTGTTTCTTATCTTATCTGCTTCTCCTTGTCTTATTCTGTAAGAGACCCTCCCTGCTGGATAAAGTCATCAGGTCTTTGAATAAGGAGAAACAATTTCTTCCACTTGATTAACTGCATGACTTAATGCTATCAGCTCCATTAGGGGACAGGAGCATGAGACAGGCTATCAGGGAATCAAAGTCACTCACAGCAACACAAGTCTCTGCTGCAGCAGCATGAGGTTTGAATAATCAATTGCACATTCCCAGGGAGTTTGCATCCAATAATAAAAATATTTCTTGCAGCTTTCAAAGGTATTGTGCTGCACAGGAGATTGACAGTAAAAACAAAATTCCTACAGCATCACTTCTTGGGTTATTTGCAGAGCTTGACATGGGTTAGGTGCAAATTTGGGGCAATTCAGATATGAGAATATGACATTATGATAAAGATATCTGTAGATAACTGCAATTATTAGAACAAGATACATTAACTTTGGCTCTATCTGGGTGCCACTGGTCAGGAGAGCACCTATGGCAGAGTGAGCTGCCAGCTGCCTGAAGGCTGAGAGAGTCCTGCCCAGGTTTTACTAATACCTCAGTAAGGGCTTCTTGGGAAGTGTGAGGTCTGAGGCAGGGCTAACCTGCTCAGTGGTTGTTGAGCATTTAAAAGAGAGCTGCCTACTGCGCCAGGTGAGTGCTTTCAAACCCCAGGGAGCCACACAGCTCTGCCAGTGGAGGCACCACAGCTCATATTGGATGTGGCACACAAACCCTGAGCTTTCCTGGAGCCCAGGAACAGCCAGTGCAGCCCCAGTCCCTCCTGCCTTAGCCATGAGTTCCTGTGCCTCCAGCCCATGAACTGCAGGGAGGGTTGGAAGTTTTGCTGGGGAGGAGACAGAGTGCAGCATGATGGCCAAGTCAGATAAAGCTTTTGCTTTTAACCAAGCAGTTTGGTTCAATTGTTGATACTCACAAGCTATTTTTGTCTGATGGGATTCATCAGTCAATCCTGGTACATCAGTATCCACATCAAAACTGTCACATGTGGTAGATGTCTCAGGAGAAGGAACTAGGACAGATAGAGTCTCATAAGGCCAACCAGGACTTCAGAGAAACTCTGGAAATTTGGAGCCCAGGCCAAGAACCCAACTTGATAAGTTCTTGTCTGAAATGAAAACCTTTGTACCACCTCAGTCCCAGAAGCTTCCCAGAATAAACATCACTACAGCTACCAAGAACATGGAGTGAACTGCAAAATAATTACACTCATCATGTGCCAAGGGAAACCTGACTGATTGCTGCAATGCTGATTAGTTGCCCCCCTGCTCTGGAGAGCATTAGCATGAGAGCAGAAGACACTTTGATAGGCACTGAAATATCAAGGTTATCTCTTTGGCAGTGTGGCTGAGGTTATAGTCCCAGGAAAGGCTTGTTTCACCTCATTATCACAACCCCTTCCCCTCCTGCTGCCCATACCTCTGGGAGGGTGAGGCACGACCACCCCAAGCAAGAAACCAGTCCAGTCTTGGGCACTTCCAGGCAACCAGGATTCTTCCTGCCTGCTGAGGACACTGCTCTCACACAGCTAGATGGTACAATAACTACTCCACTCTGCAGCAGCTGCTTGCCAGAGATTAGGACTTCCAGCACTTTTTTTTTTAACCAAAAGTATTTACAACTTCAATTCCCAGTCAATTCTCAGCCCTGCTGCAGTTCAGCCATCTGACAGGAGCACACCAAACCTCATGTTTGCAAAATTCATATATATATATGTGTGTGTAGGATATTAATATAGCCTACTTGGGAACTTATATATATATAAATATATATATAGATATAAGTTCCCAAGTAGGACATACCAATTATCTGCAGCCCAGCCTCCAGGCCTTTTTCAAAGCTGCTCAGCTCCAGCCATCACATGGTTCAGGAGGAAGCAATAGGTCTCATACCCAGGAAGATTAACTCTCCAGAGCTTTTCTAATTAGAGACACCAGCTCCTTGCCAAGGAGATGTGCTTGCTGCAGCTTATTTTAGCTCTGCAGTTCTGACAAACCAGACACTTTCCTTCTTATGATCTTGTGTAATTGGAAGACAAACTTTTTCTGAATAATGAATGCTCAGAGACACAGTTCATGAAGCAGGGTACTCTCATGATAAAAACAGACATACAAAATGATAGCTTAAGTCTAACAGAGAGTTTGCCCCTGTAAATCCCAGAAGCAGTGAACAGTTGAGGTTGGCAGGAATCCCCACTCCAGACCCTGCTCACGCTGGAGCCAACATCAGAATCAGGTCAGGCTGCTCAGGGCTGTGCCCAGTGAAGCTCTGAGTGTCTCCAAGGACTGAGGTGTCCCTGCCTCTCTGGGTCCCCATGGCAATGCCTGACCACACTCACAGACTGAACAATTTTCCTAACTAACAATTCCACTTGCTACAAACAGATCATTGCCCTTTGCTACACAGCTCAGAAGAGAGTCCATCTCTAGTCTCTGCAATTTCTCCCCAGATTATATTTTATTTATTATTTGAATTGTTCTTTGGTGCTCTCCACATTCTAAGCTTTTCACAAACAGGCCTTATTTAGTTATGAGAATTACTAGGTAGAAAGGGGAAGAGATGCCTTTCTGTACAAGTGACTCTGGAGCATGAGGGTCCCTTCTGCAGGGAAACAAAGTGAGCTAGGACCACAGCCCAAGCAAAAACTCCTGCTAGGCAAAGGAATGTGCATTTTCCAACTTACCTTTCCTTTCTGCTTCACTCTGAGGGGTGTCTGATAGAGCTCCCCAGGAGCAGAAGCACAGCTCCTGTCCCCACAGAGCACCAGAAATTCAGTGTCTCATCCAGGCAGAGATGAGGATTAACATGCCTTCCTAACTCCTTTTGAGCTTCTTCCTTGTACTGAATTCACAGAAGTTTCTAGTCCTTTGTTCTTCCCCATAACAAAGGGGGGAAGAAAAACCAGGTCAAAAACCCATTTTTCTTCCTCTTCCATCAGCTGTGAGCAGCTCGGGCTCCCTGATGTGCAGCATGAGCAAATGGCACCTTCAATGGAGGGCTGAGGAGCCAGCAGACAGAGGTTAGGAGTGCACAGGCTTCTCAAAGGAGCAGTCCAAGGGCAGGACAAAGCCAACACTGCGGAGAATGCCAGCACAGAAATGAGATTTCCATTTGCCCTGATGGTTTCACTCCATATGTTACCTGTGTGCCCCAACCCTCTGAGCTGAAATCAAGAACAGGACCTGCACTGCCCACCCTTCCTCACATCACAGAAACCAGGAAAAGATGGGAGCAAACCAAAGGTCAATGCAATACAGAGGCTTTAATAGAGTTTTCTGTGCTTTTTCCCTTGGACAACACTGAGGGCTCATCCCTTTGTCTTAACACAGCACTACAGGCTTTGGCAGGTATGCAATAGAAAAAATACCACTGGGACATTTTATTGTGCTTCCTTTTCTGCTTCCCTCCTCCCCACACTGTCCTGGGAAAAAGCAGGTAGAGGAGTTTCAGCCATTGCCAACTGCTGTAGTAAAACAATAGAATTTTGGGAAGGCCCAAAGCATTATTTGTAGCCACAATAAGCACAGTTTATAACTAAGCCTTTCACATCAGCAGATCACAGCAGGGCACTGAAGAACTGATTGTGTACCTAAGCACATTTGCGTCCCACCTAAATATCAAGCATTAATTTCAAGTGTTAAATGCCCACAGCCCACACACAGCACCCTTCAAACTGCAGAGGGAGAAACAGCTGAGGTGAGCTGAATAACAACCCAGATATTACTGTGGTCTCTGCTTCCTGCAAAGTGAGCCCACAGGGAATGCTGTCCCATCCCATGGAATAAATGCCAAAGCTCAGGTGAGATGAGCCCAAATCCCCCTCCCAAGAGCCACTACTGCCACCCACAGCTCCCCAGGAGTCAAACATCAAGGCTCTTCATCATTGTGCATTATTTAAAAATTCAGCTGTTGATTCTAGCAGTCTGTCACATCATGGCATATTGCTCTTCCCTCTTTAGAACAGACAGTGTGGGGTGTGTAAAATAGCAGACACCCCCTCTTCTCCTCCATTCAAGCTTTAACTCCACAGAAGAAGTCCTTGCTCCCCAAACCTTTGCACTTTGCTGCTCCTACATGCAAGGTACAAGCTAACACTCTGACCCTGAACGAGTTCCTTGTAGCACAAATCCAGCAGCAGCACCAAACCACACAGCAGCTCTTGTAATTGCTTTCTACTAATTTACATTATACATTAATCTAACATTATACATCAATCAATAGGTTTCACTGCTCACTGGTTTTTGAGGAACCAATTAAAGGAGTGATAAAGAAGATTAATTTATTACAGAATCTGCTAGGAGGCTAAATGCTTGCAGGAGGAAAGGCATTATTGACTTAGATTTACCAGAGGAATAATTCCCATCCATATATGTGTACATATATACACAATAAGATGTAGGAATATATGCACCAAACAGCTTTGGCACGTGCTGTGGAGTGGGTTTGCTGGGCACAGACTGGAGATGAAGGATGGAGAGAAGCAGCACATGGAGCTTCCTTCTCTTGCAACCCTCTGCCCTGCTGGAAAAGCACTGCTGTGATTCCCTGAGTGTAGAGACTCAGAAGCTTTTAAGTGTTAAAAGGTGATAAAATCCCTACCAGCGAGCCTCTGTGAGCTGCGCTGCCATCAATGCCACAGGCTCAGCAGGGGCATGGCAGGGGACCAAAGTGCCCCTGGGTGGGCGGGTGGCAGCAGACAGGCCAGCACAGCACCCACAGGGCACAGCCCCAGTGTGACCAGCAGCAGAGCCCATCCAGCACTGCACAGCTGGTTTCCACCAGCAGCTGAGGTGGCTGTTCAATGTGCTGGGACACAGGTGTGCCCCAAAAGCACCTGCATCACTTCTGCTCACAATGCCAACCTCCAGGACTCCCTTCTGCATCTACCAAGCCATGGTGGGCTTGCCCTTAATTCATCGACCTAAAAAAAAACAGTTTTTCATTGGGATTTTACTGCAGCCTCCCAAACCCTGACACACATGTGGTGCCAGTGCCACTCATCACTGGGAGTTTGACCACATCAGCACAAGGAGGGACATCCCCACCAGAGCAAAGAGTATTCACACACAAAGGCTGAGGGGCCACGATGGGGAGTGACCTGCCTGTGGCTCTCTGCCCTGTGTGCCCATGGCTGTGTGCCCATGGCTGTGTGCCCTGTGTGCCAGGCTGTGCAGTGCCTGCAGATTGTGCACAGTGCTTGTGGCACAGGCAGGATGGAGCAAGAGCCACCGAGTGTGATTAACATCCACCCAAGGGGCTCTGCATAATGGACTGGTTCAGACACACACATCAGGGCAGGGAGCAATCAATACTGCCCAGAACAGCACAGCACATGCATTGTCTGCAGCCAATTGTGCTGCTCTCTGTGCTGTACCATATTCACTTTAATGTTAGCCCGAAAGGAGGGAGCACAGCAGGTCAGCCAAGGAGAGCAGCAGTGCTGCTGTATAACCCAGCCCTCATTTCTTTGAAAACTCATGTCAATCCCGTGCAAATCCTGTCAACCAGGCCCTTTCAGAGCATGGTTCTAGGAAATCCATTGAGCCTTCACCCTGTTCACCATCACTGCCATTTTGTCCTGTCAGTGCCTCATGTGCCTTTTGGGCTCTGCTCCACATCCAGCACAGCATCTCCCTTCCCACCAGCAACAGCTCCCCAGGGAAAAGCAGGACAGAGTTCCAGGGACTCAGGTCACCCTCCTCTTCCTGACCAAGCAGAGGTTGTTTAGAGCAACATAAATGCCCAAAGTGAGCCTGCATACCTGGGGGCCTTAGCCTGTGCCTGACGGTTGATTCACCCAGCACAGGGCAGCACCACAAGGAAAGTCATATTGTGGGACCAAGGGTGCTGCTCTGAGCCAAAGAGCCTCTCCTCAGCACAGCAGTTGGGCCACAGCATCCTTCATCTCTTTGCACATCAAGTCAAAATCTATGAAATGCTGCAACAATCCCTTTCTCCCAGCCTTCATCTGACTCTTCTTCAAGGCTGAAATCTCTCCTTACATCATCTTCAGTGCTTGGAACTGAGTCTCATCTACCTGGCCTCTGTTTGAAAGCCTCAAAATGACAAAAGGAAAAAACCACCAACACCTAAAAAGCAATTATTTTAATTACTCATTCTGGCTGAAAAAGACCCTCAGCTGTTTGAAGCCCTTGATTCAAAGGAATGGCTGTTGTAGGCAGCTGACCAGCACAACACACACTGCTGCCATGCCCTCTGCAGCACCCGGAGGTGCTTCTCTATCCCAAATTACAGGAAATTAACATTTTCAAAAGCTTCTGAGTGTTCCCAGGCAGGAAGCATTACAGGAGGCAGCAGAATCAGTATTATTTATATAGATCCCATTATCACAAACTAGAACTGCACACTGTCACTGTAATAAAGCATTACTCAGGAGGCCACTGAAAAACCTGAATAAAATCCTGTAATACAGGTTGAAATAAGAACAAAAAGGAGGCAGCCTTTCAGATGCCTTGATGTTATCCCTTTAAGCAGAGCTGCCTTGACATATGCTGTGCATCACAGGGGACTGGCACATCAGCAGAGTGCTCCTCGACAGCCACAGGGCTCAAAAATCTACCTTTCCCTCCCCACCTGTATTTTCAGGTTTAAATCCTCCTGTTTTGTTTTTCTACTGATGTGAATATGTCTCTTCTGTTGGGGGTTTTGGCAGTAAAAAAATCCCAGGGGATAGCCCTGGCAGGTACTGCCTGATTTGAAGGCAATACTGAACAATCTTCATGCAGAAGATCCCTAACAGGGACAGATTGAGGCAAATTCCTCCTGAAAAAAAACAGGCTACTGCTCTACAGAACCCCACAAGCTATGATGTGCCCTCTCTTTTCAAGCAACCAGCTGCAGAAATGACAGTAGCAGCACGTGCTGCAGAAACACAGCCAGGTATTGCCTGGCCCTGGCCCCTGCCCAGAGGATGAGCAGTTCCTACCTGTGAGCAGCCAGGGTTTGCACTGTGGCTCCAAGGTACCAATGCTGCTGACTTGGGCACAGCTGCAGGCTTGGCTGGGGGTGGGTTTACACCCGTGGACCAGGTGGCTCTTTATTTTTAGGCACAGGCTTCTCAAATGTGGCACTCCAGGAGGCAGAGACCCCTTCCCTCAGCTCCAAGTGAGCCTTGCAGCACCTCTGCAACAGCCAAGGGACAGGGAAAGTCAATTTTATTGGTGCTCTCACTGAGGGAGCTGCAGAGAGAAGCTTGTTAGTATTGATACAGAAACCCAAAAGCAGGACACTCTGCCCCCTCTTATTTGTGGAAGCAATAATTCTCTGGAGGTGCTTAAAGAACACAGAACAAACCACACACAAAGTAACCTCATTTCAGATCTGGATCCGTTCCAGGACAGCTGTGGACAATTATCAACATCTGGTGATTTGCAGCAGAACTTTCAGTCAGCATCTCCATCGTGCCCATGTGAGAGCCTAAGGAGCAGTGGGCTGGCCCAGGGAAAGGCTGAGTGGAGATCTGCAGCACCAGCACAGCCCCAGCCCTGAGCAGGGTCTGCCAGCACTGCCCTCCCACCTGCAGCCAGGCTGAGACACAGCCAGATTAAACCCACCCAGAAGCACCCACCGGGTTGGGGCCAGCTAAAGCTGCTAGTTGCCACCAAAGTTCCTGTATTTTAACTCTCTGTGTGTTTTCACAGCACTACTGGGACCTGCACCTCTGGCCAGAACCCCATCTCTTATGACAAAGTCTCATTAAACAAATTCCTAAATAAGCAGATTTGTATGACTTCCCAGCAAGCATGTGGAGAACAAGGTGCCAAAGAGACCCCTGAGCAGCTCAAGGCAGCTACTAATACATACAAAAAATAGAGCAAGATCCATCTGAGGACTACGGATAAAGCTCACTAAAAGCCAATACCTATAAATAAATGGGCATTGGGGAAAGATCAGCTAAAGATCAGCTAATCTGCATGTCATTAGCCATGGAAAATAAAATGGCAAGTAAACCAGGTGTTTGGGTTGCATCACTATTTGACTGATCTAAGCTTAAAGCAGACTTCCAGGTGCAGCAGCTTTTCAGTCTAAAAGTATTTTATAAAATAAAAAAGACACTCAAATGATTTTAAAATTAGTTAACCAATAGGTGTTGTCATCTTATTGCAGGGGTTCCATACCTTCTTGGTTTTTCTTATGGGCAGCTCCTCAGAGCACTGACTCTTTCTTCTTCACAAAGCAGCCAACTGACTCCAGTTCCCTTCTCAGGCAGCCACCCCACTCTTTTCCAGCACTCTTCTTCTCATTGCTTACAGCTGTGGCCTGTTAAAGTCAGGCCTGTTCCTAATCTTTGATAATTGGCCCAGCTGCAACTCCTTAGGGGTGAGATTACTTTCTACACTATCTTTATTTTCTTATATTCTATCCCCCCACAAGTAGGTACCACACAATAAACAGCCATGTAGCCAAATGGTTTCTGTCCTTGATCCAAACCTATTCAGTCCTTACTCAGTGATGTGGGGAGCTCACAGAGCCACTGCTGATGCAGCACTGGCTGCCAGGAGCAGCATTAATGATGGGAACAGATCTGGGAAGCCAGGCAATATCCGTTCATTTGAGCAAAGTGCTCTCAATAGCTGCACATGGCACGGTGCCTGTCTAAGGACTGATACAGGGTCATGCTAATCACACAGATAACAGCAATTAAGGAAAGGAAATGAGGAGGTTTGTACAGAACCAGCCTGTTCGTGAGCTCCTCATGTGATGCTGTTACTGAGGGGAAAAGCAATCCAGGGCTCCATAAAGAGGAGATTAACCAGCAAGCACGGGGAAAGGGTGTTATTTCAGCATCCAGAATCCAAGATACCACTGCTGAATGCTGTGAGCAGCTCTGGTGACCATATTGCAAGGATAGGCCTGGAAATATATGAAGGATTCAGACAAGACTCTGAAGTCGTATTAGCTCCGGAAGTTGCCTCATAGTAAGAGGCTTTTGTGGCTCAGGCTATGCAGCTTTCCCAAGAGGTGGCAGGGATAATTCAGCCTCAGTCTGCAATTACCTCTGAGAGGAAGAAAACCTGATAGCAGGTGACTCCTGGCCCAGCCAAAATGGACACACTGTGGAAGCAGCTAATGCAGCAAACATTTTAAAGCAGAACCCTGGGCTGTGATCAGCTCCACTCCACTCAGTGAGAAGCATGAGTGACATGTGGATAAAATACCAGGCTGAATCAGGAGCCCAAAGCAGAAGGTGCAGGTGGAGTTTGGATGCGCAAAGCAGCACCTCCTAGCCTGGACACACAAGTGAGAAGGGTGTGGGGGTCCTGCAGGTGACAAACCCCTCCCAGTTGTGCTTAATGGCCCTCCCTAGCTGCCCATCTCTGACCCATGTGTGACACATCCCCTAACAGCATCCAAAATGAGGTTGATGGCAGTGGGAAAAATTCCAAGATGCTCCATGGAGTGTACCTGAGGAGCCTACAGCTCAAACTGCCTGCCAGGGCCACTTGCAGCACAGGACACTGAGATCTTTGGGGTTTATTCCTCATGTTGACACATGAACAACCTGAGGATGGTTTGGGGCTGTGTGACTGTACCTTTCCACTGAGACCATTGCAGGATTCAATGAATTTAAAAAATGACTGATCATACCCAGGACAGTGCCCCCAGCTGCCTCAGCAGAGCTGCCCAGCAGCCTCACAGCCTCTTCCCAGGTGCACATGGTTCACCCAACACCCACAGAGCCTCAGCAAAGTCACCAGGAGGCAGGAGAAGGACACTCTGCTCCTCACTGACCCCTCACATCTGCAGAACTGCAGATTCTGATGCCAGCCTGAAGGCAAATATTCTCATTTCTGCTCACCGAAGAGTGCACTGGGGTCAGGTTTCATGCACAAGAGTAGCACAGGAGGGCTCATCAGGCCTTTATGCCCAATCATACATAAATGAAGCACCCTCTGCAGTCACACCTCGGTTGTGCTTTCCAAACCACCACAAGCACTTCCAACCCAAACCTGTGCATGGATTAGCTGGGGGGGACTCTGCACATTATCCAATTAAAAAGAGGGGGGAAAAACATGACAAAGCTCCAGAGGGATTAGGCAACATTTCACTTTTCAGACCAGCAGATTTAATTCAAGTCTGGAATTTGTTAGAATGCTGCAACTAAAATAATACAGGCTGGCATTATGAAAGAATATATTGTAATGGAATCTGCAGCATCAGATCTTTTCCAGGCAAAAATTACTTGTTACAATAAATGATCTAAAAAAAATCAGTATTCATATAAGAATCTGTGTGCATCCACAAAATAGGAGTTGCAAATACATTAGGTTTAAAACAATCTCAGAAAAAACTCATTTTCAGTTAAGTTCCCCCATATCCTGCCCTCTCAAATGACTGCAAAGAGCATTCATACAGTCTCAGAAATCCCATTATCTCCCTGTTCTTGCCATAAATTCAGCAGTGTTTCTTTGATAAATTGCATTCCTTTCTATCATATTATTTTAGTAAAAGGTACACATCAGAGCTCTTAATTAAAGCTCACACCTGTAAATTGGATTTTTATATATATAATTGGAATATATACATGTGTAGAATATAAATATAGTACATGCATGTAGAGATGGGATCAGGATGTTCCATTACCAAAACAGCACTATCATTTCTACAGCTCTAAAAGAGCCTATTGTGATCTGTGATTTATGTGTTTGTGGGAGCTGTGCTGTCACCCAGAGCTCCATGCCTCCTTCATTCCTCTGGTTAAAATAGATTAGTTTTTTTAGTTTGTCTATGTGATAAGCTATACTGGAAGAGTTATTCTTGTGTGAATGCCCTCAGTCTGAAATGAAATACTTTATCATTTTGATTTAGCTTTATCCATATGCTCAAAATTCCCCTATTCCACACAAGGAAACCAAAGAATAAACTGAGCAGTGAGTCTGCTTCCAGTGCAGATGTCCTACCATTGGTGTTGGGCTGGAAAAGCTGCTCAGTGACAAAGTGCCCTCGCACACTGGCTGTTCATGTGCACCCTCCTAGGGAGGGACAGTTCCTGCCAAGAGGAGAGGGGTGCAAGGGAAGAGAGAAGTCTGCACAAACACCACCAGGGGATACAAGACACACATCACTGTCCATCACATCTGTGAGGCAAATGCTGCACTTGCACCTTTGCAGAGCCCCAGCTGGGGCATGTGTGGGAACACAGAGAATTGCTGTACCCAAGGGATTTGGGTGCTCTCATCACAGCCTTCCATCAAAAGCCCACAGTAGTTCCAGTGACTTGCCCAGGAGCAGGAAAGGCGCCTGTGGCAGTGCAGGAAATGAACCCAAAAGTGGCCTAAGCCCAGCTTTGGAACTGGCCTTTGCAATGCTCCCACTTGACACAAAATTGGCTTCTTTAGGAAAAGTGTCACTACAAGACTTTCATTTTATATGACTTCACTCAAAGTTAGCTTATGCCAGGCATGTAGGAAACAAGACATTAAGGGAAAGCACAGAAAGGCCAGCTGTGCAGTTTAGATTGATTTGGCAATAGATGATGGGAGGGCGAGCCCCAAGCCTTCAAAGCAGTGGGGATGCAGTCCCCCAAGGTGGGGCTGGCACAGGGACCCCTGGCACACTGTGCTGCTGCATCCCCCTCCCCATGCCAGCAGCCAGGGCAAAGACTTTGGCACAGACCCCACAAAGCTGTGGGGGCAGATTCACCTCTTCTCCACTAACAGCAGTTTTGGACAGGCTCAGGGCCAGGCTGGGGCAGCAGCACGGGAAGCAAAGCAAACCCGGTGGCCCTGGGACAGAACAGCACAGGTGACAGGTCTTGGTATGGGTGTCCCAGGGATGGTCCAGCCCCTGAAACAAAGCAAATCCGGTGGCCCCAGGACAGAGTGGCACAGGTGACAGGGCATCATACATGTGGTGTCCCAGGGATGATCCAGCCCCAGAGGCTGCAGGGGCCGCCCCACAGCCCCACCTGCCCCATGTCCCGGCCGTAGGTAGGTCAGGCTGCAGCCCAGAGCTCCTGGAGCATCCCCGCGGGAGACAAGCAGCCCATTCACCTCTCTTTTCCCAGCCGGCAGGAATGAAAAACCCAGCCGGGAGCTCTACGGCCTCTTTATTTAAAAGATCAAATGGAAACAAACTTTAGAATGACGTTAGCTCAAACTTTCGAAAATAAAGCTCCCATTGAAAGGGGAAGCTGGAAGCAGATATTTCTGAAGCTGCCGCATCCTCCACAGCGCTCGCACTCGGCGCATCCCGAGCCGCCCCCGGAGGAGCCGCTGCCTCCCACCGCTCCAGCCTCGCCTTCCCTGCTCCAGCTCGAATAAAAGGGAAGGAACCCTGCCTGCACACACAGGCTTGCCCGGAGCCCAGGCTCCCGACGAGCAAGTCGCTCTGTCAGGTTAATTAGCACATAAATTAAGAAATGCTTTGCTCGCAGTAGTGCCAGGCACAGCCGGGGCGCTCCTTGACACGGCACAGAAGGAAAGCTGTGGGCATGGAAATGAATGAAGCACCAGGGAGCCAGGACACAAATTTTTGTCATATCTATGGCCCGTGGTGCAGAGTCACTCAATAACCAAAGCAAATTTAAAAATCACCCTGTTTCTATCACAGCAGCTATTTCTTCCTTGATTACATTTCAACTTTTCTGCTTTAAAAGTTAGGACATATTTTCCAAATATTTCCAAAATGG
>NW_005054319.1:8088397-8092999 GCF_000277835.1 Geospiza fortis
AAGCTCCACCACCAGGTCAACCCCTCCATCTCCACCCCTGCCACCACACCAGAAGAAATTGGTACATCTACAACCACCATCCATCCCACATTGCCCCCCTCACACCCAGGCAAGATCTTTGGACAATAACTATATCTTATAAGTACTTTTTAAAAAATGGTTTATATTACTTTTATGAAGAACCATGAATTGTATACATCACTCAATAGACAGCAAGGAGGTCAAAATGTCAGTGTTCACAATAGTAAGCAATTCCACTCGGCTGCCCAAAATTTTCTTGAGGTTCCTTCTTACCTAAGGATGGCACAGTTACAGAAAAGACTTGAAGAAACTTATTCTTCTGAATGGAGAAAAATATAAAAACAGCCTTACCAGTAATACTGAGTCAGTCTGCCAGAAAATGGAAGACAAAAAGATATGATTAATGATGCCTTAATCTTTTAATGCAATAATTTCTGCCTTCAAGGGACTTCTGGTAAATAGCACAAAAAGTGTCACCAGGAAATTCCCAGACGCATTAATCTTGCTGCTGGGCCCTGGCAGGTTCTCTGTGCACTCAGAGGCTCCTCAATGCAGTGAGGGTGTTGCTGGGCCAGCAGACAGACATGAAAACCTATTTCAGCTCTAAAAACAGCACAGATTCAAAGCCTGCTCCAGCTCATACCACGGGGAGCCCCATTTGGAGCTGTGCCACCCCCTTACACACTGTCAGGATCCTGGAATCCCTGTTGTCCCCACGTCAGCAGCTCCTCCATGGAGCCTGAGCATAGTTCTGGTGCTCCACCATGGCGTGCTCAGGCCACCTCTGACTCACCACCCCTGTTTGCTCTGTGTCAGGACAGCACAGTTCCCTCAAGTGACTCACATCCTGCATCACCAAGCCTGTGGTCCATCCTGGGCCATCCAGTGGTCCATCCAGTCACACCTTGCAGCCACCATGACTAGTGACAACCCACCAGGAGGTTTTCATCACTCTCCTGCCTTCATCCCTGTGGGGCAAGTAGGCCTGGGGGCAGCAGACACAGCAGAATTTAAAGCTGTCCAAAGCAAGGTCAAGCAGCTCTGAAGAGAGTGAGTTCACATGAACACACCATGAATTGTGAATTTCAGAGCACCTGTTAATTTTAGGAGGATCATCAAGTGATGCTGCTGAAGGTTGGAGCTGCAGGTCAAAGTGTCACACAAAACACAATGCTTTGTGGAAGGGACCATGGACAGGAAAGGAAGGACAGGGATGGAGAGAGGATGGGCACGTGCACCTAGATAGATAGATTTTCTTTTGACATATCTTTGGTCAATAGACACCAGAAGATTATGTAACTTAATTTACTTAAATCTCCTAATTTGCACACATTTTATCCTCTTCTACCTTGCTTCAGATAGCAGGCCTTGAGGCCATGGATTTGAAGGACTGGGCAGCAGCTTTACAAAACCATTTCCCAGAGATCCTTAGCCCCAAACAGGCAACAACAATCAGGTGAACACTAAACAGCAAACGAGGCACACCTGAGTCTGGCAAACTGCACTCATGCGCATGGATAAGACTCACCTGTACAAGAACTGCCCACAGAGGGGCAGAGATTAAAGGGTAGAACTTTAGGAAGTGCTTCCAGGCATGCAGGTAATCATCCAGACATGAGTAACAGCAGGGACAGGAAGCAGTGGGAGCTGATACAGGAGCATGTGAGTTGTGCTCATACCATCACCCCAGGCAGCACATGTGAGTTCCCAGGGCAGAACCACAGCCTGGAGACAATGGGCACCTGATTGGCAAACCCTGCTCTGAGAGCTGCCACCCAGCAAAGAGCTGCTCCTGGAAAACACCTAAACAATGTGTGCTGGGGATTTGTACTGGCACAAGACCATGGCCAAGTGCCCCAGAACAGGGAAAGGAGGGTCCCTGCAGCAGCTTGGGATGCTCTCCAAACATCCCATTTAAGCCAATAAACTCCACCATTTTACAATAAGCTATATAGGGAGTTGCACACAAGTCTTGCATATGTGCCCCAGGCATCTCCAGATACCTGAAAAGATTGAGGAACTTGACTGTCTCACATTCTGAAATCCATACCATTAACTCAGACCACTGGAAAAATGGCACCAGTGGCATTCTGCTTCTGTTGGGGATGCTGCTATTTCAATGCAGTTTAAAAATGCATGTTGCTGTTCCCACCTCCTCCATCTCTCCTCATACTTCCTCACTGCACTTCCCCCAGCCATTTCAGCACATCCCCAACATTCATTCATCATCCTCCCCAAGCTGCCTTTATTGGATCCTGCTTTGTATTTGGTGCCCCCAGACATTTCTCTCCATGCCCAAGATGAACCAGAAAAATAAACCTGTAGAAGAACATAAAATTGCCTTTAAAAGTAAAAATGTATTACCCCGAGACAGCTCAGCAATATGTCAGTATATAACTAATGAACATCCTTATTTTCTATACTTTGCTTTATTTGCAAGTTTTTGAAGGCCAGGCTGTGTGGCCTGGGGGACAGAAAGGGTGAACAAGCTCAGATAGACCAAATATCCTGTACCACAAAGACTCAGAAGCACCTTCAAGGACAAGAAATATGCATGTGAGAAGGAGAATACTCAGCATGAATTATCAGGTGAACGTATTAAGGCACCAGAAGAAAAGACTGTTCTAAGTTCCCAGAGCTCATAAACTCTGAAAGGTTCCATGGATGTAATTTTTCTCCCCTCTCTCTCCTCCCTTTCCTTTCCCTTCCTGCCCATTCACAGGACCAGAGTTTGACAAAATTGCAGCTCAAGCTCCACGCAGTGGCTGCTGAGCCCTCCCGTCCGTGCTCGTTTGCACAAGGCTTTAGCAGACTGCAGAGTGCCATCTAGACGGAGGAAGGAGGATGTGCTGCGAGCCAGCCAGCTGGAGGCAATAAATCCTTCAGGGGTGCATCACAGAATGCCTACAAGATGCTTTGCAGAGCAGCTCTTTGCACACTGCAGGTGTTTTGTGGCAATTTTTTTAAAGTACTAAAATCCTCTGGTGGCTGAATGAGCAATGGTCTCAAATGGCTTGTGGGATGAGATGAGAGACCTTTTAGTTTAGCATTTGAATATTTATGCATTCTCATAGCATAGAAACATTTTAGCTCCTTATTTTTTCCAGGCTATTTAAGGTTCAGATGACCACTGAATCAGGACAGTTTTTAATGCTGGGCTTCCAGACAGAGCCTCATTAAAGGACAGATGGATCTGAATGGGGCATTGCATGCAAATTCATGATTTTTTTATGTATGTGCAAATATTTGCCTATGGAAAGGCATTGAAGGCACAGACTCCATGAGCTGTGGATTTTTAGCAGGATAGAAATCTTGCCTGTATCATAAATGGAAAAATATTAATCTGAGATGACCATAGAGCTGTGGTGGGCAGCAGCTGCTGCAGGGCCTGCTCCAAGGGACAGCGGTCCCACAAACCTGCAGTAAGAAACCAAACCACGTCAACACCAAATTTCTGCTCTCCTGTGTCAAGAAAACAGGATTCTCACTTCTGTAATAGTATGAAAAGTGCAGCAAAGCCTCTCCTAAGCTCATACATTTCCCTTACACCCATCTGTGCACAATCACTGCCAATCCCAGCTGCCCCACAGAACACCAGCAGCTCCATAGCCCTTCACAAACAATGCTGAAATGCAGAGATCTCCTGAATGTGCTTGTGCAAGACTGAAATGTGCCTTTGCTGCCCAGGACAGCCCTTTGGTTCAGATGAGCCTGAGGATAAGCCAGTGCTTGTGAAGGTCATCAAGGAGGATGGAGTCCCCACTGACCTGCTTGGGCAGGAAAGCAGGTCCTGCTGCCCCGTCACCTTTGATAAATCCAGCATGGAAATCACTCCACTGCACCTTGCTGCCTGCCCTTGCCCAAGCTCACAGGATAACCTCAGGAAAAATCCAGCAGAAGGCTGAGCTGGGGACAAAGCAAGCAGAATAAATGTGTTCACCTTTCTCCTGTCAAAACCTAACCCGACAAATTCACTGTTTAAACTAAGCAGCACTGAAACAGACCCCTGAAATGCTTTGGGATGGAGGGAACCTTAAAGATCATCTTGTTTCAACCCCCCTGCTATGGGCAGGGACACCTCCCAGGTTGCACCAAGCCCCTTCCAGCCTGGCCTGGGACACTTCCAGGGATCCAGGGGCAGCCCTGGCTTCTCTGGGCACCCTGTGCCAGGCCCTCCCCACCCTCACAGCAGCAGCAGCAGCCAAAGAATGGCTCGTATCAAGAGTCCATATTTAAGAGACAGCAGCACAAAGCTGCCCTCAGAAGCATGACCATTTCTTTGGGAGTTATAAAACCAGGCACTAGCACAGCAATGCAATAAATAATAGAACCTGGTGAATAATGCAAATAAAACATTTTCTCTTCCAATTTTTCATGTTTCTAAATATATTTCCTTCTGTTGCTGTCAGGCCTATTCTGCTTTGCCTTTCACAAACCTTCATGCAGAGCAGAAAAAAATTGCAAAGGACTTGGGAGAGAAGTAAAAGGGCTGCTGTCACCCCTGCCTTGTTCCCCCTTCCCCCCTTCCTCTGCCTTGTTCCCCCTCCTCTGGCACACTCTGTCAGGAACAGGAAGCTGGAG
>NW_005054319.1:8093025-8098197 GCF_000277835.1 Geospiza fortis
ACAGCTCCACGAAAGCTTTACTTTGGGTCTAATTAAGACGTA
Organism: Geospiza fortis; assembly: GCF_000277835.1. Lineage (NCBI taxonomy): Eukaryota > Metazoa > Chordata > Aves > Passeriformes > Thraupidae > Geospiza > Geospiza fortis. Next base: position 8,093,068 of record NW_005054319.1, read on the forward strand.
TTAGATTTGAAAACAAACAGAACTTGGTTCTTTCCAGTATGATAGACCCTTTACATGTGCAAAGCAAAAAGGTGAAAATGAAAAAAGGATGGATGGAAATGCAAGGAGGAGAAAAAAACAGATGTGTCCAGCATTTTGAGTCAGGGCATGGAGACCTTCATGAGCAGCACCACTGGAGATGGTGGCCAGAGGGACAGAGCCTGACTCAGAGCTCCTCACCCGCTGCTTAGGGGGCACTTGCACATTGCTCCCCAGTATCCCGTGTTTAATGCTGTGAAGCAGGAGGGAAATTCAGCCTTTCAGAGTGTCTGATGGCTGAGAGATGGGGCAGGAGGGGAGGCAGTACACACAGGATCTTGGGGTGAAGGGCTGCACTTCCACAGCTGCAGGAGAGAATGCACAACCTGAGCTGGCCTTGGTCAGCATGAATGTCACCTTAGCTTGTGTACTGAATACCTAATGTCAGTGCAGAAAAAGGACACTACAGCAGAGTTTTCCAAAAAGACACTCACAGGAGCTGCACCAGACAACAGCAGATGAAGTTCAAAGGACAGGGGCAGGTTCCCACCTGGTGCAAGTGGATTTCCCTGCCCCCAGAGAGACACAGACAATAAATGCAGTTCATTCAGTCTTCTCATAGACTCTTTTCTCACATTAAGAGCAGAAGATGATGAGAGTGTGTGTGCTGAGCTGCAGTAAAAAGGCAGTGTCTGTGTGCCGAGCCCAGCACAGCTGCTGGAGTGCCAGTGCCCTCTCCTGTTCAGTGTGCACCAGCTCATTCCACAGCATGTCTGCACGCCTTCAGAGGCTGGGGAAACATTTCCAGCCTGACATCCTGCTAACAGCCCATTAAAAATGGTGTTTATAAGGTTAAGGGAAATGTGAAAATGCTGCAGAACATCTGTGGATGCTGCGTCCTCTTTGCTGCAGTCCAGAAGAGTTATTGCTTGCATTGGGCCATTTAGGAAGGAATAATCCTCAGACTAGCCCATGTCATTATGTACAGCAGGTTTGCACCTTCTTTCCAGGGCACATCTTCAATGACATCCACTTTTAGTCTGTGTGGCTGTAACTTGAACTCCAGCCACTGCCAAATGTATTCACAAAGTCACAGAGGAGGAAAGCGAAGCCAAAGGGAGTCATCAGGGACTGACACTGGGGTTTATCCTCCCACCCTATCTGACAGTTTTCCAGACTTTTTACACTGTCATGTACACAGCAGCACAGATTTATCCCCATTTTACCACAGTATTGAAAGCAGTGGTGCCACTACAAAGTGTTTTCCAAACAGTTCTCTTCTCAGCCCAAGGATTTCTGAAGGGCAGGTGTGATGAAGTTTTCTGATCTGATATTATTAAGCATCCCAAAGCAACTGAAAGAATTAAAAGGATGAGTAGCAAACCTTTTCACTATTGGAAAGTGGGAATATTCCCAGGGACACTGTCCCCAGATGCCTTTAGAATTGTTATTGATGTGCCAACAGAGGGAACATCTTTTCCTCCTTCTGAATCACCACTGCCTGGAGCCATGCTGTAATGTGGGAATTCCAGCACCAGGATACTACAGTGAATGAAGGTCTCCAACTCCCATCCTTGAGAGAGTTGTCACTTAATGACACATGACAACACTTAATGGCTTGAAACTAAGACAAAAATAACCCAAGGCTCCTCAAAACAAACTCAGCTGAGCAAGGTTTCTGGCAAGGGCACTGCAAACAGAGCAGTGAAGGCCCCCCATTCAAACAGGATTTCCTAGTTCCTGACCTGTCCTTGTAACCCCAGCAGTGACCTTTCCTCCTGCCTCCCCTCACAGGGTCACACAATCCCATACCCCCAGGGGCCAGGGCCACCCAAAGCTCAGGGAGGAGAGGGGTGACACACAAACTGCTGAGACCATCTCAGCCCTAACCAGGCTGACAGAGACAGGGCTGATCAGCTGATGGAGAGCAAAAACACCCAAGTTAAGCAGAGCAGGAACATGTTTAGCACAACTCAGCTTTGGGAAGCTTACAAGCACCCTTGGGCAGGAAGGAGGATCTCCTGGAGATCCTGCTGGGCAGAGCATGGCTTTGGTGGCACTGCTGTGACCAGCACCAAGAGAAATTGCCCTACAGGGAGCCAGGGAAGGACAGTACCTCCTGGCAAAGTCAGGTCTCCTCCTGGGGATGCCAGGCCATCTGAAAGTTAAACTGCTCTATCTGGAGCAATACCAGTTTGCCCAACTGAAACCAGGGCTCAGGTGAGCTGGCAGAAACAGGTCACCTTGTGAAGTGGCTCTTGTGCCCCTCTCACTGTCTGTTATTCTCACCAGCACCAACCAGCAATGGATGACAAGAGCAGGGTCTCTGTGATCATAGATGGGCAACCTGACATGATGTGTTATTTCTTATATTTCCTCTATGTTTTTCTCCAGGTAAAATTAATAAGATCAGACAAAATTTCATAATAAAATATTGTCTAGGGTGTTGGTGGCTCTATATTTATACAGTATCTCTCACCATAAAAGATGTATTAACCTGTACAGTAGCTTCAATTAATTCTGCTTTGTGTTCTGGCAGCCAGAAACAACAAATACAGCTGCTCTGCTATCAGCTGCCAGTCTCCTGCCACTAACCTTCTAGAAACCTATTTTCTGGCAGCTCCTGCTGGGAGCAGAGACCTGGGGTGGTGCTCACAGGGTCACAGAAGAGCAAGGCCACACTGCAGCCACTGGGTCCTAGCAGGGTGACACTACAGAGCCCTGCTGCAGCCAAAGAGGAAAGCTCAGAGCTCACAGCACCTGTGCAAGGGCCTTGGTGGTCACACACAGGGGGTACCCACAGCTCCTCACATGCAGATTTGGGCATCTCTAACTTCTTTTTTCTGCAGCTTAGATCTATGAGAGAAAGCTAATCTGTCCCAGTTTGGATGGTCACACAAAACCCATCAGTATACCAGGGTTCTTCCAATGATTTTGAGTTTTGTCAGTTCTTTACACAACATATGCTCACACTGCAATAATTAGGACCACATCTGGAAGTTGCTGAAAGCCAGCTGGGAAATGGGGATTTATCCAAAGACAAGTTCTGGGACTCTTACCAAACAAGGGAGATGTTGCACCCAAGTAAACTGAAGTTTAGAAGACACTAAAGGTGTTTCCACACCACAAACTGTGTTGGTTGGAGTCTAAAATGAGTTACAGGCAATGACTTGTGGCTGTTACTCCAAACTCCCAGTTTACAGGAGCCCTACTACACCACTTTGAGGAAAAGCCCATCAAGGCACATCCACATTCACCACCTGTGGATGCCAGACAGATGTGCACGCAGGAAGAAATGCCGCACATTTCTGAGCAAATCAGTCCTGAAATAAAATTTGAAGGGAAAGCCATACATCCAGGAGCCTCCCTTTACTGAAATGCACCTTCATCAGGCCAACTATGGCCAGTTTCAGGCCAATTTCATCAGTGAAATCATCTTTTTTAGGTCAAAACCATTAGGTTTGGGGTCTCCTGGCCTGAAGCAGCAGCAGCTGAGCTACAGCTAGAGCTGGTTCATGTGCTGTAAGTGTGGGTGTCCCCTCCTATGCAGGGCACCAGCCAGGTTAGCCCTGGGGGGGATGGAGCCATCCTTCAGGAGGTGACACACACCATGACACTCCAGGTGGGCACATCCTCTGCACCTGAGGCTCCTGCTGTGGCTCCACATCACACAGGGCAGACCCAGCACAGGCTCTGGGGCAAATCCACTCCACAGCTCTGCCCCAAGCTCTGCATGGCTGCTAAGGGAAGCTGCTGAAGGTTTCCTTTCTGTGGGACACACACATTAATTAATCAATGACTTTAAAGCCATTTATGACACTAAAGGTCTCTCCTGAAATTCCTAGCTGTGGCTGATGCCTGTACCTAACAAGCTGCTTTTCTCTCTGCTGATATTCAGTGTCACCACTGCAGGGACACCACCATCCCTCACAGTCCCCATCCAGAAAGCCTCCTCAGTGAAGCTCCACTTCTCTTGTTTTGTGGCCCAAAAGCATCACTTCAAGGTATGATATAACTCTATAAATAAAGATACAATGTATAATACTTGTGATAACCAAATTGCTTGCATAACACATTGCTAGCAGCCTCTGAAATCTCTAAACACCCAAAAGTAGAAAGCATTTAATTGCACTCTGAGTCACTGCTGGATTTTGGTCCATCTGTAATACTTAAACTGAGCAGCTATCTCCAACAGCTACATTCATATTAACAAATAAGAAAAAAAGTCAAGTCCCAAGCACACTGAGATCAATACAGCTTTAAATGTACTCATTTGAGATGGATCTAAACCCCTCATACATTAAAAAGTGCCAGCTCAACATTTATCTAGGAACTGAATTACCTTCCCACCAGCCCCACAGGACTCCAAAGAGTGTTTCAGAGAGGGAGAAAATGTCCAAGAAGCCTTTAAAAATGAGGAAAATCTCAGGGTTACAACAATGAGTAATTTCTGCCATGTACTTCCAAAGGTAAGGGAAAAACAGAGGCTACCCAAAAGAAAATTCAGGGAACTGAAGTGCTCCTTGGTGTGCAGTCTTCTGCTTTCTTTCAAAGGGAAGAATACTTTCTTTCAACATCACATAATTTTAAAACATGAAAAAGTAAAAAAAAAAAAAAAAAACAAACAAAATAGTGTAGCAAGTCAGTTAAGTAAATACTGGCATTTACTAATATTTATTGAAGGCGAGTAAATAGTGAGTCCCAAAGCCTTGGTGTAAAACCAAGTAGCTCTAAATCTGCCCCACCACAGCACTACAAGCCACAGACATGCTCACCCCAGTATTATTTTGCATGTTTTAAATCATGTCTCCACTCCTGAGCACACTCTAAGGTTTGATCAATGCTACACTTACATCAAAAGAGCAAAATGTTGTAGTAGCTGTGTAAAGAATCGATTTGTAGGAAATGGAGGAGGGAAAGTTACCTGAATGGATAAATAACTTTATAAGGCTTCCCAAAAGAACAGGTCAAAGCATTTGAAATTATAGATCTTCTAAAATCTGATCCATACTTCATTCTACAGCCACAGCACATGAAAAATAGGTCAGAATCTGTGCTCTAAGTTGCTGAAATTCATCAGAATCAATAGGAAACCTGGAACAAAGCATAGCT
>NW_005054319.1:8098217-8122824 GCF_000277835.1 Geospiza fortis
TCCTGCTGGCCCTTTGGTGGACTTTGTCTCACAACTGGACACTATGGACTATACAGATAATTTCAACATAGATTTACTTAAAACAATGAAAACATTAGAGGATGTGAGGAAAGGGAAGAATGACAGAAAAGACGAGATATTGCTGAGTGAAAGCAGAGTGAGGAGGTACCACAGGGGGGCACAAGGGGGAAACGATTTGCCAGAATAAGATGCAGATCCACAGCTTTGGTTCTACTTATAGAAATGGTTAAAAATAAAAATAAAAAAAAAGTTTAAAAAAATATACTTTCTGTTTTGTGGCAGCCATGTCTCCCGTTCTGAAGTCCACAGGCATCTCCATGGCCATTCCTTCCATCAGGAGGGTCACAATAATACAGCAGAGCTATTGGTCTGCACTACTCAGTGCCTGTTTCATCCATCCCAAGGGTGGCAAACAGTCCTGGCAGCCCCTCACCTGCCTCCAGGACAGATGGGAGGGATTTCACGCCATATGTAATTTATTTAGTCAGGAATTTGAGCTCAGAGCTTTACCTGACCAAGGTAAGCTCAGGGAAAATCCAGGTGACATCGGCACACTCAGCCAGGCTCCAGTTTGCTGCAGAAAAGTGAGTTCTGTTTCCAGGGCTTCACAAACGTGCAGTCTGTGGAAATAGCCTGTAAAATGAGATTTCAGTTACACCTGGGCTGGAACTATTAAAAAAATATTCCTTTTGCTTTGAAGTCCTTGATGCAGGGCCAGAGCCATTAGTGCAGATTCAAGCTCAGGAATGATTTTGGTTTGGAGTGAACATCTGTTCCCTCCCTGTGCCCCTCAGGCTGGGCAGCAGCCAGCCTGGCTTTGGCTCACATTCTCTCTAAGTGTGTGTAAAAACTTGTTGGGTTGGCAGAGCAGGCATGTTTGACACAAAAACAAAGGGGGCAGTACTGCCCAAGTCTGCTTCAGAGGGGCTTCAGCTCAGAGTCACCACAGCCACCTCTGACTCCTTCCACACACCCTGGCAGTCTGCACAGGGACCTCTAAACAGCAGTCCTTTAAACAGCACTCCTTTAAACAGCACTCCTTTAAACAGCCCTCCCCCAAAAAACAGCCAAGCCAACCTGCCCAGCCAAGGGCAAGACCTGGCCTGAGCCCAGGGCTCCTCAGCCCCAGTAGTGTCACTGCACCTGCAGCACCAGGGAGCTCATGGCCACACCAGGAACCAAACCTCTGTGTCCCCACACCACAGTGCCACCTCAGAACTCTGCTCCTCTGCATTTGCACAGCTTTTTGTGGAATAACACCTCCTAGTAAGGTGCTATGAGCACGTTAACCCCAAACGTGGCTCGGCCCTGGCAGCGGCAGTGGGCCCTGGCCCAGCTGCCATGAGCCCCAGAGCAAACCCTGCAGAGCAGGCTGGGGACAGTGTGATAAAGCTTGGGACAGTGTGATAAGGCTGTGGGACAGTGTGATAAGGCCGTGGACGGTGTGATAAGGCCGTGGACAGTGTGATTAAGCTGTGGGACAGTGTGATAAGGTCGTGGACAGTGCGATAAGGCCGTGGCTGCCAGCACCGAGGCTCTGCCACCTCACACCCTAGATGGCAGCAGCACCCAAGGAATGGGCTGGGAAACCCAAACCTGCCCACACCTGATGGGGTTTCACATAAATCCCATCTGAAGGCTTCCATCTAAAAAGAAACTCCTCTGGAAACCTGCGCAAAAGGAGCACGATGTGAATGCAGAGTTTCTGGAGGCTGGGAACCGAGGGGTCAGATCCCCTCACGGCAAGGACAGAGCCAGCTCTGCCAGGCAGCTGCAAAGATCACAGACACTGCTTTTTTCTCTCACCAACACACTTTTCTGGCACAGAAATGGCAACAAACCTGCTGTGAAGGGGTAACTGGGAGGGCTGAACCACTGGGGAGGGAGGACACCCTCAGCATGGGGAAACCTTGGCCTGTTTCTCTGTGTAATCCGTTCCAAGCCATACCCACACCTCACAACAACTGTACTCCTTTCAGTACCGGTGCACTGTTCCCAGGTCCCTGATGGTTCCTCAGTACCCAGCCAAGAGGACAGACCCAGGGCAGGAGCACAGCCCTGGCCAGGGCACACAGGGGGCCATGGCTGCGTGGGACAGTGCTGGGCCATTCCTGTGGCATCCACCCAGGAGCAGTCACACCCTGTTGGGATTTTTCCAGGAGCACAGGGTAGCAGGCAATGCTGGGTGCCATTCCCTCCCTGGCACACTGCACAGCGCCCACCTCACTCTGCAAGGTGCCAGAGAATCCACAAAAGTCAGCTCACACCAGACTCTTCTTTTCCTGCCCATGCTGCTCTCCAATGCTCTTTGCAAACTCTGCAGTGCTGCAGTCAGGGCTGTCCTGAACTCCTGGGAGTTCACTCTATTCCACCCCTCATTCTGAAGAAACATTAATATTTTAGCATCAATGACTATTGATTTTCTTTTTCCATCTTGCATTTCTTGAGCACATCCTGTGTGGAAGCAAACTTGAGAGAGAAGAAAAGAGAGCAAATAATGTTGTTTAACTTGCAATGCATTACAAGCTTCATGAAGTGAAATGCTAAGCCTGGACTTTTCCACATGGATTAAATGTCACTGTGGCAGATAATGGACAAAATATGTCTACAAATTAAAACCACAATGAGATACAAGTAGCAGGAGTGGGAAAGCATCACTCCATCCACTGCCTCATGCATCTCCCTGCAGCAGCCAAGGCACCAGCCTGACCCTCACCCTGCTGGGCTGGGCAGTGCCACAGGTTTTACCACATCACCTGAAAAGCATCTTGGCCACCTTGTCACCCATGTCACTACTGTCTGAGAAGAGTTAACTTCGGGCTAGATATTCACAAGTCTTGTATAATAAAGTCATGATTATGGAGGTTACACCAGCTCTACTGATATATTTGGAAGTTTAAACACAAGAAAACACACAGGATTAACTAAAAGTGACAGTTTCAGCTCCAAGGGCCTGCAAAGTTGCCTTCAGCCACAGAGAAAGTAGGCAAAGCAGGCTGTCAGGATGGATTTTGATCTTTATAAAGGCAAGATGACAGCACACTGTGCTTCTAAGGATACAAATACAGCTAGTAAATTCAATATTTTCTGTTGCACAGTTCTGTTCATCTGATAATCTTAGGTGTTCTTCAGCTAAAAAAAGAGTTGATTCCCCACCAGTCAGAGGAACAGGCAAAGGCACAGGGAAGCAAACCCACAGGGGAGGGATGCAGCCCTGCCATCACACAGGGCAGAGCATCTCTTGGCACAACCTGCTGGATGCCACATTCCAGAATAAAATCTGGACTAAAATAAAAGAAGCCAAACTCCAGACCTGGGAGAGCCAGAACTCCCTCCCCACACCTTGGGTTGCCCATACCACTCCCTCCACCACCTTGGGTTGCCTTTTCTCTGCTTGATAATATGGGGCAAAGGCTGTTTTTTAAAAATATTGACACAGTAGCTGGGTCGCTGCTACATTATGGGCATGCTCCAGAGTGAGAGTCCAAAAAAACACCAGGGGCTCCACCACCACATGGACTTATGGAACACGAGATCTCTGTAATCCTGGAGAGGATTCTCACCTCCTCCTCTCTACCTGCACCCTGCAAAGATCAGTGAGCTGCAGCACAGCCACCACTGGCAGGTTCACCCCTCTCCTTTCCTGTGAGGCTCCAGCATGGGAAGAAGCTCCTCCAATTCATTCCCAAGCAGTGGAAATTGGCAATGCTCCATCAAGCAGCTGAAGATCTGGCTCCACTTGATAGTTTTATCTGAGATCACGATGAGCTTGACTAGAGGGTGCCAGCTGGATTGCTCTGGGGAACCCTATTTATAGATAACACTTGAAAGGGCGAGTTCAAGGTGATGGCCCCTGGTGGGGTGTTTTTGTATTCCTTCAGGAAATCCTTACTCACACCTACTCCAGTGCTTGCCAGGCAGGTTGGAAAGGCAGCAGAGCAGAGCTCCTGGTGCTTTGTGCTTTCTCCTGGCAGGAGCTCTGCTGCCATCTTGCCCTGCACCACAGGCCCTGGACAGCTGACACGCGGCTGCACATTCTTCAGACCAAACCTTCATTTTTGTGGTCAGAGCAGTTTGGGGATTTCTTTCTCAGAGCAATGAGATTCTCAGTGCAGCAACTGCAGATCAGCATTTTTTAGAGCCATCACCTGCTTGCTTGTGAGCACAGCACTTGTTACTTGACTCTGGGCATTTTGTTTCACAAAGAACATTGCAAAATCGCTGGCAAGAATCACCTGAGGAATTATTTTTGTTTGCTGAAGGACTGGTTTTCAAAGGGGTAAAGGGACCAGGCATAGCATCTAAATAATCCCAAGGGCTCTTTGCATTGCTTTAAAAAACTTGGGAGATATTTTAAAGCATCAGCATCACTCCCATGAAATCCCCTGTGACACAGAGATGCCTTCACTGAGCCTAAACCACGAAGCAAAGCCACAGGCTTAAAAAGGAGGAAGGATTCCCCTCCATACTATTGCATCAGGGCTTTATTTTGGAACTTAGGCCACTTGGCTTTGCATAGCTCCAAGTAATACTGCATGTGGATCACTGTAAAAATGACTTTTTGAAGTGAACAAAGCCATCCATTGACAACTACAGCCAATGCTGAACCAGGCCAGTAGGAATACAAACCTACCCAAAAGCCCAGAGCTATTGCGGCTGAGGGCAATGAGAGCCCACAGGAAAATTCCCTTCACCTTCCAAGGCTCCTGTACCACCTCTTGCACATCACTTATTCCTTCTGATTTTCAGCATCTCCTGCTGACCATCTGTGCATACTTTGGGCTCACTCAGGCATTGCAACAACTTCCAAAAATCTGAATTTCTGGAAACTTCAGGCTGAAACAGAATAACTAATCTGGGGTCTACTTTTCAGGCAACATCCCAGGTTTATGTAAAACAATTTCAAGAAGCCAGCAGCTCACTTGGTGCTTTTCTGAGACACTGTCCAGTAAGTAGAAAGTTCTAACAGGTATTAAGTTCAGGGCTAGGGTCTCTCAATAAGTCATAGAAGAAACTGACATAACACTTAAAGCCTTAACTGATTATGTATCTAATCCTCAGTGTTCTCCCCTTTCCCCTGTACCAAATCACATCAGAACTCACATTAACAGAATCCAACATATGCAATGTTTCACTCCTCAGTTCACTGTATTAGTTGCCAACCTGCCAAAACATGAATGAGGAGGCTTGGCCTTAATACAGAACCCCTGAGAAACTTAATTGGAATTTCAGCCCTCAGAAAAAGGCATTTTTATGCCTTTATCAAAACCAGGGTCTGGCAGATGCTCTCCTTCCTTTGCAGGTGATGGTTCCATCAGGTGACACAAACTCAGCACACACCTCCACCTTCACAATCCAGCCCAAATCCACCCACTTCCTTCAAACTCATGAAATGTGCAAGATGGAGACAAGAAATCCACATAGTCAAATCTGGGATTGGTTTCTGCTTGGAAGGGCTACCTGTACTTTAGGAGTTGCAGTTTTGATGACAACCTTTAAGTTTCCAGAGGAGCATGTGCCTTATAGGAAAGGAAAATTCATCTGTTCTTTGCCAGTGGTCAGTGTTTTGAGCAGCAGGTATGGCTTGGCAGCAAGGACAGCAGTGCCTTTTACCCCCTCACAGATAAAACTGTGTTGAGAAGGTCAGGACAGAGCAAATCTTAGATTAATTCAGGTGGAAAGCGAGCCTGGGAGGTTACCTGCTCCAATCTCTGCCCAAAGCAGGTCCAAGAACAGGATGGAGTCTGCAGTATCTTCAGGGGTGGAAGCCTCACAGCCTGCAGGCAATCCAAGATTATGTTAACTTGGAAAAACCACCACAAATTATGTAAAAGCACTTACCAGAACCACGTGGACCTTCAGACAGGCTGTTCTCAGCACAGGGAGAAGCTTCTTGGGTATGGTCACACACGGGAGGAAGAAAACCAAATGCAGACAAGGCTCATGGGTCAATCAGGAAAGATCAAGTTAACCTGGAAACTTACTCTGAAGGAACTCTTAGGTCTTGTGTTGAAGGGATTGAAGACCTAGTTATTGGGATTTAAATATGTTGAACCCATTTTTCTGGAAAATTTCTACACAGGACAGATGAACTGCTCATATTTTGGGATATGCATCTAGGCCTAAGGAATTCTGAATTCTGGCAAGACTACTTCAGAAGCTGTTATAGGGCAAGCAGTTGCAGACAAATCAGGTTTTAATTAATAATCTCAGACTCCAAATGAGCTGAATTCCTGCACTGTCATCTGGAAGCACACAAGGCTCTGCAGCTACAACACTCAGTGTATCTTCAGCACATTCCAGCTCTGGAAAACACAATCACTTAAATCAAAAACTTTAAAATTCCTTTTAGCAGCAAGACACACATCTTCAGTGATTCACATTAAGGACAACAGTTTCTTCAGGGAGAGGAAAAAAGCCTGCCTACCCCATGGGAGATCACAGATGCTCTTTCACAGGAAGTAATTTAAATGTAGCCAGGAAAAAAATCAGGTTTCACTGAGTGAGCTTTTTCAGCAGAAAAGCTTAGAGATGAAAGCAAAAATACAAATTATAGTTCCCTCAGTAGAATAAACAGTAGGATTACTGGCAGGGCATTCAATGCAAGTCTCTAGAAGATGGTTCCCCTCAGCTGAGTTTAGTCACCTCTAAGCATAAACCATGTATTGCTTTTTGTTGGGGCTTTCAGAGAGAATAGGAAAACAGGCATTAGAACTCTTTTGTTGAAGCCAGCATTAGTTATCTTCAGCTGTACTCTATGAAATAGATATAGCAATATCACTCTTGCAAACTTATGGCAAAGCTGTCTCCCCAGAGCTTTGAAATATACTCAAAAAAGCACAGCAGGTGTTTTTTTAAAAACAGCCATAAGACTGGCCTAAAGCATACCAAAGATGCACAGATTTTTGTGGTTTGAAAGTGATGTAGAGACCATAATCTTGCAGAGAGGTAACACTAGAGACCATGAGTTATTAATTACATGAGATCAAGTAATTACTCACTTCAACAGCAGAATTTGGTATTTTCTCCCCATCTTGATCTCTATACATATTATAGATGGTACTCAAGGAATTCACTTCAAAACAAGAAAGCTAGGTTTGAACAGCAATATAAAAATGGACATGCCCAGGAAAAGAACAAACTAACCTCTGGACTGGGCAGCACTGGCCTGTTCTGTGAGCACAGGTACACAGGGCTGCACGGGCAGGAGCTGGACGTGGCCCTCTCAGAACTCCAGTAGAAACAGAACAAGGTCCTGAGCATACCTACTTTAAATGCAAACATTTTGTATCCTGTGCTTTGATGCTTTATAAAAAACACACCAGGTGTTCAAGGTACCAAAAAAAATTCCTGTGGCTTGAGTTTCAGAGTTGGAAAAGCATTGTGAGTTTTTCTAACATGAAACATTGTTACACCATGACAACACCAACAGGGACCCCAGGATTGCCCTTCATGCCCAGCTTGCTGTTCTGTAGCACCCAGAGACAATCTCACCCTAAAATAAATCTGATAGAACAGTGAGATATTACAAAGCATGATTAATTTAACAGTATTTATGTGCTGTTTTAACCAGCTGATCAATGCATTTAATACTGAACTGTAAGATTTTCTACAAGGCAGTGTCTGCCCAAAGGGCTCACAGCAGACTCCAAGGAGATCCTGGTACCTTGTGTGCTCCCCCCTCACATCCCTGTGGCCAATGAACAGTCCTGGTGTTCCACAGTCCTGGTCCCTGCTGGGACAGCAGCACCACCAGCCCAAGTCTCACGGGAAATGTTGCAGTCTCACTACCCACTGAGGAACATCTGGCTTCCATCTCTTTTACAAGAACCCCCAGAGGCAGGTGATGCTTGCCGGTTGCACAGGAGGGACCCTGGTTGGTTTATTCACTACAGCCCATGTGTGTGTGTTACCCTTTTGGACAGTCTGAGAGGGGTCCAGTGGAGCAGGGCAGCAGACAGCACCGCTGCTGACTCAGGGCTCTGGGGGAACTGCCCAGGCTCCATCTCTCCCCAGAAGCCCCCTGCTCACACAAGGAGTGCCAGGGCCCTGCCCTTGCACAACCAGAGGCTCTGGCAGGAGCACCCACAGGGCCCTGTGGCCACCCCACACAGCCACATCAGCCCCACCTGGGCCAGAGAGCCCCACAGAACACACCAGGCCTGCATTCCTCATCTCTGCCAAAGGATTACTTAGCTCCAGGCTAATAATTGAAAGATGCTGGGATTTAGAAGCCATTTAAGAATCTTTCTAAATTCCTGTTGGAACATTTCGGTGGCTAAGTAAGTGAAAAAATGTTAACGTTAATTAAAAAGATACTTTTTAAACTTGAAAGCCTCTATGAAATAAAGCTTTCCTTCATAATGGAATTCTAAAACCTGCTGATAAAGCAAGTGGGAAATAGTTTGCAGGTTTAGGGACACTCACATGAAGCAGGAAATGCTGCTAATTAAAGCACCTGATTTCACTTAAGTCCAAAGAGTCTGTTGCAAAAGACTGGAAAGCTCTACTATTGAAGTCAACACCACTTAACTTCCTAAACTATGCCACTTAAATCTCTTTAAGATGCTTCTTTTAAGTATTAGTGATGCTGAAGTCTGCAGAACATCTTGAACAGATGTAGTACACCCCAATTTTCTGTACCATCATTAGTCCAAAGGAGACAAAACAAAACCCTGTGTGTAAGCTACACCAAAGTGCATTGAAGGGAAGTCCTGATCTGCACAACCAAGGCAGCCTGTCAGCTCACACTAATCACATCTTGTCTGGCATTATTGGACTGTATTATTCAGAAACTTCAAAGAATTACAAAGCAGCCTGATTAGTTGTATTTTTTTTTATTAGGTTTATTATGACTTAGAGTTTCTATTACTCCAGCTGGGTAAACCACATTTGAAAGTAAGTTTAACTGCAGGACTTCAATTTCAACCAAAATCATTTTTGCATGACTTTATTGTAATATAGATTTCAATTGAACATTTAAAACTTACTTCATTAATAAGCAAGCCAAGCTCAGTAGCTTCAGTGCAGGATGTACTTTATGTAACTGCCGCACATTCAGGTTAGATTGGATGTACACGGAGAAGAGACCGGGCAACTGCACAAGTCAGAGGAGAAAGTAAGCAAAAGTAAGCACCATTTGTACCAAACTAAACAGTTCTCCTGTCAGCGTTCCCTACTGAAAACCAACTCACTTCTGGCTCCAGGAGCTACAGTTTGGATATAGCTGAAAGCTATTTCCAGAACATCAGTTTTCTACACTGGCACAAGAAATAGTCTTCAAAGCAACAGGTACTAGACTTCTTTTTATTTTTTTTTTCAGAGACAACCTGTTCTCCTGTGTTTATCAGGTGAATACATGCATTTTTGATCACTCTGGCAGAGGTCAAAGAGCAAACAACAGTTGGGGCTAAATGAAAAACAATCAAAAGTTGCCAAATATTTAAGGTACAAGCAGAAAAAAAACATTAATGCAACCAGTTTAATATCAAAGTCTGCTTTCTTTCAAAGAAAAATGGCACAAATTAATTAAGAAGCCAGACAAATTTAGTTTTAGATGGTAATAGACTGAATTAATGCTTCAGAGCATCAACAAGATTTATTTCATGGCAAGAAAGGGGAGAAGTAATTTGAACAGGCTCTGTATTTGGGCTAGACCAGCAGCACTGCTACAGTTCAGTCCCTGCGTGCAGGACTGATACCAGTACGATGTCATCTTTACCACATCAAGAATAAAGTGTGTTAGAAGTTGCAGAGCATAAGCATCTTACTTGTACAAGCCAGTTAAAAAATAAACAGAAGAGCTGAAGAATGGTTCTCACACCTGTCCTTTCTGTTCAGGACTCCATCTTTCTTTTAGAACAGAAAAATCCCTCTGCCAATAGTCTAATAAATACTAATGTATATTCAGATACCATCTTCAAAATCTTTGCTGAAAATGCAGTCTCCAAAAGAAACTAGCTTTATGCAGTATTAACATCTTACATAAACTAAACCTTATGAATTGTAGTTAATAGCAGTAACTGAAATTAATGTATACTGAGTCTTCAAGTGATGTGCAAGTTCAGCCATGTAACACAGGTGGGGGTTGGAGCAGTTCTTAGCACTTTGGACACTTCTGACAGCTGTCCATGAACTACAGAGCCTCTTGCTACAGTACTGTGCAACTACTGACATCTTCAAGGGCTCTTGGGTGTAAAGAAATGTGATGGAAGCACCACAAGGCAAGGAAATCAGGCTCAAGTAGAGAGCCTTGAGTATCTCACACAGCATTGCTGTCTTGCCTTGACTACAGACATCGATGAGAGGGTAAAAAGGGCAAACCTACAGTGAAGTCTGCTTCAAACAGCAAAGATAATACAAAAGAGATCTGACTCTACAAGCACGTAAGCAAAAGTCTTGAAGAGCTGTGTATTAACATGGAGCTCAAGGTGCCTTAACTTCGCCAGAAACCACAATTCTTACTGGGAATCTAGCATAACTACATTTAATCCCAGGATCAACCTATGCTTCCAGTTAAAGCATGCATACCACCTCTCTAAATACCCCTTTCCCAACATGCAGGGTTGGAGCTCTCCATTTTTCTTATTCTTCCTGTGTTGTCCCTTTCCAAGGCAGAGATTTAGAGGCCCTAAAGCCAGAGCTCTCCACCGAAGACTTCCTCCCTCTACGTATAAAAATAGTCAGGACACTCTGAGACTGACATCTGTCCTTCCCCATTCAGAAACAGATTTGCAGCAGATCAGTCTTGATCTCTAGTTCAGTTGTAGACTATGCTTAAGTTACGGCAGCCAGAGTTCAATCCTATGAATGTAAGCTAAACACAAAAAGAAAGCCATTTATCCTTTTTAATTCATGCTTACAGCATGTTTATCCAGAGTTTTATAATCAACTTCCAGTTTTAAATTATTTTCTTAGCACTTCACAGAACCTGCATGTCACTCCCTCCTGAAGGGGATGGCATCACAGGATCTTGTTTAAGTTAGTCCAAGTTTCCACATGTGACCAGAAGTCTTACTTGTTAGAACACACCCCTTTTCCAACTATTCCCCACATTCCCTCTCTTCCCACCCCTCCCCAGCAATGGGCAATTACTTCACAAGAAATGTAAAATAGGATATGGGTGTACACAAAACCTACCCTTCACTAATACTGAACAGAAAAGCCTATTTTCCAATTACAGGACATTTTTCTCTAAATTTAGGTCAGCACTGGTGCAGTCTGCACTGTGTATGATTACCACAAGGATAATACCAATAAGTACATATATTTTCTCAAACTGATTTAAAAGCCTATGAAGTTAATTGGGGAAAAGTTTAATATTGCTACTTCAGAGCACTAGAACACACAAAGTGAATCCAATAAAGACCCTTGTATTGATTCAATATTAAGTATTAATTGCATGACCATCATAGCACCTCTTTACATTATCACACAATCACCAGAATTATCAACTGCTTTTAAAACTAAAAAGGGTACAGTCCAATATTTATAACTTGCACACTGTTACTATACAGAAACTAGGTGCATGGTACAGTGCTGCAAAAATGGAAGCCTGCAGTTTTGACAAAGATGCCAAGTCATGTTGTAGACAATTTCAGTCAAACTGGCAATACTGTTTAAGCAAATACTCAAAGCAGGAAATAAAGGACAAAAAAAAAAAAAAAAAATTCTATAGCCAAATAAACATCTGAAATTTCCTTTCCCTTTAATAATACAAGTAAGGTCACTTTTAGCCTTGGAACAGATACATGTTCACCTATGATGATCTTGCTAACTACTACACAATATCTGATGTCCTCTGCTAAGAATATAGTTTAAGAAAGCCGCAGTTACAAGAGGCATCTAATGTAATATCTAAAATTTCCTTTATGGCATTTATTGAATTCTTTGTCTTAAACAGTGAATATGGAAAGATGGCCTCATGTTTCCTTTTCAATAGTACTCTGAGGATCAAGTGGCTTTCAAGCAGCATGGTGGGTTTGAAATTTTTGCAGTTTAGATCATTCTGTTGCGTTTATGAGTTGGTGAGTCTGTAATGACATCGCCACACTGGGCTGAGGTACGCTTTCTAGTTCCACCATTGTCCAAGTGGAGTGCCATTTCTTCTGATATGAAAGTGTTCAAATCAACATCATGGAGTCCATTTCTCCTTCGACTAGCATTGGAGCCACTGCTCACGTGAGTAGGCGAGCCTGGGGTACTCGAGCGAACACTTATACTAGCCATTGCACCACTAAGACCTGGGGAGAGAGAGAAAAAGGGCTTCAGTCAGACAGCACAGACAGTTCAGTCCCCACGTGTGCCACACAGGCTTGTACTCAGCCCCATTCCACCGAGACCTTAAAGACACTTCACCCTGCTATTTGTACCACTTCCAGTCCAGAGCACACCTTCTGAGCTTTCAGCCTGTGCAATAATCCAGTAGTTACCAGAAATGCTTTTTATGATGTTAAAAGTGAGCTTATACATCAGGATGTAACAGCACACTCTGGCAAACAAACTCCATAGGCATGACATGCTATTCAAAACAGGGCCATACTTGAGAGCAGATAATCTCAATTTAAAGGCTTCACACTGGACCAAGAGTTACACAGCCCTGCCAAGGACTTGAGTTGAACTGACCTGGTCTTGTGTCAACACCACCACCCTGCTCCCTTTCACTCCCTGAAGGAAACTGCAGCATGGCAGCAGGTCTCACACAGGTGTACACCACAACTAGTTCATAAATACAAGCTTTTATTTCATGGCTAACACTAACAGCCAACACATTAGTATTATTAAATTCAGAAATGCACTTAAAGAACAAGCAAGGAAAACCACACGGCAATCACCCAAAATTTGTTATCAACAGTTCTGATGCAAATCACTGTCACAGGTACCCTGCAAGTACTTTGGTTTGTATTCAGATTAATAGTATTTAATTCAAACTGAAGTTTATTTATTGTAGAAAAAAGGCCATAAAAAGACAACCATGAACTTTCATACTAATTTAACCTCTGCCTTCTGTAACATGACAATTTTGCAAAAGTGAGACATTCTAAAACATAAATTTAGTAAGGACTAATACACAAAAGTCAAACTACTCTTCCCAATTTCAAATCCAGGCTGTATTTGGAGATACACAGGAGCTCAGAGATAAGACAAACATCTTTACTATCATAACTTCCAAACCTGAGTATTAGTAGAAGAGTACAGAAACATCTGGTGGCCCTAGGAAAGATAAGGATAGATCCGCATCTTTTCTAACAATAAGAACAAGGAAATGTTGAACTGTCCAGGAAGATTCCTCTCTCAGTAACCTTCAAAATCCTAGAGCTCCCTTCTCCAGTCTCAAATATTTCATAGCACTGTCCAGCCATCATAAACCTTGGTCATGCACTAATTCCCATCTCCATGTACTGTCAAATGAGCAGCCAAAAACCAACGACTGACAAGTCAATCCTAACAAAACCCAACCCAATCCTGCTGGCAGGCCAAATAGGCAACTTCAGAGGCTCTAGGAAGATAGGATTGCCAGAACTACAATATCAGTCACCAGAAACTCAGGTAGAAGCTGAAGTCTAAAAGCCATCTGCAGCAATGGCAGGCTGATACACAAGTCAGGATGGAGCAGCCCAACCAACTTCACTCCACTGAACATTACTGAATGATCATTTAAAGCTTCCAACTTGTAACAGCACAGGAAATACTTCACTACAGAGATCTGGCATTACACAACAACCAGTAGACACAGATGCTAATCATTGATTCTTTCTTAGGGCTTTTGCTTACAGCTCCAAGTGGTGTTCAAACAGGGCCCAGAAGCATGGTCTGAACTCCAAGAGGCACCCTGCAGATTTTATTAGTAGGAAAATCATTGCTCATTCACAATGGCAGAAAGTATTTAAACAGAAGAAGCTGTTTTAGTGTAAAGATAACTCAGAAATTAGGTTTGTGACAGTATTCCCAGGATTAAGGTCAAGATTAAATTCAAAACCATTAGGAAAATAATTTCCCATGCATCCACCAAATAAAGTAACGCAGCTAACTTGATGACAAATGTATGAGAAAAAGCCAATTCAGATACCATATCCTGGATAAACTACTAACATACACAGTTTGGGCAGGTAACAAATCACTTCACAATTCAAAGACGTCAGTAGTTTAATTTCAACTGGCATGACATACATCAGAAAAAACATTAATTCATCCTGTACATTTAAACTGGAAAAAATCTGACAGCATACAAGTGACATTTTTTCAATCCAAACTGATTGTAGAGATTTCCCCCCACACCCCTATTCCAAGCAAAACTGCTGTGACCACACAAGTTCAGTGTCATTACTTACACTTAAGAGTCAACAATTTACATGACTTATCAGTCATTTACTGTTATACAACTCATACCAAAGGAGCAACATAGTAATTCATTTTATCATGACATCTTTTTACTACATCTAGTGCCCAAGTAAGGGCAGAAAAATTACTCTAAATAAACTCCAAAACTGGCCTGTGATGTCAAAAGACATTTTTTGGCACCACTCAACAACTATGCTTTTAAGTGGAGCCTTTTCAAGTAATAAGCATTCTTTAAAATAGTTGATACAGTTAAAAGATGTATCTGTAGCACACTGCAGCATATTCTAAACCAGACTGCCAAAGTTCACAAGCAATGCCTAAAGCAGTCACTGACTTCCCAGTATTTAGGTAATGCTGAATCACTGTACATTTAAATATAAAAACAACCTTCAGGAGATAATTAAAAGTTAAAATCTTTAAGTCAACTTAGTGTCTAAGGCAGGAGAGTAGCTTTGAATTAATTCCTAGAGATCAGAATAAAAGGCTATTGCATCACAGCATGGGCTTTGAGCTACAGGTTAATCTTGCATCTCACACGGGTATTTAGTACCAGTAAGTCATGGCTGGGTACACTGACAGACTGACAGCCTCAGCTCCTGGCAGTGAACCACATTACACAGCACTGCCCATCCATCCAGAAGGGCAAAAGTGCCAAATGAAACACTCAGATAACAGTTTGGATTTGCACATTAGGATTGGCTAATTGAGCTAACATGGAAAAGTCAAAGCAAACTCAAGATATATATTCAAATATCAAGATGCCACTACATGGAACCAACATCTCTCAGAACAACCTGCAATGCTCAAAAAAATCCACTTTTAGTCAACAGGGAAAAGAGTTAAGTTTTTCACTGGGAAGCTGTGGCATGGCAGAGGAAATCTCAGAAAAACCATTTACTGTGAACTACTCTCAGTTTAAGCTTTCAGCAGACTCAGAGCTCTTCCCAAAGCATTTAAAGCAGTAACTGACACTAGGAAGTGGTAAGATGACATGGCTGTCAGCAAACACCACTTCCCAACCTCAAATTTCTGTATTGTGATTAATATGGCCTTAATCACAGGCACACCACTTTTGTCCATACAAAAGGACAGATTTTGTCCATACAACAGGACAGAGATCCAAAGAGCTGCTGAAGTGGCTTTATTTTTCCCACAATCTCACACCCACCTCTGAAGTTTCCCACTCCTTTCTACCAGGGACATCTCCTTAATTCTTGGAGGACTTTAAGAAGGCCCACATGGATCTGACCCCTTTTTGAATTGGAAAGGTTTGAAGTGGAAGGCAGATCTCAAACATTTTGCAGTACCTAGTACATTTTCATTCCTGTCGTATCTTTCATCAACAAACTGACATTTCATAGACAATGATTTTACAAAGAATTATATTTTAGAAGGTCTTACAGTACTATTAGAAGGAGCTGTGATCAATATTACTCAATTTATAACTAAGTACACTCCAAAACTATCAGGATATTAGAATGCTTGACTGAAAATATGTTTCATGGATTACAAAATACTTAAAACTGTCAACTCAAAATTAGCAAGTTTATCACTACTGGCCTAACAAACTGTAATGCTGTTTCATCTGCACTACAATCATACCCATGTACAACTTACTCAGGTCACTATCACAGCATAATATACTGGGTAGCTACTGTTTCACATAGTACTAACTATTGTTTCTAGAAGTTTTAATCAGGAAGTATCAAAAGGAACATTCATGCTTAGGTAGTGTGACTAAAGCAGGAATTAGTTAATAACCCCAGATAAATACAAAATGGCATGCAGAGAGATCCTTGTCACTCTTCTGTCATATTCACCCTTCCATAATACCGGCTCAAAGAGCAAGTTTTAGCAGCACATACCAATACACAATTCCATCACAGATATATATACACACAACCTTTAAATTAACCTGTGTCAGACCAATCTGAACTCTGTTCTCCCATCCCCTCTTTTACCAACTGCAGCTTCTCCACTCTGCTAAGTGCTCCTGTTTTAAACTGCACTTTAATATTCTGAGAAGCAAATATGAAAGCCTAGTGGAAATTCAGACTCTTAAGGGGCCAGGTCACACAAACTTCTATGTGCAAGTGCTCTCCCTACCCCACAGAGACCAAATCACATAAATTATATACATCAACATTAAAGCTAAGGAGAAGAAGAACTAATGCTCTCTCACTGTACTGCTGCCCTATTTTTTCCCAAATTCACCTAATTTTTGATTAAGAATGCTCAAGTCAAATGCATGTCAACATTACCTTTCCAAGCTTGCTTCTTGCCCCTCCTGAAATCACAGCATTTTCTCCCATTTTGCTGGGAGGACAGTGTGTGAAACACAGAGCACATGGCACAGTGAAGGACACAGGCTGTGCACCACCCTTGGTACAGCAGCTACAGCCAGGCACAACGTGGCTGAGCACGTGGCAGTGTTTGGGAGTCTTGTACTGTTAGCTCAGATTGATGTAATTCTGTCATTTGAAACCCATCTCCTACAGAACTGGAAATGTCAATACACATCCAGAGAGTAGGTGAAGACACATCCATACTTTCCCTGGCTGCAATGACATTTCAGGGACTAATGGAAGTTAAAAACCCAACTCTGTAATTGAGATGTTGGACAATAAAGGTATTATCTACTACCACATCTTAAAACACCAAGCATTAGACTGATGTTTCATTAAAGTTTCAGAAAACTGCACTAGCACTCAAGAGTAAAACATCATGTATTACCTTGAGATAACTACTCAGTTTTTCTAAAAGGCTTGAACTTCTTTTCAAATATTCACAGTTCAAGTCACCAGCCATGCTTTATTTCAAGGTTACCTATCAGCATGCTAACAGTGAAAAGCTGATAATAAGGGAAAATATGTTGTTTACCAAAGTTCACTCTCTCAAGAGTAAGGTTCCAAAGTCTCCTTCTCACTAAGTAACACTCAAGATTTCAGTAACAACTGCAGAGCATAGCTGCCATGGACTTAAAAGAAAAGGGAGATCACATCTTAAACATTCTCATGCCTGATTTTTTGCCATGATAATTTTCCTTTTAGCTACTATAACAGGTTCTTCTCTGCTGTTCTGCTCTCAAGTTTTCTTGTAGTACAAAGACTTGATAATCACTATCACAAGATTAAATTCTGGGTCAATATCCTGCCCAAAGAACTGTTAACCATCTTACAGAGACAAAATATAGGTCAGAGGTTACAGGGCTGGAGACAAAAATTCAGTTTTAAGATATTTCTTTTCAGATGAAGCATACAGTTTAAAGACTGTATTGATGCCTAAAGGATGCTAATCTCTAATGCTTTAGTCTAGGGCATACAGCTAGAATTTTGTTTGATGTTCCAGGAAATACTGAATTATTAGCTATTTTGTTACCACTGCTTCTGTCAAAATTTTCAGATGAGCTTAGGGGCTACATGATGAAAAAAGAGGTATTTTCCACCACCAAAGGGGAATATCAGCAAGCTGTAATGCCATGATCTTTAGACATATATTAGTACCTATTTCTGAGAAGTCAATGCACCAGCTCTGCTTCCACGGAGCTTTACTTGGTGCCACAGGCTATTCATACTTTTTCCTGCTTTACTAAAAGAGGTCTTGCTGCAAGCAGCAAAGTTTTAGCATTATCCCTCAAATTCAATTCAACTCATCCACATGTTCAATAAAGAAATACTCTATTCCCATAAGGAAGCCAACCAGCACAAAACAGCCTCCCACCTTTACATGCCAGTTGGAAACTCCTCTCAAAACCTCTGTGCTGGACTGCTCCTCACTATCACCAGGTTCTCATGCTCCCTCATGATACTTAGAAGCAGCACTTTCCAACAATGTGCCAAAAATTATGATAAGCACAGGCCTAATGAGGACAATTTACACACACCTAAAGATCCTTAGCAGCTTTCAAAATCAAAACATAGTTTTGAGAAGCCCTACAATAAATAGGAAATGAGTTCATGAGATTGCTTAATCACAACTTCCTTGAAGAAAAAAAAAAAGGGGGAGAAGCTGGAGTAATGCAAATATTGTAGGCAACAACCTAAAAACAGTTATGAGGCCCAATACAAGCCTAGTCACTAAAGGATTAGCACAAAAGCATTTGTGTCAAGGACCAGATTGAAACTGATATGAAGAGAACCTAATCCAGAAGGTGACTGACATGTAATCTTGTCAACCAGCTGATGAAGGGGAAAAGTACATTTTGAGTCCCTGCAGTGCCACTACAGAGGACAGAACTTCCTCATGACCCTGCATTATATTATGAAATATGGGAAACTTTATATGTATCATTGTTCAGATCCTCATGCTATGGAAACTGACTTCCATAAACCACCTCTGTACAAAGCAGATGCTAGGAAGCGATACATGGACACAAAAAGAGCCATTTTATCAATAAAAATGCCTCTGAGTTTACTCAGAGAGCTCACTGTGCTGAATGAGCCTACCTAAGCTTCCTCTCACCTGAGACTGAGCCTTTACAGTTAATCCAACTCCACAGATTCAACTATATTTTCAGAAAAGCATTTTTACGAGAGTGCTTAACACAGTGAGAGCCAGCTTCTGCAGCTGTTCTCATGAAATTAATTTTATCTACACTCAGTAAGCAACAGTGGTGCACAGAATTCCCTAGCCTCCTTCCAGTATGAGACAGGAAACTGCCAAAACCAACATGACTGAGAAGGGAAGCATGTTTGGTTTAAATGGCTGTCACCTAGACAGTAACAGTGTCTGGACTGGGCATCTTTAAAAACCACCACAGCACAGCAGAAGCCAAATTTGCATTTTCAGGAATTCAGGCTTCTAATTAACCCATCAATTCTTCCCCCCACTGAGAATATCCAGACAGTAAAATTTTAATTTAGGTTGCACTTCTAGATAGCTTAATTTTCATTTTTAGAATGTCTAGGGTTTGTACCTCAAGATATCTGCTACCCTTTTGAATTTTAGAAGGCACAAAACCCAGAGGTGAACTGCCTCATCTCACCTCAAGAGCAATTTAAAGCACATCTGTCTATCACCTACTCAGTCATAATCCAATACAGAATAAGCTACTGAATAGTCATGTCTGCAAAGAGATACACCCAACATTGCTGGTGGTGGCAAGGAAGGCAATTCAGTATGACACTGGAAGACATGTCAATCTGAAAGTGAACTAGAGCAAAGTTCTGAACAGGACTCAATTATTTCAAAAATGTGTAACTGAAACACCCTTTCCAGGGTACTTTAAGTAGAATACTGAACTGCATTAGTGCCTAACAAAGGTACTAGAGAGCTAGAGAAAGAAGCCTCAGACATCAAATTCCCTCCCTAAGCTCCCCAAAATTTGCTAGTAGTCAAATCTTAATATTTAACTAGTTGCTAGCATAGCATTGCCATTTTCCAAGAATTCTGTTTACTTTACCATTGCTATGAATGCCAAGTCTCTTCATGCTTCAAAAACGCTACCAAGACTTGAAACTCAACCGCTGAGTTCACAGCTGTGCAATATTACAGACCCAAATTTCATTTTTATTCAGTACCTTTTCTTCATTCAAAATACTCAACTATACAAATTTTTAGCAGCCAACACATGCCTTATACATGCAAAAGCTCCCTTAAAGAATGAAGGGGATACCTTCAGCTGGATCACCAGGCACATGACACATTATGATATGCCAAATACACCTTAAGAACCCCCACCCAATTTTAACCAAGTAGTATTGAAAAAGTGACAGTTACCATGCAGAGCTATGGCTTCACGGAAGGGTTGCAAATCAGTCTCTACAGATGAGCTAGTTTCTGTTGAAGTAGCTCGGTTAGGGGATACTACAGTCAGTCTTGGGGGAGCTCTAGAATTTCTTGGAGGAGGGACTTTTCCACAAAGGAAGCTGATTAAGTCTTCTCTTCGAATAGTTCTTCTGCGTTTTTTAACCCAGGCTAACACATCCTTATTCCGACGCTGATAGCCAATCTGAATTCCTAAATCAAAGCTTCGCTGGTGGGCATCCACACTCTCTGCAAGAGGACAGAAAAAAGTTCTCTTAGTGTTACACATCAATGTACAGCACAGCACAGATGTGGCCTCCTGCCAACCATGGGAAAGAAGAAGTATCTACATCTTCTACCGAGTACTCCATAAGGCAGCACCAAGGTGGCTGCAGCAGCAAAGAGGAGTTCCATTAAACCTGAAGAGAATATTAGCCAAAACATTCCATCCTCTTTACACGTCAGATAGTCAACAGCAACTCCAGCTCCACTTAAACAGCATTTACTATACTTCAGGTCAACACCACAGCACTGTTTATTTACATTAAAAACACACTTAGAGCTTGTCAGACTGAGGAAGATACTGAAATCAATGGACAACAGACTTAGACACACACAGTGCATCAATACAGCAGGAAGCCCCAACACAAGAAAGGAGTAACTGCTTTTTTTCATTCTGACAGGTAAGGAACTGCCAGAAAACTCAGAATTTCTTTCAAGTTCTATTTTCAGCTGGATTTCAACTGCAGAGGCACTTCACAGGCCACAGTTTTGAAACTAGTTAGAACACAAGTGTCTCCAATGTCTTTCAATTAGCCAACATACCATTTACAAAGACTAAAAAAGTTTCCTTCCCCATTTAGGATCCCATGGCAATTCTGATATAGAAAAGTTTTAAACATGTAATTTACAATAAATCCTACTACAAAATGCAATTTCCCTCTCTGTTAATGTAACTAGTCCCCTGTGCACATCAGTTATAGCTGTGTCTCCAATGTATTAAGTTGCTTTCAAACTTCGGGAAGTGTATTTCTGGCTACCAGCTTGAGTAAGTTTCAAACCACAGTAACAGGTGGGACAAACCCTGTTCACCACACAATTATGCTCATCTTGTTCATCACAGGTTTGCCATCAGAGCTTTGACAACACCTATTTCAGTTTCATGTAAAGTTTCATACTCTTATGTTGCTCTTGCTCCTTAAAAGACATGAACATATCCACTCCAATTTTGTTTACCTGAATTCCACAGAATTTTTTTCCACGTGGCAAAGCTGATTTAAACAGCATTTTATAGTCTTGTTTTATTAATGAAGCCCACAGCAAAAGCCAGAAGATAAAGGTATTTCTTTGAACAGCTATCCCAAAATATTGGTTTACAAACAATGACATATACATCTAACGTAGCTTTGTCACACTCCAGAACCCAAAAAGTACTACTGTTAAATGTTATTCTTGGACTTGTATTCTAAGGCACCACTGCACAGACCATGAAAGACAGCACTGAGATCTACACTGCCAAAGAGCAGCACTCCAAACCTAACACAACAGACCAAAGCCACCTCAAACTGAGCTAAATCTTGGGAGTTTCTCAGTATAAATTAAACAAGTAAACAAATGTAACTTAACCTGTTATTTGTATCCGCTCTAAGAGTATTCTGCCTGAACTACTTTGTAATCCAAAGGCTACATTTACAAATGCTAATTCCTCTGAAAGCAATGGTAACATGACAGATTATTCCTCCTGCCATTTTATACTGCACAGCAGCCCGGCCTCCAATGCACTGGCAGCAAAAGCTGCCCAAACACTCTGGAGCCAACTTGGAAACTGAAAATACTCCTTTAATCACTTCCTGAAATACCAGGAGTGTCCTTCTGAGGCTTGGAGGCTGGCTTTACGTCAATACCCTGCTTTCTTTGTGTATGAGAATGCTTTACAAAGTGCTAACTGTGAACTAGCTATGAGGTCAAACACTGACTGCTGATGCAGCCCAGAGAAGTTTCAAGCATCATTACCCCGGGTACAGTAGATTTTTATGGTAAAAGCCACAACCACTTTGTTTACAAAGTTAAGCTAGCAAAACCTAAGCAGTCAAGCTGCATATATTCTGAAATTACTAAGTCAAAATCAACATTAGAAAATATTCAGGGCTTTTTTAATAAAAACAAGGCAAATTGTAGGCTCAGAAGTCTTATTCTAACATATACCAAGAACTTTCCACAGTGGCCTTAAGTTCTAAATCCTACATTACAAAGCCATGCTTCACATTTTTAGTGCAATCAA
Organism: Geospiza fortis; assembly: GCF_000277835.1. Classification (NCBI taxonomy): domain Eukaryota; kingdom Metazoa; phylum Chordata; class Aves; order Passeriformes; family Thraupidae; genus Geospiza; species Geospiza fortis. The sequence goes on from NW_005054319.1 coordinate 8,120,605, forward strand.
GATAATGAAGTGCCTTGAACGCACTCTATCACCAGCACCAGAAACTCAGGATGTAAGACCATCAGTGTGGTGTGATATTAAACTTCTAATCTATATTCAGAAGAAATGCTGACATTCAAGACATCATGGCATTCTCATTATGCACCATACCTCGGGTTGCTCTTGTTAAAAAGATAATGCCTCAAAAATCCAAGTATTTATCAGATCAGAAAGCAGCTGACAAGGCAAGAGGCAGTTTGTGGTGTTCAGTTCACCCCACCAAGTATTCCTCCAGTATTTTGACAGAGTCCTCCAAAACAAACAGTACTGAGAATGTGAAAAACAAGAGCCATGTTCACCACTAGGGAAAGCAAGCTCACAGTAAGAGACTCCAACTTGTCAGATATGACAGTGTTCAGCTGGTTCTAACCATGTTATCACCAAATTTCTACTGACCTACAAGTTAACTGAAAATTGAAAGATGGCATTCCTGAGTATCTCAGGTACTTTAAGATCTGTTTGAAGAAAACATTTCTTTCAGGTGCTGTTTTTTGAAGTATTACATTATACCTGACCAAAGTCAGCTTCCAACTTAAAAGTCTAGTTTCCCCTATCACCTACTCATCAGTTAATCACATCACTGACAACAAAAAGGCTCATTTTGCCTAGAGCAGAAGCAATCTAACATTTTAACCAGAAATAAACAGCCTAAGTCTTCATAATAAAGATGCTGTAAGGGAGAGCCATGCCGTTTGTAAAGACAGACTGTAATTATTCCACACAATTTATTAACATTACCTGCTGCTACTCTAGCACCATTCTCAAATGACTATTGTCCCCAGACACGTTCTAGTGACCCACACCCTCAGGCCAGCACCTTCCTGCTCTCAGGTGCTGCCCCTTCACATGACCTGACACATTCACACAGCATTCAAGTGCACCTTCTGCAGGAGGCAAGACTCTGGCAGGGAGGGCTGTGCACCTACACTTCCTCCTCGCTCTGTCCACATCTGTCAGAAACCTGATCACCCATCACAAACACATCAAGTTCAACTGCTTAAAGCAAATCCAAAACGACAAAACTGAAGGCAAATGAAGGAGCACAGAGGCAGAACTACAGATAATGCTGTACAGACCAAGGGAAAAAAAAAATCAAACTATAAGCCAGAAAAACCAACATTGGAATTTTTTTTAAAGCACTTCCCTTTCTTGGAATGGAAGGCAATAACAATGGGAATCACAATGTGCCAACTTCAGCCTTCACTATATGTACCATTTTAGCACAACCTTTTAAATAAAGTAAAAGCCACTGAATGAGCCTTCTGCAGACAAGAATTCCTAGGACAACGCAAAGAACTGCACAGTTCAGAAACACCCAGTAAACCAGCACTCAAGCACAGCCACATGCAAAGCACACTCCTATCAAAGTTCTGGCTAACACTGCCTTCTTACAGCCATGCTGAACACAGACATAATGACATTTTAGTGCTTAAAATAAACTGTGAGGCTTACTTAAGAAGCCTCAGTGCCACAAGAAGATAAAAGTTTCTGTCACATAACATGTGTGAAGAATTTTATGAACACTAAACCCAACTTCGCTTCACCACAAAAGAGAAGGCATTATACTGACACCCCAACATCTAATTCACCATGAAATATACACAATGCAGGGAATTTCAGTACTGTTTAATAAGCCATTGTAAACTTCCCTTGAATTCACAAGAAACAGACACATGTTAAAGACACCCTTTTTCAAGGGTCCTAAAGTAAAACAGATTTTAAGTTTGTGAGTCATTGACATGAGGCAACAGAAAAGATTCAGCTACCGTCAGCTAAAGTGGACCAGGGAAAACCTGCAAGATTCAGGAAGCAGTCTCGGGCTAGATTTTATCACGGTGAATAAGAGACATTAACAGGCCCTACTTATGAGTAAGCCGGGGCAGGAGGCAGAGTGGGGCCCGGCTCGGCGGAGAGGGCTGCCGGGGCAGCGGGTGGGCAACCCCTTACCTTTGTAGAGGTTGGTGACCGCAGTGGCGGCGTTCTGGAAGGGGACCCAGAGGGAGAGCCCCGGCTGCTGGCACACCCGGTCTGCAGGGAGGGAAGGACACACGCTGTTTATTTTGGAGTCACCCGCTCCGAACGGCCATGTTAGGTTTCGCCATTTTGTTCCACCTTCCGGAGGCAGCTCCGGATCGGGGCCGAGCGGGGCGGGCGGGCAGCGGCCCGGCCGGGGCAGCGGGC
>NW_005054319.1:8124227-8124552 GCF_000277835.1 Geospiza fortis
CGAGTCGTGTGACATGGCCGGGCCCGGGGCCAGCGTCCGGCAGAAACCGCTGAGGGGTTTGCCCCGAGAGTTCAGACCCACGGCATCACTTTTCTGCCTGTTTTACACATTATTTACCAATTCTTGATCCTGCGCTGTAGCAGGCACAGTCCGAACAGCGGACTGAAGTCACAGCTGCTTTCCGCACGTTTAAAAACACTCGTTCACCCCGCGATCCCCTCACTTGGCTGCGGTGAAAATGGAAATGCACTTCCAGCTGCTCCAGCCGCTCCTCCAGCCGCAGCAAATGTCCCCGCGCTGCGGAGCCGGGCCCGGGCACAGACGC
>NW_005054319.1:8124800-8136445 GCF_000277835.1 Geospiza fortis
CTGTGCCCATCCCACCCATGGCAGCCTGCTGTGTCCATCCCACCCATGGCAGCCTGCTGTGCCCATCCCACCCATGGGCAGCCTGCTGTGCCCATCACACCCATGGGCAGCCTGCTGTGCCCATCCCAGCCCAGGGGAGAAGCACTCACCGGCTCTATGGGCTGTTCCCTCCTCCAACAGGCTGCTTTATCCAGTCCATGCTTGTTCCCTTTTTGAATTTTGATGTTCATGCAACTTTGTAAAACATTCAGGAATTCAAGCCTAAATCATATATAGTGGGGAAAGAAGTGGTATGAGGGTGTAGTTGGAACTGATGGGTTGGGGTTTTTTATCTCTGAGGACAACTGAAAAGCTGCAGCTATTGTATTTCCTAAACCATTAAGACTAATTACTAAGGGCCTCCTACTTGTGGGTTATGCCTTGGCACTCCATGGGATTAGAAGGGGTAAGAGCACCCATACCTTTGTGCATGTCTCCTTAAACTGAAATTGTGAAACTGGCTTTTAATATAAGTATCTCAGATATATGACACTAGTGCACAAACACAAAGGCATGGATATTCCCTTCCTTTCTAGGTAAAGCTCTGCCCAGTTCTTGTTTAAGATTATGAACTTCAGCCAAACTGGTTTTGTAAATCATCCATGGCTCAGAAGGGCACTAAGTACATATTGTGGTGCAACATGGATTTTTCTCCTGTGCAACTGGTTTAAGAAAAGCAAAGAACAGAAGAGGAGATCTTCTCTCTTGAATAGGATTTCTTATAAAGTACCTACAACTTGGAAATACTCATTCCTTATACTCTTAAATTGTTGAAATATTGTAAAGCGTCACACAGGAATGTGTGATGGGATTGTGTTCTAGCATTTTCCAATAAATCAAGTACTGAAATTCATCTCCCTCATCACAAACATAGCAGAATTTCCTGTCAGCTTTCATGGGCTTTGCAGATGCTCTCTGAGATCAGAAGTTAGGGCAGGGAGCTTGATGGAAGAGGAGGAGACATGGCTTTTTGTACTTTGTGTACCACACATCTGGTTTTCTGACTATTTCTAAAGAGTTGCATAATGTTGGCAGCTGTGAAATAAACAGTTCATTCCTGCAATACAATGTAGTGTCAGTCATGATTTATCAAGCAGACTGTCCTGAAATTTGGCTATGCCTGGTGCCCATTCAGTGCAAATCAAACAGGGAGCAGTAATGCATCTCTGGGCAATCCTGGGTAAAAGTTTAACATCTGAATTTCCTGCTTTAATTTAGACAAACCTGGCTGCACACTGTTCTCAGGAGTAGCTATGGCTGAGAGAAACTGCTGGGATTCTGAGAGTTGTTTTCTTTTCACACTTTACACCGGGTGTGATGGATAATGTTGGAGTTGTTGTATGAATTGTTTTTATAGTTTTGTGAAGTGGCCATTGGTGATCTCTGGGATATTAATGGATAGAGGCTTAGCTGAGAAAATATGGATACTGAATTTTGAAATTAGAAAAATGTCATTTTTTTGGTAGAATAAAGAAATTTAACTTGGTCTACAGATTTCTTTATGCCACCTGAAGATAAAAAGGATGTTAGGGCCTTGGGAAAGGAGCCAAGCACTTTCTGGGACTGGAAGAATAATGTACCCAATGAGTCCTGCAGGTAGAGAAGGAGAATTAAATGGAGAATGAAGACCATATTGATTGACTTTTTGAGGTTATTTGTGGAGGAGGCAGCAAAGGACAGAAGAAAAACGAACAAAAGCACCGTGCACAAAACCCTTTAGCACACCCAAACACTCTTCTCCCTGACACCTCCTAAGCAGCTCTGAGCAGCACTGATTCACTAAAGAATCTTTTCTCCCCAGAAATAAAGAACAAGTTTTGTGCTTTTGACCCACTGTCAGTGGCCTGGCACAAACACACCTGTGCTGATTTTGGCTGCTGGTGAGGGATTTGCAGGAGAGTCAGAGGCACAAAGACCATGAGGGCACTGATGTGCACATGGCAAATGTGGAATCTGAGTAATCTTAGTGTTTTGCCTCTTAATTTCCCCCATGGGAATGCTGTAGTGATGAGAGCAGTGTGGCATCCCAACTGAAGTATCAAGGGAGATAATTACTGGAGCATGATGAGAATATGCTAATTGTAGAAGGCTCTGAAGATTTGTTTTATTCCCTTCTGCAGGCTCTTACTGGGAGTTGAATTTAATGATAAATAAAGGAAAACATTTTTTTTAATATGGAATAGGGGAAGAAAAAGGTTTATTGATAATACAATCTATCCAAAATGAACACTAACATTTTAAATTATCTGAATGTGTAGATGGCTGAATAAAGACTTGGGAATGTTTTCACAGTGCTGCAGCCAAACTTGGACACTTGAATAAGAGAACTTTCATGATATTTTATAAGGAGGACCTGAAGGGAGTAGGTATTCATTTCACCAAAGAAAAAAAACATCTGAGTGACAATATTTTCATTTCTCTTCACCATTTTGCCCTTTGGGATCAGACTCTCAGTATGCTCTCCTCCAGAAAAGCGGGTCAGCAGGGAAGGTGGATACTCAGCTGCAAATTGCAATGTTTCTCAGCCAAATTTTTTCATCCCGGGGAAGTCCAACACAGTGTGGCTGAGCAAGCAGGCAGCAGGTATTTATGAGAAGTGGGGCTCACAGAGAACAGCCATGCACTGATTGTTGTATATCACATAATCAAGACAGTCTAAGCTGCCCCTGATGTGTTCAGATGAGTTTTTATGTCTGCTGGCTGTTATTGCTGTTCCCAACTGAAAAATGTGACAATAGAGCACCCTTAGTGCAAACACTTGATGAGTCTGAAACAGAAACCTGTTCCTTATGGGTGCAAGAGCCTCATATTCTCCTGGTTTTGAGTCAGGGAAGTAGAAAAGTAAGGAAATAGGATTAAAGGATTTTTTTCTCATATATACTCCTAGGTAATTGTTTGCTCTGAAAAAATAAAACTTGGTAAGCACTGCAAAAAGGTTAGTTGCATGTTGGTTTGGATTTTAAAATGTTGATAACTTTAAATAAAAGATGTATCAACAGCATCTGCATCATTCCTGCAATTTCCTGAGAGCACTTCAGTAGCAACACTTCTAAGACCATGATCAAAATGGTGTCACATAAAAGCAACTTGAGTAATGCTTGGTCAATTTGGTTTTGCCTAAAATAGTGATCCAGGGACTTTGCCCAAAATCTGTTCTCAGTTTGAGAAGGAAAGCAGTTTGACTCTGTGAGAACAAGATTCTCCAAACCTCATGTCAGGGCTCTGATATCAAAATCATTTAACAATCAGACAAGGAGCAAGACTCTCCTTTTGCAGGAGAGACCACATGACTCCTATGAGATACAGATCGTTTATGTGTGAGTTCAAACTCCACCAAAAAGAGTAGGAGACACAGTTTTCAGTTTTACTGGGTAAGTACCTCACTACATATTTGGTTTGTAAAAAAAAAATAATAATAAAGTCTTGGGAAAAAAACAATGTGGAGGTCATCTAAGTGTTTCCTTTGCTAGTAGAGTAGATTATTTGCTCCAGTACCTTTGTGAGACAGGAAACCAGGGAGTTTCAAAAAGCCTTAATGAAAGCAGAATTTCTGCATGTGAACTCGTGGTGGGGTGTTGGGATATTTGACACTGTGCAAATTACTGCAGCTGGCAGGTGTTTCAGCACTTTCTGTCATGTGTTGGTTGAAGGAGGAGCAGGATGCCAGAGGTCTCCAGCAGGTTGCCTGCATGCTCCCAAAGGCAGTTCTGAGTCACTGCAACACTTAGTTGCTCTCTTTTTATAGAGCATCACAGACTATGAAAGAAAACATAGTTTGCTGTATCACCCTTTGCAGAGTGTTTTGGAATTGCAGATTGTGAGAGTGTTTCTTAAGCTAACCCTGTGCTGAGGTGGGTTTGTTTGTTTAATGGTTTGTTTGTTTATTTGTTTGTTGGCAGGAAGTCTCCATCCAATGGCTTTCTCTCTGAGCTGTCAGCAAACCTCCACACTGCCAGTAATGTCACATAACCCACCACTTCTGAAACTGAGAAATGGGGTCATAGGCAAAGCATGAGTTTATTACTTGCTTTGGTGGGTGCAGTCATGCAAGCACTCATTTTGTGCTGCTGGAGTTGGCTTTGGAGAGCAGCATCTTCTCATATCTGATATTGTTGCAAATGTAGTACCCACACCAGTGCTAGAGCACAGCCTGCCTCAGTCTGGCTGAATAATTCACACTGGCCTGTCATAGTTGAGATAGTCACGGTTGAGACAGAGACAATACAAAACAACACACTTCATTTTCAGAAGCCTTCAAAACCTGTTTTTATTTTAGCATGCATGCTTTTTATACATTCTTACAAAGATTATAAGTTCACACTTTACTCATTGGTCAGAAGAGACAAACAAAGTGCTAATTGGAATAGAAAGTTGCAGGTTTCTCTTATTTATCCTTCTGTCTTTCTTGGTTTCTATGTCAACAATCTTGGTAGGAAATTCTTTCAGGGGTAAACATGGATCCTCTTATCAAACTTCTCTCTAGCTCCGAGAAGTTGCTGTAAAACCTCTTCCACACTGGCCTAGACATTCACCAACAGGAATGCTGCAGGCTGGTTCCCTTGTAGCCCTGGAGCTCTGTAGGGAGTGATTTGAGCAGGATTAGATGGCTGAGTGAGCTGTGACAGCCAGCTCCCTGATCCAGCCTCTGAGGCTCAGCAGAACCCCCACTGAAGCTACTGAACATTTGCTTGCTCAAGGACAAATGAATATAAAGGTTTTCTTTAAAAGAGCAAGTGGATATATTGTGCATAGTTGTGGGCAGTAATATGAACAGAGGTTAGTCATGGAATTTTGGATACCAGCTTCAATGCCCTTTCAGTTCTTCACCAAATTATTTCTTTCAAAAAGTGTATCTCTCCCCACATTCTTCTAATCAATTGAATAGGAAAAATCCAAACCACCTACTCCCATGTTGTTATGAGTGTAATGACTGACTGCTCGAGTTTAAAGAATTTCAAGTACTAAATATATTATTTGCACTCCTGCAGCTGAGCCATTGGAGGATTCAAGAGCAATTGGAATACCAGTAATCTCTTGGGACCCTGGCCAGGGAAGACTTCATTTAGTTTGTGTAGGAATAGGATGCATAAAACTTCCCAAAATGGGTCCTCTAGCTTCTCTGCTCAATTCTCCACCTATACAGAGGAGATAATACTTCTGTTCCATCAAAAGTATGGAATAATATTTGCACTTCAGGGATCCCCATAGTGTCAGTTCTTGAAAATCTCCTTAACAATTTGTCCTAAGCAAGCAGGACATGAGCTGGGGAAGGTAGTGGAGTCATTCAGTCTCAGTGGATAATGTATGTGATTTCTCTTCTGCAGTGGCTGCTTTTCTAGCTGAGGGAGCAAGAGGGTGATGTCCTACTGACTCCAGAAGTGCTTAATGAAATACCTTGTCTCACCAGGCAGACTGCATAAGATTTTTGCCATGACGTGTTAATAAAATGTTTCAAGTGAAGCAGAATGGAAATACTAAACACAAAGCTTAACAGACGAATTCTGGTTTGCAGATGTAATGTGACATTATCACCTCTGGCTGCCTGGCTGGTGCTTGCCAGAAGCCTCAGCCAGGACAGCAGGGGTGGCAGGGCTGTGGCAGGGGTGGCAGGAGGTGACAGGAGCCCCAGCTCCAGCTCCCCCAGAGTAGCCTAAAATCACTTCCCCCAGGGCTCAGGCCATGACCTGAGCCCCCTTCTTCATAGTGGGGTAGTGGTAGAGGGCAATGTTGTGAGGAACCCAACCAAAACCTCAGCTCAGGTCATTAAACCTCTCCAATACTCTCCACAAAGAGTGAGTGCTGGGCCCCTAAAGGTTGCTGTGTATTGAAGAAATTGAAAATACTCTCTCCCAGGTTTGACCCCATTTTTCAATAGCTCTCTGCAGATGAGAGAGCTGCTGCTCCTGTTCCCAGTGGCTGCTGTTGGATGGAGTGCAGGAGACTTTAAGTGCCACTGGAGCTGGGGCTCAGGCTTCAAGAGCTACTTCAAGTGCTGTATGCATCAGGCTCCTTTGAGAAGCAGGGGCAGGGAGGGATGGGTGTTGCAGAGTGCAAGCCTTCTGTGATGGGGCAGTTTTCTGGGTTGCCATGGTGAGAGCAACCACCACGCTGTGCTCTGTTGTAACAGCCTCAGAAACACAATGGCCAGAGTCTATTCCAGTGCAGATTTATGAGGATGCTGAAGCACTTACTCCAAAGCACATTTTTCTCCCCCCATTGCTATAGTCAGTTGTTGTCAACAAATGTTCTGTAACTCTTCCTGTATTTTACTCCTGGGAACAGACAGAAACAAACCCTAAAATCCAATAAACATGGAAATGGGGTATGCTTTCTCTAAAAACTTCTTTTTTTCCTTACATTCTCTTTGCCTTTTACTCCAGATCTGAAGTTCTTGTTCTGGCCTTGCAGATCAAAGCATTTTGGGTCATCTCTGCCTACTTTTGCTGCTCCAAATTCCATTGTGGGCAGTGTCAGCCAAACAGGGACAAAGTACAGGCACTTACCAAAAGTTCTCAGCCAGAAGTTTCCCTCCATTTATTTTATGTCAGCATTCCCAATTGTCCATCACATGCCAAAACTGATCAGATTGAAGGCATTTTTTTCATCTTACTGTGTTTGTAAAAGAACTGGGTTTTAGTCAGATTGGTTCCCCAAGCTGGTCACTGGCCTCATGCAGTGTAGAGCTGCTGAGACACATTACAGGGACAGAGCAGACATGAATCAATATAAAGTCATCAAGCAACAGCAGCTAAATACTGTGTTCTAAGTCATTCTTCTCTTCTGCAGGTGAAATATTAGCTGCCAAATGCCTTCACCTTTAGCTTGTCTTTTGGGAGGAAAGAAGAAGGAATAAGCTAAAGGAAGGAGAGGTTTTTAAACATTGGCCTTCCCTGAGGTAAAAATGTCTGCTAAAATGGTGAGGAAAAATCATAAATAACCCCAGCACAACTTGTAGAACAAATAAGACATTCTAAAAGTCAGCTGAAATTTGTTTTGAGTTCCCTGTGCCCCCACTGGCACACATTGGCTTTAGCAGGCTGTGTCAGCTGGAGCCCTGCCAGCCCAGGGGTGATGGTGCCATCCATCCAGGTGGTTTATCTGGAATAAAGCACCCTCAGCCAGGCAGAAGGTGCTGTCTGTGGGTGGGTGCCAGGGGAACAAGAGCCTGTGGGATCTGCTGAGGCTGGGAATTCCTGGGCTGTATCATCCTTTGGAGCTCTGGGTTGGTTTCCTGTGCTGCCTCAAGTCTGCCACAGGTTTGAAGAGACTGAACTTGCCCACTCAGAGCACTTTTGGTACCTTTGCAGTTGAGTACAGTGGCTGCAAGGTACCTATGATTGTTTCCAGGGGCAGCAGATGGGTCTTGTTGGATATTTTATAAAGTGTTTTTAGGTCTGGGGTTTTCCTGTACCCAAAAGCCAACAGCTGTCACAGAGCACAGCAATGAGATCAGCTATTTGATACATTTCCCTTCTTCCCAGAAATTCTTACTATTCTTCCTCTGAAGTTGTGCTTTCCTGCTGCCACCTCTTTTGTTGTTTTGTTCATTTTTTTCAAAACTGAATTGTCCTAGTCCACATGGCACATCATGTTTTCTACATAATGTTTTCTCCATTTTGGGGGCAGCGACCATCATATATCATCATATATCCCTTTCAAAAGCTTCATTTGTATTTATTTCTGTCAACTTAAGGTCAGTGTGCCAGGTCCTTCCCTCTGAATCAGTGGAAACAGATTGTAGAAATACACATGGGATATGTGTTAACATTTTCTTCTCTGCAGCAGACTGAGTGTCTTGGCTCATGTTGTGCCACACACAAGGTGTGTGTCAATGCACAGATGTTAAAATATTTGGGGGGAAAAGATAATTATTCTGTTTTAAAAAGCAATATGTTTCTCTAAATAGCCTAGAAGCATCACACTGAGTTAGAGTTGGGAAGTACTGCTGGTTTTCATTTGGGGGGCTTAATACTGCACATATGTTTTTTACAACTGTTTTATCTGAATTCATGACAGTTAGATTATCCCTTGGCTTTATATTAGTGTCTAATATATTTAATATTCATAGATCCATAATTCAGCATGTGTAATCAAATAATTACAGATGCCATTAGCTGAGTTATCACACTAATCTGGGTGTATTTCTATGGATAATAATTTAATGAAATTATCACTTAATTTCTGGAGCCCTCTTCTCTGCACAGAAATGAAAGCAAAATGAATGTGCTGCTCTTTTTCCTTCATTAAGAAACTCCAGCCTTGATTAACAGGATCTGAACATCCAAACATTTAAAACTTGGTTTCCTGAATTTCTACTCCCAGTGGCATTCACAGGAGGACACCAGATTAAAAAAACAGAACAGAAACTCCCCGTTTGCACCAAGGCTGTGTGGGAGGGAGAAGAGAGCAGTGGTGCCTCCTTCCCCTGAGCTGCACTCCTGGAGCAGGGAGCACACCAAGGCTTTGCGTGGCAGGAGCAGCCATGGCAGGAGGAGCTGTGGGGTTGTGAGGTTTCTAGGATGAGGTGAGAGATGAGAATTTGCCTCCAAGTTCTCAGAAGGCTGATTATTATATTATATTATATTATATTATATTATATTATATTGTGTAATATTTATTATATTTATTATGATCTATTATAAGAAATTATATACTAAACCTATACTAAACTATAGAGAAAGGATACAGACAGAAGGCTAGAAAAGAATGAATAAAAACCTGTGATTGACCAGAGAGTCTGACACAGCTGGCTGTGATTGGTCATTAAATCAAAACAATTCACATGCTTGATAAACAATTCTCAAAATCACATTTCAAAGCAGCAAAGCAGGGAGAAGCTGAAGCTTCCCAGGGGAAGAAATCCTGGTGAAGGGATTTTTCAGAAAATGTCATGGTGACAAGAAGCTCCAGGGGGAAGATCTCTGTCTGTAGGCAGCTCCCTTCCACCCCTAAAGCCCATCTGTGGAAGGTGCTGCTCATCAGGAAGGCAGAAATGTTGGAAAAGGACATCTGGGGGGAGAAGGGAATGGAAGGCAGAGAGGCTGTTCCTGCAGAGCCTCAGGCACTGACAGGAGGCTCAGCCCTGGCTGTGATGGGGCCTCACCTCTGCTCTGTGCAGGGCTGTGTCCTTGCTTTGCATGGTGCAGGTCACACAGCTGACAGTAAATGGTTCCTCCCTGTCACTGACAGCAGGGGTTGTTTCTGCACTGCTTCTGAACCAGCTTTCTGAACCAGTATTTTCTCTTTCTCAAATAGATTTGAGAATTGAGGTTTGAGCTCTGTGCAAGGCTGGCAGCTGCAGAGCAGTTGGATCCCCAGGTGTTCCCTCCAGATGTTCTCTCTCGCCTTCCCTGATCCTCCCATCGCCTCAGTGTCCACACCCTTCACCTCTACCCACCAGACAGGGCTGGAATTCCCTGGCATGCACAGGGGGCAGCAGCTGGGCACTGAGCCTGGCACTCCTGAGTACCCCAGCCCCTGGGGCTGCCCTGCCCTGAGGAGCCACAGCTCCCCTTGGCTGGGAGTGCTGCGCTGGGAGAGGCTGCTCCTGCAGGCAGGGGAGGTGGAAACTGCCAGGGTCTCATCAGGAGTACAAGAGAAACAAAATAAAGGGATTAAGGAAATTAATGGATTCATTACCAACATCACAGTGGTCTGGATGCTTCTGACTTAGGGATTCCCCAAGTTCCCACTACAAAGCCTGCAGGAATCTGGCAACCATCTTCAGCAGAGAGGGAAGTACAGAGCAGCCCTTCCCTGGTGCACACTCCCACAGCAATGGTTTGTGGACTTCCTGAGTCCATGGCTCCATCCACTTCCAATAATAATAATGCTCATCTGCCCCTTTATAAATAAAAACAAAGCTGTTGGGAAGTTATATATTATGGGGCCATTTTCAGCAAACCAGACTGTAAGCAGCCTTTTTTCCTTCTGTTTGACCCAGGAGTGAGTGCAATTTGATGATGCAGAAGGATGCTGTGGTACCAAGGTGTGAGTATAGGGAGCCCACCCTTCAGCACATGTGACCCTCCCCTGGTCTGAAACTTTGTGGCTGAGATCCTCTGCTCTGTCATATACAGAAAATCAGATTTTCATAATAGAGTTTCTGGTAAGCAGGGAAAATAAATTGGAATTCTAGATCAAGCTTTTTGTTGAAGCACTACCTTATTTCTGGGTTTAAATCCGTCCTCATTTTCAGACCTATCCTTGGATGTAGTTCTTCACTTTCTATGCTGGGTATTGCTGTGTGCTATTAAGGGAATGTTATGTTCCACTTGAGAGGTGGTAAAGTGAAAATCACATAAATACCCAGGAAGAGCTCTTTGAGATGCTTCAGGACTTAAAGAGCTATGAATTTGCAAGCTCTACTAGCATGATCTCCTTTTATGGCATATGTTTGTATCAAAATATGGTATTTTTACACTCAGATTCCTTCCAACAGGAATAGAAAGAAGGCATCAGTCATCTGTATTTAAAATCCAAATAGAGGATGTTGCATATAAGAACTGGCATTGGGTAATGAGAGGGAAGTCACCAGTGACTTCTATTGATCCTCAAAGTGTGACCCTGAGCAAGTCCTTGTATCCTCTGTGCCTCAGCCTGTGATGCTCAGGCATGATTAGCATGTGTACTTTATCAGCAAGGCTGTTGTGCAAGTTATTTAATGAGTGCTTGCAAAATGATTTGCGGCATTAGAATGGCAGAGGCTGTGTAATTGCACAGCTCTGCTCTGGTGGATAATTGCAGAGGCTGCAGGGAGCCCGTGGCTGCCTCCCTGCTGAATAACCCACGGGCAAATGAGCATTTTAGTGCTGGGAGGAAAATCCAGTTACCCTGGAGCATAAGTGTGGATCCTCTGCATTTCTGGGGAATACATTCTTCCTTGTGTAAAACTTGGGGGTAGAAGTTTGCTGCTGAGTGCTAAGCAGCTTTTCCTAGTGCTGTCTTCTGACTTAAGATATTATTTAAACAGAGAAAAATCTGTCCAAGTCAGCAACAATCTCAACAGCAGGGAGAAAACACCACGCTTTGAGTGTGTCTCCATCAGGATGAAGAGCTTGCCACTGGAGTATCTGTGTCCCAGAGAAGGAGTGCAGTCCTTGCATGCATTTTGTCAGCCCTGCACTCCTCCCATGTCCAGCTGGAAGGCCACCCGTGGATGACTCTCAGCCGCCACATAATACCAAACCCTGCCAAACAAGCCTGCCCAGCAGTGAGAAAACTGGGCACTGGCTCTCACACAAGAGCCAGGACCCTGCTGTGCTTGCCTCTGCCTCTGCCACCTCTGCCTTCAGGGCTGGTGCCCTCCCTGTGTCCTGCCCCTGAGGACACCAGACACAGCTCCAGCCAGGGCTTTGGCCTTCTGTCTGTGTCAATAGAGCAGCTTTTTTCCAATGTTTGCACTAGAATTCCTGAGCTGCAGCAGTACAGAGAGGGGCTGGTTCAGCTGTCACTTTTGCCACTGTTTTTCTCCTGAGCAGGTGCCTTTACAGAAAGTTCTGGTTTAAACTTCCCAGCTGTGTGTTAGGAGCACCAAAAACCATAAAGTATTTACTGTTAAAGAACATCTGTAGGACTTGCTCCAAGCACCAGCCTTTGCTGAGCTG
>NW_005054319.1:8136475-8140405 GCF_000277835.1 Geospiza fortis
CAAAACTTCCTCCTCACTTTTTGAATTTGCTGTTCTTCTGCAGAGCCAGGGCTGTGTGTGTGTCTCACTCCATGTATGCAAAGCCCTCAGCTCAGGGTTAAAAATTGGAATGGGGTTCATTTTGTCCCATGGGACATGACCATTAATTTAAGTGTGAGTGTAAAGTCCATGGATTCAATATAATCTGCTTCATTCCTCAGCAGGGATTTCGCTGGGATGGGAGGAATAAAGCTGCTGCCCACCCTTGGACACAAGCTGACTTTGGAGGGGATTTGCTAATGTTTAAGCTTTAAAATAGCACAAAGACAAGAAGTTTGGATTGCTATAGCTGTCTTACCTGGATTTAGTTTCAGTCCATTTCCTTAAGGAACTACTTGTGAGCATAATTCGAATAAGCAGCCTTTAGTAATAAGCCCAGATGTGCTTATGATAGTAGGTGATCTGCTTCTATAGTGGGTGTTGAATTATTCTTTGTGATTTGGGAAAAAAAAACTCCTGAAAGATTTTTAAACAAATAAGCCCATTTCTTAGGCAGATGGCAATTTAGGTGATAATCTAGAAATAATTATTCTTTCTACCACTGCAATTTAAAACAGCTATGGCATGACATTGTGAGCTGTGCTGTGGACAATGTTGTCAAAAACCATGTCCAAAGTCACTAAAGGCCAGAGGGTTTGTGGAATGGAAAAATCATGGGTAAAACTCTTAATATCTTCCAGAAGGAAAGAAATCTGTGCGAGCTCATCAGATTTCTTCATTCTGAGCACAGATCTAATTTTTTAGGCCAACTTAACAAAATGTCTGTCTAGAGAGCTCCAGAAAGAGCAACAAAAGTAAACTATAAATATTCAGCTCTTGATTTCAGATTTTAATAAATTATGAGCTCTGGGAGAAGCATTTTTTCTTTCAAATAACAACTGGCTTGATTCATTTGATAATTTGGTTGTATAGTGCTTGTCACCTTCTATCTGGATACAATCCATAAATCTCTGGCAACACTTTAAGATGAGACATCCCAGAGGAAATTGGGTCCAAGGGTCCAAGGAGGAGCAGCCACTCCCGGTGGAAGGTGCAGTCTGCATCTCTGTGTCTGCAGCTATGAATAAATCTCCTTCCTGGGAAGGTCTGATGTGACACACAGTGCTGAGGATTACCCGACCTATTTAACAAGCAGGGAGAGCTCCGGAGCCAGCCCCGGGCTGTGTCCCTGCACACCTGGGGCAGGCACACCTGGGGCTGGCACACCTGGGGCAGGCACACCTGGTGCGGGCACACCTGGGGCTGGCACACCGGGCACACCTGGTGCGGGCACACCGGGCACCCCACCCGCTGTCCCGCTGCCTTGGGCTGGCAGTCTGGATGCGGGGATGCTCTCGGCTCTCAGGGAGGTGAAGCCAGAGCAGACATTGGAATTAAGTTGCGCCTCGTTGGTGTCCCCCAGGACACAGCCGTGACCGCGGCCAGTGTGGCCCCCCCGGGCCCTCCTGTCCTGCTCCCTCGAGGTCCCGCAGCGCTCCGGGGGAACCGGCAATAAATCATTATTGCCCCAGGTTAGCAATTGCCGATTGATGTTCGGTGCTCAGAGGCGATTCCTGGGTGGGTCAAACGCGAGCGAGCGGAGCTCCCCCGGGAACCGGAGCGCCCAGGAGGGGAGGGAGGGCCGGGAATGCCAGCTGTGCTCACACAGCCCACGGAAAGAGATCCGGGAAGGTGAATGGCAGGGCACTGGCTGTCCTCTGCTGTCCCCTGCCGCCCGCCGCTGTCCCCTGCCCGTCACTGCTGTCCCCGCTGTCCCTGCTGTGCCCTGCAGCCCGCTGCTGTCCCCTGCTGTCCCCGGCCCGCGGCCAGCCCGTGTCCCAGCCCGGTCGCAGCCGCTGCCCAGCGCTTCCCCAGCTCCCAGGGGTGGCCGCAGGGAGCTCCTGTCCCCGAAGCCACACGCTGCCTGTGACAAGAGTGTTCCTCTGGTGACTTGGAAATTATCTAATGTAACTTCAGTCTAAGCAACATTTCTTCCTTTCTTTAGCTTGACGCTCACCTCCGGGGCAGGGAAGGGTGGCCACGCTTCCCCGCAGGCTTCCACCGACTGGCCTTCCAGGGAGGGTCAATTATTTTAAGATCTACCCCAAATATATTTAGAAATTCCAACAAGTAACTTCTCCTCCAAAATAAACGCTTCCCAGCGCTGCGGGGTTTACCACACCATCGCCCTACACTTCAAAGTGGAAACAGGAATAACTAACCACGAATGTGACTCTCGCACTCCGCTGAACGCCTCGGCAAAATTTCGCAGGGAACCTTTTCCTTTAATAGAAACCATCAGATTAAATTCTCCCTGCTGCTTTAAGAGGGAGAATTCAATTTACTGTCAAAGATTATTAAACACTAACGCAGCTCTAACTTCGGGAACCTGTTTAAGAGTGTTTGTTTCCAGGAAAGAAAAGCCTTTTGGAGTTAAAATAGCGAGTTGTGTAAGGAGTGACTTAGAGAAATACTACAGAGAGGAATCCCGGAGCATCAATCACTGCTCCAGGTGACTTGCGGGGCATCCAACCCCTCTCAGCTGATAATGAGGGAAGGTCAGCGGCTTTTGTGTGAGGCACAGAAGGGATGGGCTGCGCTTTAACACTCGATTGGCATCGTTAGTGCTTGTGGGGTGGGCAGAGGGAGAGTCCCGCAGGGTCCCGCAGGCATCACCAGCAGCCCCTCGTCCCCTGGGATTTGCAGCTGGGAGCAATCTTAGCACAGGTTCTGTCCCACGCTTCTTTTGCATCTTATTTCAAACTGCTGCGGCCACCTCTCTCGTTCCAGCCTTTGGCTGCTCACGCTGGAAATGCGCTGGCAGCGCCTTTTCTACGGGATGGTGCCAAAACAGTTTTTCCAAATACCTTCCTCTGGGTGTGAGGAAGGTTGCACTCCTACCAGCACTCACTCGCTCCGGACAGGACAGAATAAGCGGGCTGCTGTCCTTTCGGGGGGGACACGTTCTGCTCGGGAGGGCTCTGCCCAGCCCAGGACAGCCTGCACAGCCCGGCCTCGCTGCCCGCCCTGCCCGGCTCGGCTCCATCCTCCATCCTGCAGGATGCAGGGGAAGCTGCAGGGCTTTCCCCTCCTGTCTCTGTCAGACACCGCGCTGTGTGTGCCCACCTCATCAGATTCCCGGCTTTTAGGGAATTTGCTCCTCGGGCTGATGGGGCTGATCCCGAGCTCAGGACGTGATTAGGAGCACTTTTGTCGGGCACTGCCTCTAAAAGCACAAAGGTTCCCAAGTCACCTTGCCTACCTCTGAGAAAGCAAAATGCGGGTAATGAAAAAAATTATCTAAAACCTGGGCTGAAATTCTCACGTTGACACAATTCGTGTGTGAAGCTTTTTTTAAAAAAGGCCAACAATTAAACAAATATTGCTAAATGCCCCATATAATAATTGAGAATTAGCAGCGCCGCAGGAATCCGTGTACCTGAAAGGCCTTTTCTGTCCCCTGCCAGCCCACTTTAGGGACAAATAGTTGGTTGTTGTTAACATGGGGAGATTAGGGGGAGCTGGCAGAGGCAGGAATGTGGGCTGTTAAGCAGATATCTCCCATCCATCCTGGCTGGGGGTTGGGCCAGCACTGCCCTCCCCCCGGCGCCTTTCCCACACAAAATTCGCCTTTTCAGCCCCAAAGCTCCCCTCGGACTCGCAGCCTTTACAGAGCTGTAGCTCTGCATCGTTTTTAGCTTCCACCAAAATCGTGGCTCACTCGCTCCTGGGTTTGCGGCCCTGCTCTGCGCCTCGTCCTGCTTGGACTTGGACTGGCAGCATCCACTCGCTTGAGATAAAGGACTTTTTTTTTTTGGCTAAAATCCTGCAGCAAGGCGGACTCTCATACAACACCTGGCAGGAGCTCCTTGCAGGCTGACTGTCAGAAATTCTTGTTAAGGCAAGGCTGCA
>NW_005054319.1:8140433-8159245 GCF_000277835.1 Geospiza fortis
TGCTGGGCGCTCAGATGTGCCTAAATCTCTCTTGGTGACTCTTGAAGTATGCATGTGCTCAGATACAGAGTATTTGTCATTGTGCACACTAAATGTTTGTGTCACTGCCATCGCCTGTGGGCAAAACAAGGAAATTTCCTTTTCTCCAGAAGTGGGAGCAGAGATGCCCCTCTGTGAGCTCCTCTCTGTCTGACATCAGAGAGGGATCCGCAGATTTAAGGTGCAACATCCCGAATTCGAATGGAGCACCTTACGGTCCTAACTGGGTTTGGTTTGGTTTTTTCATTGTGCAGCTTTACAGCTCTGTCTTTCTAATGCAACAAAAAAAACCCAAGGCAGGCCCTGAATGACCAATGTCGTTGTAAATGCTTCAGGAGCAGATGTTCCCAGGATAACCAGGGGATGTGTTGCTTCCTGGGAAGAAATAATTTTCAGGGACCTTCATGGTGCTATTTCACATAGAACCTCTGTCTAACGCCTGTTCAGGGGAACAGAATCTGGGCTGAGGCGGGGAGGAGGTCAGGGTGCGGGGAGAGCAGAGGGAGGCGATGTGTGAGCTGGCCCTGCTCGGCCTCTGTTCCTGCTCCTTCTCCTTCTCCTTCTCCTTCTCCTTCTCCTTCTCCTTCTCCTTCTCCTTCTCCTTCTCCTTCTCCTTCTCCTTCTCCTTCTCCTTCTCCTTCTCCTTCTCCTTCTCCTTCTCCTTCTCCTTCTCCTTCTCCTTCTCCTTCTCCTTCTCCTTCTCCTTCTCCTTCTCCTTCTCCTTCTCCTTCTCAGCCTGTGGTTTGAGCGAAGGGAGGAGATTGAAAAGGTGTGCACAGTGCTGCTGAGTGCTTTGGAAATCGCGGCCATCAGCTCAAATTAGCATTAAATCGCCGTCCTGAGCAGCGCCTGGAGCTCAGAGCGGGGCGGGGAGGTGTCTGTGCCCAGCTCCCTGCCCCCAGAGCCCAGCATCCCTGCTCCCAGCATCCCTGCTCCCAGCATCCCTGCTCCCAGCATCCAGCTCCCAGCTCCCAGTATCCAGCTCCCTGTGCCCAGCTCCCTGTGCTGGGCTCCTGGAGCCTTCAGCAGCCACAGAGGTCCTGGCTCTGTGCTTGGGACACTCACACCTGCCCTCAGTTTCCCATCCAGGTACTAAACTTTCATGGAATAAGTAAATATTAATGAATATTGGCCACCGGGAGCTGAGACGTGAAACATCAAGTTCCCCAATTTGTAATGTCCGTTTATCTTTTGGCATTTTTCAGTAGTTACAGAGTGATGTCAGAAATTCCCTAACCCGCATGGTCAGTGCCGTGCTGAAGTGCAGCCTTGACGAGGCGAGAAGGGTCTGACAGAGGAGTTACATCAGCCCCTTTGTCACCCCTACATCACCCCCTCTGACATCCCTACATCACCCCTCTGTCACCCCTACATCAGCCCCTCTGTCACCCCTACATCACTCCCTCTGTCACCCCTACATCAGCCCCTCTGTCACCCCCTCACCAGCCTCAAGGTGCGGCTGAACCAAGGCCAGCCCAAGCCCCTCGTCCCTGTCCCGGACCTGCACGGGGTCCTGCACTCTCAGTTCTCAGGGATTCCAGAAGCTTTACCAGCTGTGTGTAATTTATTGCAGAGTGCTGCTGGATGGGCAGTGAGAGCACACTGTGCCTCCCCTCGGGGCCTGCAGGGCACCCCAGGCTCCCCCGGAGCCCCCCAAAAGGGGGTGAGCTCTGCCTGAGCCCAGGGAGGGGCTGTGAGCAGGAGCTGAGCCCCCGGGCTGGGGGCAGCCTGTGCTGCAGCTCACCCTCAGCCCTCCCAGAGATGCTGGGGGAGCTCATCTGGAGGGGACCCAGCAATTTCCTGGGGCCCCAGCCCTGCCGGGGAGCAGCAGCACTCAGACCGTGCACTCCAAGCTTTTTAGGAGTCAGATCTCCACAGTGGAGGAATGGCTACTCTCTACAGGGGGGAAACAGCCAAAGAGATTAATCTTCTCTGAGGCAAGGAAGCATTCAAATAAAATTCATCACTTAGTGAAATGGCTGCCATTAAAGCAATACCCTCTGAACCTCATGAGAGTGGTTTCGCTTTAAGCACAGCCTGAACTGACAGTTAGGAGACCTGTGGCTGATGTAACTGAGACCCCAAGGGGTAACAGAGACCACAGAGAACTCAAACACAAGAACAGGAATTCCAGGACTGGAATCCCCATGAAACCAAGACAATCCTATTAGACTCCCCTACTTATTTCCCAGTGAATCCATGGCAGTCCTACCACATCATCTTTGGAAGTGGGAATCACTCAGGAGCCTCAGCAAAAGTGCATGAGATGTTTTGCTGTTGGACAAGGAGAAAGCAGAAATCAGCAGTGCTGCCCTGCTAATCCTTAGTGCCAGATTGTGCTGACCTGCAGGGCTGGGGGACTCTGCACTTCCCTCTTCTCCCGGGAGCTACCCAGGAAAGGCAGGGAGGGCAGGGATGGAGAGCATCCCTCTGCCTCATAGCACAGCTCCATATGCTGGGACAGGTTGCAGAAAAATACTGAACTTTATTTTACAGCTATAGCTGGAACAAGGTTTAGGAAACACAAGTAGCTCCACTTTAGAAAATTGGAAAAGTGCCTCCTTGGGAATAGGGCTGCATTAGCAGGGCGTTTTGGCTGATTAAGTGAATTTGCATGCAGATTTTGCTGTTTCAACAAAGAAAAAAGAAAAGATTTTTCATCCTTCTTGGCTGTTAATTTTTCCAGAATTTGCCTGCCAGGGTAATTGTTTAGGATGGTGAGTGATTAAGATCTGTTTTGCAAACAGAAATATAATGAGGTTTTAATATCTGGCATTTCCACAGCAATACCCTCAAATCTCCATAAGATAAAATACAATCAGGAAGAACAACAGACATCTCCTAGGTTGTCACCAAGAACTTTCTGGCTTTGGCGCTTTTTTGTGGTTTTAAAAAAAAAGCAAGGAGATGTAAGATTATAATTATCCATGATGGCAACACAATGCTCATAATGAGAAAACAATGCTCTTGGACTTCCAGCCAGGGCAGCACCCGCCTCTTCCTCTCTGCATCCCTCTGAGTAGCTGAATTAAAAATGAAACATGAGCTGGAGGAGGAGGCACGGTGCCCATGGGCAGGAGAGGCAGCCCCAGCCCAGCTCTGGGCCCAGGCCAGCAGAGGATTTTGGAGGATATTGGATCATTCTTTGCTCTGACAACAGGAAGCCCCAGACAAGGCATTTCCCATTCTTGTTTCAGATTAAATGAATGGCCTTTAAAAGAAGGAATGTTCCACAAAGAAGTGGTTTTAGCAAGTGCTCCGTGGCACTCAGCTGAGCACTCCTCAGGAGTCAGAGCAATGCTGCACATGAGGGCTTCCTCCTCTTCATGGCACTGACCACGAGAACACCTGCCCTGCAAAAACCCCTTTGTCTGGGCTCCAGCACTGATGGTCCTTACCTGGCACCCTTCCAACAGGATATTGGAGTTTAGATCCAGGTGCTGCCCAGACCAAGTGTTTAATGCTCGCTGCAGTCACAGAGGAGGGAGAGGAGGGAACATCCCAGCCCTGCTGGGGTCTCACTTCTGAGGTCCCACCACCTCCAGCATGGCTGAAGAGATTTCTGCTCTCCTTGATGCCCAGGGAGAGCCTCTACCAACTCTGCCCCTGCTGTCTGACACTCACTGTCTCCTTTCCCCTTTCTCCCACCTTATCCTCTTCTGCAAACCCCTTTTCTTCCTAAATCCCTCTCCCTTAACCCTTCTGACACTGTGTCTCTAGAATAAGATCTCATGTTCAGTACCACAATTAACAGAACAGCTTAGACTTCTCCCAGCCATTGTGTCACAGCCTGACCTATGAGAAGATAACTGATGCTTTCACCACTGCCCATTCCCTCTTCCCCTGCAGACATGGATCCTGGCTGCCTCCAGACTCACTGTCCATTAATCAGTGCTTAGCTAAGTCATAAAAAATCCCTTTAAACTCTTTTTGCAAGTCTTTGAACTACTCTGTAAACTTTGCTCCAGTGCATCTTGGAAAGAACCTTTAAATGATTCAAATATTGCCTGAATTTTTCATGGCTCCTCTGCAGAGAGGTGACGCTCATTGGAACAATCAGCTTTCACTTGCACCACGTGGGAAGTGGGACAAGGAAAAGTTAGATGTTCCCCTCAGGTTCATCAACAGCCCAGAGAGAGGTGCAGTTCCTTGACCCTAGTCCCATCCTGCCCCCAAACCACGTGGCGAGTAGATATCCATCTCTTTAGGAGGATTGCCATGCTGATCTCATCACTGGCATCTCACCCCCTGCTTTTTTATCTCTAATTATGTACTGACACAATTATCCTTCATTACAGAGAGTGCCCTGCTGTGCACACACAGACAGGGAAACAAGCTCTGCACTGCAGCTGGGCCGTGCTGGGTTGTGTCTGCAGCCAGATTTACCACCAGCACCCTCTTTAACCATGGAGTGAAACAGAAACCAGGGAGGGAGGTGGGTTTTGTTCTCTGGATGGAGCTGCCATGGTGTTGTAGTTTACAGTTCACCCACAAAGATACAAATTGTTTTCATTTCTTCTCCCTTTAGCATTTTCTGCAATATTATCATTAGACATGATAAAACTGCCATCACTGAAGCTTTCTGCTTTGTTCAGGGCACTTTCCCATGTCATCTACCTGTATTTATTTCTCCTTTGCAAGGATATAAATAACAAAATGTATGACCTGAGGCAATCTGGGTATGGCAACCACTTCTGAAATCACCAGATGGAAATCAATCAGATTCTAACAGCACAGGAGTGAATAAGAATCCCTGGCCTGAAGGCTGCCATGCACTGGGTCACCCATGGGTGAGGTTTTGGAGAGGACAGGGGACTGGAAGGAGGCTGAGGTGGATCCCCACCCTCCCAGTGTGCTCAGACAGCCCAGCTTTGCTCCCCAGTCAGCTGTGGCTGGTGGGGATGGCACCGGTGCCTGGCTGGCCCCACTGCCCAGGCTGCTGCGGAGCCCCCAGGGCACAGTGAGTGCCTGGCCAGGCTGTGCTGCCAGGCTGCACACAGCCAGCGGATTCAACAGCTCCCTCCTGCCCACTGCGTGCCCTGGCACCTGCAGGAGGGGCCAAGGGCTCTGCTTTACGGGTGCCCAGGGTCTCCTGGGGGGCTTCTTGTGCCTCTGGTTACAAACAGCCCCAGCCCAAAGCCTTTCACTGGCACCTCCACACACCAGGACATCTGGTGACAGGAGTTTATTTGTCCAAATCACTCATAGGTCAGGGCTTAAATAATTCTATTTGTATCTCGGTTCCTATTTTCTTCCATCTTCACTTTTGGAGTCAACCTGAGAAAGAGAGACAGTTCCTGGTGCAGCACAAACCTCTGTTTCAGCAGCTGAGGATGTGAGCTTTATGTCTCATACCAGAAGGGAACTTCTCTGCTGTCAGGAGCTGCCTTTCCCATTTAATTCAGTCCTCCGTCCTGCTGCCAAGGGAATGGGTTTCAGATTCCTGAATTTTCTTGGATGAATGGCTAGACCATGCTGCTTTGCAAACTTACTAAAAAAAGGAGGCAGGGCTGTGTTTTCACTTGCTTGTATTGTTTTAAGCAAGTTGATATGTTCCACAAATAAAGATATTCATTGTTCTATTCTTTGCACAACAGTAAAAGAAGTTTGAAGCTCCAGATGAAGCTCTAGAAAATCCATCAGGAATTCCCCAGCCTGGTTTTTAATCTGTGTCACCTCACCATGAGTGAGGTGCTTTGTGACTGATTCATATTTTGATAGTGCTGCATTTTATGTGCCATTTATCAGGTTTTGGCACCATCAGAAAAGTTCTAGCGAACCATTTTTGTGGAGGACAGAATGGGAGGAGGACTGAATGGGAGGAGGACAGGAAGATGATTCTCCCCTGACTTGGTGGACGAAATGAAAGATATCTCCCATAAAATAGAAGTGAATCCGAGTTCACAGGGATGTAATGCAGTCTGCTTGTGGCTCTGCCATGTGCTGTGCTCAGAAACCCCATAAACTCTCTTTTTTTTTTTTTTTTCCTTTTAAACTGGAGAGAAGCTGTATAATATTTACACCCTTCTTGAACAGAGCAGAGGAGTGAGTCATCCCACTTATCTCACCAGTCCCTGAGAGCAGCCTCTGAGGCCCTGGGCAGCATCCCTGGTGCAGAGCAGAGCTCCAAGAGGGGCACACAGCAGCCTCTGCAGGAGCAGACCCCATCTGGCTGCTGGGCAGCAGTGACACACACACACACACACAGAGGCAATCCTGCACAGCACAGTCTGTATCACTCTGTACACTTAGTTTGGGGCACACTGGTAGAGATTTGAGGACTAAGCCGTTTTTGTTTCTAAAGGAACTTTTGGGCGAAGCCCAAACAGTTTTGGCTTGGTGAGTCAATGTTTCTTTCAAGCTTTTCACCCCATTTGCCACTTGATTGGTAGCAAACTGTACTTAAAGGACTATTTTCATATGATCCTTGATGTTGTTGCAGCAGATCAGTGTAACATTAGTCACCAGGCAGAGCAGAACCAGCTGGAACAGCACAGAAGCCATGTGTTGCTCTTGTTCAGAGTGCACAGAAACTCTCAGACACAGCTCAGCATCCAGCTCTGTCAATGCACCTTAAATTGATCTTTTGTTCCTAATCCTGCCTTCTCTGGAGATAATGTCCAGTGAAATTGCTCTAACTTTATTTGTGTAGGTCTAATGCTGATCAAAGATCAGGATACTTTCACATACAGAACATTAAGAGATAAAGACCAATCTTAGAACAAGAGAGGGTACAGAGCATGCCATGTCCTCTCATAATGAGCTGTGACAGGGAAATAAAATTACTTGTCTAATACTTCTGAATCTGGGAGGACTGAAGAGAGGTTCCAAATAGGTCCCTGTGTTACTTTGCTCAATGAAAATGACATTATTTTATCATGTTTTCATACTAAGAGATTGGTTTATATCCTTTTGCATACCAATAGCAACATTTCTAGTTCAGCATTCAGGGCTTTTTATCTCCCCTGCCATTCCCTCCACAAATCCATTTCCCCACTGAGCTGTGCTACCATTGTCAAGCAACCACCTCGATATCTGAGTGTTGCTTCACAGCTGCCTGTGACACAAACTGAGCTGCTCAGGACAGCCCTGCAGCACACATTTAGAGAGATATTTGCCTAAAACAAGGGAGAAGAGATGGGCTCTGGTGTCTGCTATTGAGCCTTCCCACAAACTCCTGCCAGCCCTTCCACCCTCCTCCCCTGCTGAGCTTTGCCTCTCATTTTTTCCCTGGAGCTCTGTGGGTCCCTACAGTCTCCTAATAAAGCAGCACATTTTGTTCTTCCCCCTGCAAGGTGTCTCACAGTTTGGGATCTGGAGCCCAGGCAAGAGGTAAGCAGGTTGGTTTGGAATGGCCTCACAGTTTGCCACAATGCCAGAGCTGATGGAAGGTCAAACCAGAATGAGAAGCAGCCAGCACTAAGCAAACTGGAGGTGATGCTGGGTGGGGGAGATGAACACTTTAGGGGCTGCCAGATATTTTTTGAGCCACTGTCAACCTACAAGCTTACTTTCCATTGATTTATCACGTTACTGCTCTCGGTATCAGGATGACAAAGACTCTCTCCAGCCTCTGATAATGAGGGAGACTCTTCCATGCTCTCCCATGCCCGGCACAGCTCACATTGGTGGCCCTGCAGGCTGTGACAGTGTCCTCCTGCATGTCTCCAGAGAGAAATGGCAACTGAACATTGCACAGAAACCTTGGTGACATCTCTGAGCATTGCTGAGAGGTGTGTGACATTTGGCACGCTAGGGGCTTGGCACCGTGACATCCAGGCTTTAATTCTGGGTCTGTGCAAGCTCCTTGTGCTGGGGCAGTAATCTCCAGGTTTGCCTCTCTATGCCCCCCGGCGGTGCTTGGGCTGCAGTGCAGAGTAGAAACCTTTCTCTTCAGGAACAGGGTAACCACACACTGGAGACTGGTTCTCAGGTTCAGGCTGTACCTGGCATCTGCATCCGCTCTGCTGTGCCGGTTCTGAGTGTGCCCCTCTCATGGGAAGGGTCACACGTTAACAAACAGGCTTCCTCTAATTAGCCAGATTCAAACCTTGGAATTGAGTGGCTTTTCCACAGTGCATCATTTACATTTAGCCAGGAGCAGAACCCCGGGTACTTGGGAGCTGCCAAGAAGGTTCTCACCTTCACTCTGGGAAGAGATCAAGTAGACAGTTAATATAAAACTTCCTTTCATCCTTTTATATTTGCTTATTGCCTCTCTCTTCTCAGCCCATTAGGAAATAAGGTCAGCATCACCTCAGAGAGTACCTGTCATGCCGTTTTGCTGTCCCCTATGTCTTTTTGTTCACCGAAAGCCACCCCGATCTTGTCTGAGCTTTGCCTCAGCCCTCACGTCTGCAGGGTTCGTGTAGTGAGGAGCCAGGAAGACTGCATAGAGAAAAGGCACATTCACAAAACAGGAAAGGTTATTCCCCTTTAAATTCTTCCTGTTATTTTATTTCCAGTAAAGATTTGAAAATTCTCCTGCAGAAAGACCCGGGCCATGAGACAGTGAAGTATTTTCCCAAGTCTCTTCCCAAGCTCTTGTAGAACATTGAGTCCTTCTGCTGTAAGGGCTCCATCTTTCCTGATCTTTCAGATAAGTTATCAGTTTGATGCTCCCAAATTCTCACTGCTCCCTAGGCCCTGCAAGCTGGGTAATAATGTCCAGTGAAAAGTCTGCCAACCTGCTGAGCTGCTCTCTGGTGTGAACTTATCAGTCCTGCTGCCTCTCTGGTACCGAGTCCTGCCTTGTCAGTAAGTCAGACTGTGCTTTCAGGAGTCCTACGTGCTGGAAGCAGATTTAGTTTCATGATTGTTTCCCATGAAGCCCGGATGACTCTTAGTCCTGGGAAGAAGTAGGTCGTATTAGCGAGGATAACAAGATTAAGCACAGTTCAGTAGGACACTCAGATGGCCACGGATTTCTGCCCTGCTGGCAGCGCATCAGGAGCACCAAACATCCCTGACAAAGGGAAAACTTAAACACTCCTTCCTTTGGTACATACCTACTTCTACCTTGAATAAGGAACAAAACCGGGCAATCTCACGATGGGGTCCTGGGAGCCCTCAGACAAAGGATGTAAAACGAGTTCCATTTTACCCTTGACTTGTCTCTTTCTGCATTGCTGCTGGAAAGGGCCGGCAGCAGAGCGGGAGCTGGGAGCGCTGGGGCACAGCCCCAGCCCCACTCCAGGCTCCATCAGCTCCCAGAACAGCAGCGATTGCATCCTCGCCTCTGCCTCTAGAGGGTAGAGCAACCATGAGTCTGCACAGGGGCAGGCAGGCTGAACAGTGCCATTTCAGGCTTCTAAAAGCTTTTAAATTTCCTTAGCAGCCCTGCCCAAAAGCTGCCAGTGAGTGCAGCCAGCCGGCAGACCTGAGACTGGTGATGCAGCAGTTTCGCAGCGCTGCCAGATCCATCCCGCTCCAAACATATTCATAGCGGGCTCATGGACGTCCCAGGACTGCTTTGGCAGCAATTGTGCTGGATAAATAAAGCTCCCATTGTTGCAGATGACTCTGCTTTCAATTGCAGGGGAATCCAGGCCAGCGGGGACTTCTGCCTGATAAAGGCTCGCCCGTTTCGCACATTTGCGCTGCCCTGGTAATGCAGGGCTCAGCTGCAGCGCTGCACTGCACCTTCCCCAGTTTATTTTGGGACAGCTGTTTCCTAGCCATTGGCAGCACTTTTCTAAGCAGCTACCCTTCCACTAAAATGCTTAATTCTTGTGCCCCTAGCCTCACTGCACTGCCATTTGAACAGGCAGGGGTTGATATATTGCTGGCCATAGGCAGGTCTGGCTCTGCTCATAAAAACAGAGGGAGTCTTTGCCTCAGAAATCTTTATGGGGAAGAGGAGTTTGTATCATGGGATATAAATCTATAATCAAGGGCTTATGTGATTTCTGAACTCTTGAGTGGAAGGAATAGTGTTCTTTCTATGACATGCCTTGGCAGAAAGTCTTTTTGTAGTAGAGTTTGAGCTGTGCATGTTCACTTACAGCAGTCCCGATCATGACCTCTGAACAAATGCCTGAAAACTCCTTGGATTTCACTAGCTGTAAATATTCCTTTCACAGAAAAAATTAAAAGGCCCTGATGCAGATGTGTGCATTCTACCTTAACTTTACAATGCATTTATTTGCCCCTCCAGCAATCTACAGAACAATTACTGCTCCTGACTTGTGTACAGCCTGAGCAGCACAGAGATCCATCCTCCTCAGAGAGAAACACCAGTCCATCTTCATTTGCTTAACTACCTTCCTCCTAAAACACTTCAGAAACTGCGTGCAACTTCCCTGGAACAGAGATTTCTCACTAGTAGGCACCTGAATAATTAGAAGTCTTATTGAAGATTTTATTCCAGCAATCTGCTGTGCCTATACAGCATGTGTGTTTGAAGCTAATCAGAGCTCAGAAGGCAGTTTATATAAATCAGCCTGGGGATGGTAATATGATAGCAGCCGTGCTTGTTTATAACACAGCCTTCTACATGGTGCAAAGTCTGAGTTTGATTGTTTATAGCAGCAATGAAAAGCCATGCCTCTGCTTTGCCCTTTGATTGCTTGTCTCATCTGAACCACTGAAAGCTGTAAAAAATTCCAACAGCACTTTTTTCTGGATGTTTAATCCACTATGCTGCAGCCTGTTGAATGGGAAAGAAATAAAAAGTAGTAAAGTTAAGGTAGGCAGTTTTTCAGGAGTCTAAGCTCTCTCACAGGGGCCAGAATGAGAGTCAAAGCACGTGTCTCTCACAGGAGCACTGGGACAAAGCTCCCCAGGGCCTTGCAGGGCTGGCTGGCTGCAGCAGCTCATGGCCCGTGCGCAGCCAGCACACAGAGCCCAGCTGGGCTCACGGGGAGTGCAATGGGGACTGTGAGAGAGTCGTTTGTTTTCCCACTTCTCTGGATGCCAGACGTCTCAATCTGCTTGCAATTTGGGGAGGGAAAGATCCGCAGGGGAGCAGGAGGGGAAGGAATGGAGGAGGCTGCTTCCTATGCTCTCAGCATGGCAACCCATTGAGAAACAAGGGAAGACAGACAAGAAACTTGATAAAATGCAATCAATTATGTCTAAGGACTCTACAAAAGGCAGAAATGTTGTTGTAAGCAATGCTCTAGGAACACCAGAAACGATGAGACATGGTTTCTGCACACTGTCCCGTGCAGATCAGATTCTCTGAGGTCTGACAGCACAGTTGTTCTCTCCTTGCAGCTTTTCTCCTTGGGGAGGCATGGTGGGTTACCATGTGTCACTCCAATAGTCCTGCACAGCACACTATTGGAGTGGCACATGGAGCACTCTGGATGTATTCATTTGGGAGCTAATCTCCTTGCTGCTTTTGGGAAAAATGACAAATGTGTAGGGCACAGCCTGACCCCTCACAGACCAGCACAGAGGGCACTTCCTCACTGCTGGAAGAGGGCGGCACACCTGACCTTGGTCCCAGGCAATAACAAGTGACACCACGTGCCAAACATGGGGCTCACCTGTGCTTTTACAAGGCAAACAGGAAGCTTTTCCCTAACAGGTTTCCCACGGCCCTTCTCCAACCACGCAGAGCAGGCATGGCCAGGGAGGCAGGGAGCCCTTCCCAGCACTCCTGGTTCATCCCTCAGTGAGAACACCCAGGTCACCCAGGGAACACCCCAGCACCTACCCTGGTAAAGCTCCCAGTGCACAGATCCCTCCTGAGTATGCAAATAAACACCCAAAGGGCAGGGCTGGCTCTGCAGGGAAGGTGTCAATGTCCCCACAGGTCCCACGGCAGGGAGGGTGACACAGCCCTGCTTTGTGGTCACCTGAACGTGACCATGGTTTGTGGCACATTGTTTTTCCCTCTGCTGTGCTTCTCCAGGAATGTTGGGTCACCTGAGATTTGCAAGATGCACCCAGGGGTGTGGAACAGCCCCAGAGCCCCCAGGGCACTGAATTCATGGATGGGCTGTGCTGAGCTACTCCTGCTACAGAACTTGCTACTTGTCTCTTGCACAGCATGTTAGCTATGTGAGCTTTGCTTTTATTTTGTTATCAGTCTCCTGTAGCTCCTGGGAGGGGGACTGTCCCCACCCATGGCTGTCCTGGGCTCTCCTGCAGGACGAGCAGCTGCTGGAGGGTGAGCTGCTGTGTGATCCTCTGCTCTGCTGCTCCAGCCTGTACTCTCTGAAAGACCAAGATATTCAGAGAACATGCTGTAATAATTTTATTGGTTCCCTTTATCAGTTTTCAGCATCCATCTTTAACCTTAATTATATATTTATATTTCTGGTGACTGTAACAAATGCCTTTCCTTCTCTCAGTATCACTGACAGGAACAGTGTAGATCCACAGATGTATTTGCCTCCTTGGTGTACAACAATGAGTTTAAATCCATAAAGAAAAATTAGAGTTAGAACTGCTATTTTGGTGTTGGCTTTTTCATTAGAGTGAGATGCAAATCACAGAACTCTTAATTTTCTTTATGCTGCTGCCCAGTCCCCTCTGTTCATGAATTAGCTGGCATTTCTCCTAGCTCACCATCAGTGTGCTGATATGATGATAAACTTCACAGCAAATTAATCTGGGAGTGGGTGTAAGTAGTCTGAATTTGTGAATTTTTAATTCCAGATATATCTCAGAACCCTTTTGCCTTTCTGTGGCAATATTCCTCTGGGACAAACTGAGCTTGCCTACAGGTTACTGCTATCATTTTGTGCTTCTTTCACTTACTTAACCTATTTTTCTGCTTCCTGGTTTCAACCATTAAGCTATCCAGTCCTTCAAGGAATGATTCAAACTTCCTAACAGGGATGTCATTGATATTCAAAGACTTGTATTTCCTAGGAGCAGCTGATCTACAGGGCCTCTGCAATACCTATATGTATTTATTTATTTCCAGTGCAAGGGTTAAGGAAGTGTCCCAAGCATCAGAGGCCACACTGGCTCTGCTGGCTGCAAGCCACCACACAAACACCTCCCATTTGTAACACCCCCATTCAAGTGTCTTCTGCACAGTAAAAACATTTAGCAATGAGGTTACAAGGAGTTTATGTGACTCACTGTCCGAGTTTATGTGACTCACTGTCCGACACAATAAATGTCAAACGTGAGCATCTATTAAACTGCAGGGGGTTTGAAATGTCACCTAAAGTGGTTTTGGGGAAAGAATTTCCATAAGTGCTACAGTAAAGCAAGGTGACAGGTCTGCATGGGAGGATGTGGTCGACACTCTTCTTGCTCTACCAGGCAGTCTTCCTCCTTTGCACTGACATGAGCCTGTTTAATGTAATTTCCATGGTGAGTTTTCTGTATGCAAACACACAATTACTACAATATGTGTGTAATTGGTTGTTCTGTTAGTTAATCATGTGGCTAAATCATCTCTCCATAAATAAAGCAGGAAGAATCACACACCATCAATCTAGCAAAACAAATGAAAATAAGATTCTCTCCACAAAGTTTTGTAAAAAGACTTAATTCCCTCAGTTTCAAGAGGAGACAGAGAGCTCTGCCAGCCTTGCTGCTGCTGGTTCTGGTCATCGCCTGCTCCCCTCTGTGCCAGCTGGTGTTCCCAAAGGGATCCTCCAGTCCTGGGCATTGTCAGATGGGCTCTGGCAGTATTTGATTGGTGTCAGGAAACCTGAAATTTGTTATTTTTTATAGATCCACTTCACATTCTGTCTTTTGGAAATGGAAAGAAGTGGATTGAAAAATAACTGTGAAAAAACGAGGAAGCTCCTGTGGGCAGGAACAGTCAGAGAGCTGATGGAGCCAGAACAGGAGGAACAATGGGCCTTTGTCCTTCTCACAGGTTATTGCTATTTTGTTTTCCTTGAAGTCCAAGAAATGACTCCCAAACCAGTCTTGGCTCATATGATGTTTTCTGGTGGGAATTTCCAAAGTGCTCTGAAGAGTTAAGCTTTGAAAAGTTTTGGCTTCCCTGACAGTTACAAAGTGTTTTGTTGTTTTGGGTTTTCTTATAAAAAAGCAACCTTTAACCAAAATAACAGAGAAAGAAAAGTAAGGACCCTGAATTTTACGTAACAGAGAAAGAGGAGAAGGTGGCAGTGGCAGTGCACAAAGCACATGTGCTGGCACAGGTGTCCCTGTGGAGCTCCCTGGCAGTGCCCAGCCCCACCAGAGGCAGAGAGCACACACTGCCCAATGGCCACGGGAGGGACATGACAGACAGACAGACAGACAGACAGATCCCTCCTGGAGCTGTACCCTGGCACAGCCCCTGGGCACTGCCGGGGCTGCCCTGCTCTCAGAGCCCATCCACACAGGACCTCAGCCTAACCCTGGAGATTCTCTTCCCTTCAGGCCTGGCCTCCCACTCCTGCCTCCTTCCACCTCCACACCAAGATGTAGCTCCCCCTGCTCAGCCACCAGTTCCCAAAATCACAGCTGCTCCTACAAGCCCTCAGGGGTCAGCTGGAGTCCTTCCAGCTGTGACTCCTCCGTGTTTCCTTGCTGCCCTGCTGCTGTGTGTTTCTGCTTCACTCTTCTGTCTCTCCATTAGGGTAGAAGACTGAGGGTGTCCCATGGATTTCCAGATAGCCACTCCTCAAGCTTTTGCCTGGCAGGATTCAAAAATGGCTTATCACCATGCACGAGCTCTCCACAACCAGCCAAACAGACCAACAATCTACCTGGCCTCTATTCCCACCCACATTGTCCAGAACCTCTCCATCACTGCCACCATCTGATGCTGAACCAGGCTCCAGCACGCTTGGGCCAGCAGATTAAATCAGCAGTCTGAGGTTACACCACCTTCAGCCTTGCTCCTCTCCAAGGCAGAGATATCTGATCCTCTGGGGAGCCAGGTCCTAGATTGCCACTGTCAGCCCAACACAGTGAAGGAAAATAACTCCAGCCTGGATTGGCCTTAATACAGAATTGCAGCAGCCCCAGTGCTGAGTCACAAAAAGTTGTCCTTGTTTTGAGGGCAGTGACACCTGCCAAGAGGATGGGAAAGGTGAGCAGACACATTTAAACATACTGACCTTGGCAATGTAATATTTCTGGGATTGTGTGACACTGCTACAAATTATTATTCAGACACACAGGAATTGAGGACATTGGACTGGAAAAAGTGTCCTGCTCCCTTGAAACCAGTGCTGAGCTGTTGGACTGGGAGATGATGAGTCTCAATCAACTAGGTAGCAAGTTGGAAGAATCTTTGAAAAACAACCTATTTACACATCAAGTTGCTCTCAAATTTAGACAGCACTCCCTCTACTATAAGTAATTTTCAGCTCTCAAATTATAGGCTACAGAGAGGAAGAAATCAATTGCAGCAGATTTGCAGGTCTGCAAATGGCCACGTGTGAAGTTATGCACAGGAATATCCCCTTTGGAAAGCTGTGTGAGCCTGAGGGCATCAGGGCTCACCCTCTTCCATCTGTACCTGTGCTGGCTGCGGCATTGTCTGCCTTCCTCAGGTCCTGAGTGTCTGAGTGACCTGTGCAGGACTGCTTCCTGCTATTTTAAACCCCTTTAGGCAAGGGCTTCCACCTTTTTCCTGGAAAGGTATGTCCATGATTTAGTACCTAGCACTAATAAGGCATTTTTCATATGCTCATTCTAAAGTTTTTAAAAATATTCTTTCTCCTCTCTTATCTTTACTCAAATTCCCAGAACAAGTAATAGCTATTTTTTATTTTGTACCTGAGTAAATCTGAAATATTCCATAGAATAACCCATTTCTGAGTTAATGTATGCATGGTTTTTTCCTAATTATCTGTTTGTTCTTTAATTCTGGTTAAGTGTTAGTGCTGTGAATGCCCAGTGAGATCTCATAGTGCACTAGCAACACCCAAACAGTATTGACGGTGGAATATCAAGTCCTTAAGAAAAAAGGAGTTTTTTACTGTTGGGGGAGAACATTCAGATCCTCATTCCAGTGAAGATTCTCAGTTCTATATCTCGATTTCTCAGAATGAGATAAACACAAGCCTTTACAACCCAGAGAGGTGGTGGCTGGGTACAAGTGCCAAGCACAAACTGGTGCCCTCCACAGCTGGATCAGCTGCTCCATGCAGCTCCCAGTCTGAGCACGAGTCCATGTTTTACCAGAGAAATAAATCAGAGGGTGAAAAATAAAAGAGGGTGAGAGTGGGAAGAAAGCCTGACAGAACAATACAGAAGTTACAAAATCAGAATCTTATCAGGCTGTCCTGTTGCTAAAGGACAGGAGTGAAGAGTCTCTTCGGGGAGCTCAGCTCCAGTGAGTGGCTGCCCTTTCCAGAGGGCTGCCAGGACTTTACCCCTGCAGTGTCAGGAGGTGACAAAAAAGAAGCTACAACTATGAGAAAAACCATGTCAGGATGGAATTACTGGCAGAAAGGGATGGATAGAGAAGGCAAGTCATACTTGAAACAAAAGGTGGGGTAGCTCAGAGAGATTTCCATCACAGCATTGCATTCTCTGAATGCTGCATGCAAGGCTACAGCAAAAGCAACTCAGAGCTAAGGAATGTTATCCTGAAACAGAAGAAGCTTCTACTGGCTTGAAAAGCTTGATTTCTATAATATCAGGAACAATTTCCACAGCACTGGATGACTAAAATAGGATTTCTTGCTGTAGACCAAATCTAAAGCATAATGGTTTTGTAGAGGCATGGAGAAAGTCCACATAGCTCACCTTCAGTGGCCTTTATAACTTTACCTCTTGTTCTTAACAAACATTTAGAACAGGGCTTCACCATACCCTGAATCTTATTTCAGGGTAAAAACAGCAAAGTGTCTCAAGTCTCCTCTTTGCAGGGACTCTCAGATGAGTTCTCTGCTGCACTCTACCATTTAAAATCTGAAAGATGACGAAGAAATGACTGATGCATGAAACTCACTTGCTGTCCGAAAAAACTCTTTGAGAAACCAGACAATGATTGGATCCAAGGAAGTCAGCAATAGCAGACCCTCATAAAGACCCTAGAACAGAGCTTTGTGTAGGAGGTTTCAAAAATACCCATTGCCATATGAACTCAAAATAAGTCTTAAGAGTCTACCTTGGAGTAATTCAGTTCAGGTAAAAGTTGTTGGCATTTTTACATCAAGGAGCCAAACTGCCTTGACTGCTTCCCACATGCACTGGGGAAGGTCAGTGCCTTAACTTTGTGCTATGATGGGCTAAATCACCTAGGAATCATCAAATGAGAGCACCAGTTCTTCTTCACTTGCAGCTGTAGCCCTCCCAAGTTTGAAACCCAGCTGATCACCACTCAAAAATCCTCTCCTCATTCTGATCGAAGGGCAGAAGCAAAAGGTTTGTGTTTGATAGAAAGCTCCTGACAAGAACTTCGAATATCCCAGCCTCCTGGGGCTTGGGCTGTGCTGAAAGATGGCATTTGCTCCTTCAGCTTCTGCTGTGGAGGATCCTTGAAGCTGATTTCCTTGAAGCTACTCAGAAGTATAAATTCCTATTAATAAATAAGAACCCCTGTCCTGAGCATTCAGATGACTCTCTGAGTAAACCTTTGGCAGAAACATCCAGTTTGATGGTCAATTTATTTGGCCTATGGACCAAAACATGTAAAGCTGTGCTACTGAGCCTTTAGAAGCAGCACCAAATTAAGGCTTTGTAGAAGATTCTGATTGTTAAGCTATTAAAGAAAAGCTTTTTGAAGTATCAATGCACTCTGAGCATTGAGGCAAGAGGTACAATGAGCTCCACCAGTCTGCCAAAACACCAGAGCAGCCTCCAGAGCAGCCAGGGAAATCAAGTGTCCAAGCAGGTTCCTGCATGCATCATAGCACTCCAGGCAGCAGCCTGCACCACTGGCAAAGCCGTGGTGATACACTGAGCCCTTCCTTGCCAGGCACAATCAGAAGGAAGAAATTATGAGGACATGAAATTTTCATATACATATACAGTCACCTATACACGTACATATGCTTGCTGGAAAGAGTATAGGAATCACAGGAATACTGCTTTTTGTTTAATGCAGCAACTGCAGGATCAAGCCAAGAAGTTATTGAAAAGTATCTTGTCCTAAAGATCCCAGAATAAGAAGTGACTTATATTGAAAAATTATCAATTTCTTTTCTGTGCATAGCAAATCTGAAAAATAAAAGTGGCAATTCTCTTTCCTTCCCTTCTACTATTGACCACACCATGCAAGAGAAGTGTTTCAAATACAGTATATCTAAAGCTGCTCCAGATATTTTCCTCTGACCCTCCCCACAAGTTTTCTCAATAGAATTAAATGTTTTTTTATTGTTAAAGCCCAAGCTTAACCAAAATGTAGCCTGAGTGAAAGGCCACTTCACTCCCACTCTAGTGGCCATAGGAGGGGCTGCCCAGAAAGCAGGGTGTGCTGAAACAGTGCAGCCTGCTCTCAGCTGTGATGTCTCCTAGCCAGAAAACAAATCAGCTTGATTAAATACAATTCATATTCATGGCTAAATATTGGGGACAAATAAAGGTAGTCAGATGCCACGGTTGGCTTTGACTTCACCACGTGGAAATGTTAATTCATGCTTAATTCTTGTTTCCCACCCTATTGACAGTTCTCCTTCTTTGTTCTTGAAAGTCCAACTTCCCAAACTCCTCTGAATGTAAACTGCCACTGACAATGGAAGAAGTACAATTATGTGATACCACCAGCAAACAACTCCAGTTTCAGTTCCATTTCAGAATCCCAGTTAAATGAATTCCTCCTATTTCCAAGTCTTCAAATGCAATTGCCTGAAGGAGCTCTCCAGATGTTTATCTCTGTGCTCCAAGCCCTGCTCTCTCTATTACTCTAATTGGTATCTTCCTCCTCTCTGCAAAATGCTGCAAAACCCAGG
>NW_005054319.1:8159270-8166055 GCF_000277835.1 Geospiza fortis
AAAAAACACATCAGGAGCAGTTTTCTAGGAATTAGTACTTAGTTCCTGCTCAAATGTCTGTAGCATCCACCTCTGAAAATTACCTTAAGGAGGAGGTGGCAAAAAATGTCATTTGATTCTCAAAGCTTTTATGACAAAAGACTAAAGATACCATTTTTTATTCTGTCCTGGGTTTTTGGCTGGCTTGCACTTTGAGATGTCCAGCTTTGCTGGCTGGCAGATAGCATAGGAAAAACAGGAGGGTGACAGTGGCAATAAGGCTGATATCTGAACAATCAGAGGGCAGGGGGTTCTAATCAAACTACTTCTCCTACTGAACTCTAAATCTTAATAATAGGGCAACTTACTCTGGGCTAAATTCAGCAGTCACATCTTTATCAAAAGCCAAAGGGCTTTTACTTCATGAGTTTCTTGTAGGAATTATGAAGCTTCATAACTCTGATAAAAAAAAAAAAAGGGAAAATACTTTTGTTCATTTTACTGAGACTTTCTGACCTGAAATACAAACTTGAGACTCTGAAGGACACTGCATTGATTCTTGGATCTTCCTGCCCAGAGCTCCCTGCAGGATCACGGTTCTCATTTGAAAGTGATAGAAAGAGAGTTCTGTCTTCTAGGACCTAGTTTTATTCACTTCAAAGCAAAAGGTGTGTCTTCCCAAGCTTATCTTTTAAAAGTTTCTCTCTGTTATCAGTTTCACTTCTATTTTATTCTCTCTAGGGTCTTTTCTCTGCCACTTAAAAATGGATCAATTCAGCCAATACTGTGACACTCATATGAAGTAAAAATGCCAAGTACAGATGTCACTTGCCTTGTTTATTTAGTCATTCGGTGACTACAGATTTTGTGAGGTTTGCTTGTGAAACAGTTTACAAGAATAATCTTCAATACTGGAATCTGATCCACCCGTGCAGACTCCACTGACTTCACTGGGTCTGCTGGGGCTGATCAAATTGCAGGATCAGTTCCTACATTTGTACTGAACTCTGCCAGATTGTAAATAACACATTGGAAAAGAAATCAAATCTACCCCTCGGTGTACAACAGATTATTCTAATATGACAGATACAGACTGGATGTAGCCATGGCATCCCCTGGTTACACTGTCCTTGGCCTGCCTTGGTTTGTTAAAATGTGGGCATGAAGTGAAGAGCAGGGTGAAGAGGACCCAGTCAGAGAGGAGGTCATCATCAATGTGGAACCTTGAAAGTAGGAAGGGATTTGTGAAGGCGGGATTTTCTTCTGTGGGAGAATGCATAGGAAGGAGATAAGGAAATTGCTGGAGTTAGATGGCAGGGTGAGTCTCAGGCTGGTGCCTGGGTTGCCATCAGCTTCACAGTACACAAAAGCTAAACTCAGCACCCAGGTTGGGATGTGATGTGCAGTCAGGCAAAGGAAGGTGATTTCAGGGAGAAGAAATGGCTCAAATTTAAAAAAACTCTGATTTTTCAGGTTTTATTTTATATTAATTTTCATTTTAACACGGTGGTTTCCTTGACACTTTGTTTGACTAGCAGTACTAACACCTGGCAGAAAAAATTGCATTTTGTTTAGCAGAGACAATACCTGCTATCTCTCTGTCCCTTTTCATCAATCAAAGCACAGGAATACATTTGTGGACACACAACTAATGCCTCTAGATGGCAAGGCCAACCTAAATGTGTGCTGTGGTCTTCTGGGTCAGCAGTGTGGTGCTTGGCAGAGCAGGTGTCACAGGTGTGACACAGCTGTGACAAAGACAAGAACTGAAGCACCATCTCTTAAGTCTCAGTGTGGTACCTTAACTGGAAAGTTTCTGTTCTTGTTGTGTTCAAGAACTCTCTGGCAAAATGCATAGAAATTCTTTGGTATTC
Source organism: Geospiza fortis (assembly GCF_000277835.1). Classification (NCBI taxonomy): domain Eukaryota; kingdom Metazoa; phylum Chordata; class Aves; order Passeriformes; family Thraupidae; genus Geospiza; species Geospiza fortis. Next base: position 8,161,124 of record NW_005054319.1, read on the forward strand.
TCAGTTGAATAGAAAAGTGGCCAAATGCCATTACAGGTGATCCTTGATTTTAATGTCAGGAATAAAAAAAAATTAAACATTTTTAGCAGCAGGGTGATCAATTGCTATGCTAAATGAAGAATTCACCTCATTTTGATCCCTCCACTCTGTTGGAGTGTGCAATACAGGGATGGACAGAACATACAAACCATTATTTTTTCTAAAAAGGCCAATAACTCACTTTAATGTACACACAGCTCACATTCTGGACTGGTAAAGTACCTTCCATTCCCTTTTTACTTTGGATGTCTATTGCTGTAATACTTGACTTTATACTTTACAGTGTCCAATAAAATATGATGAGAAAAAAGAATCATTGGACTTTCCAAAGATGGTAAACAGAGACTGATCACTACCTACCAGCTTAGGTGTACACATTCAAGTTTTCAGCAGAACAGTCCTGGTTTTATTGTGAGAATTAAAGTTTATCAATTCTTTTTTTTAAATAGTTATGACATTACATGTCTTGATTGCCTGTGAAGGCCATGTAAAAATTTTGGCTTTGAAAAACTACTACAAAATATACTTTAAATCATGTAAATCTTTGAGGTATGGTGTACTCAGTTGTAATGGGTTCACCACCTTTTATTACTAAGGAATAAGGATTTATATCTCTCCTTAAAATATAATGTTTGTGTGATCAAAGAGAAATCATCAAACCAAAGATCTCTGTATTGAGAACATCCCTGAAAATGCTGTAATTATGTATTTTACCCCAGTTTTCTGAGGGAACAAAGCTTAGGTTATTGCACTGTCTGCCTGTCCATCAGTCTCAACCACCAATCACTAAAGGGGCAGAAAACTGAAGTGGGAAATACCTGCATACTTTGTGGAAACTGCTGGCACATTAAAGAACCATGGAATTATTGCAGCTTGGAGCAACTTTCAGAGGTCACTGAGTCCAGCCCTTGCTCAGAGAAAGACTGGGGTTATTCGGAGCCATTTGCCACTGGAAAGAAAAGCCATAAAAGACTGAGGTTATTGCAGGATATTGAGTGCTACAAAACGTAGAAAATACATTTACAGGGCATGAAACTCCATCCATCCCACTACTTGTGGAACAAGTTGCTATAGCTAAATCCATACACTGCAGTCAAACAAATAACCTAGTTTTCCCCACTCATTTTGGACCTTTAACAGCGTTTTATGGCTTTTGCCTGTTGGCTTCCTGTCCCATGTGTTGCAGGAGGCTTATGATTGTTTCTTTCCCCACACTCAGCTTGAAGGTGTTTGCAAGAGCCACTGATCACCTGCTTCAGGTGGAAAGTCTCTGCTTTGCAATTATATTGATCTAGAACACCTGGGACAATGGATATGATTCTTTGGGTCCCTAAATAAAGGTTCCTCTTACTCTTTCCAGGTACAAAGCAACCCAGGCAGCACAGGCAGTGGGACAAAGCATTAGAACAAAGGAATGAGGGCCTTTTTGGCTACCATGAGATAATTCAAACTACTTTTATCACTGTGGCAACAAGTGTCTGATTGTGCATATGTGATATGGAGGAGAAAAAACCATGAGGGACCAGAAGAGGCTGCCTTAGTGGGGCACACTCAGTGGCATGAGCATGTGTCAGTGCCTGCTGGCACAGAGGCACGTCTGCATTAATGGATATTCATCCACAAACATAGCAGAATAAGCTGCACAAGCAGCAACCCCAGTTCTGCTGGTTTAGTGCATCTGTATTAAGGGTGTGTACTGGTGTAATTGCCCTTCTGCCATTAAATGGCTATACATCTTCTTAATGATAGACACAGCCACCTGCACACATCATGGAGCACCATCCGTGGTGCTGGAAATGAGTTTTGCACTGGCCAGGAGAGGCCATCTCCAGGCTGGAGCCAGGGCAGCAAATGGAGCCAAGTGGGAAGCAAGGTTTCCTGCAGCAGGGAGAAACAAGCAGGCTGGCAGAAATACGCCTGGTCTGCCTGATTCTGCCACGGGCACAGGATGGGCTAAGCACCCTCCTCCTTTCCTCCAGTTTTCTGCAGTTCCCTCCCACAGTTTCCCAAGCTGTGGCCATCAGGCCCTGCTGAGGATGGGGGTACCCCAGAGCAGGACAGGATGAACCTCTCTGGCTCTGCCACGATCAGCATCTCTCTCCTGGAGGGCAGAGGCCCAGGGAGACATGGGGCTCTTTCTGGGTCCTGAAGGCTCAGCCTGGCGCACAAACACGGGCTTGTGAGTGTTTTAAAAATAAACAGCCCGACTTGGGTTTATTTTTACATTGCAGGGAGGCTGGGGAGCAGGTCAACCTCGCAAAACAAAGCCCATCTCTTCAACGGCATTCTAAAGACACTAGCACCTCTAACTCCATCTCATTAGGATGAGTAATGGGGAGGGAATGTGGAGAGGCTGCAGCCAGCCCCAGCCCTCCTGACCCAGGCACACACAGGGGGTCCCCTCTGCCTGCTGCCCCATGCCTGGACCTGGGAGATGGAATCCCCTTTGCCTGCTGCCCCATAGCCTGGATGGGGGAGATGAAATCCCCTTTGCCTGCTCCCTATGGCCTGGATGGGGGAGATGAAATCCCATGCTCAGGTGCAGCTTCACCAGATGGCCCAGTGCTCTACAGGGCACCTGGCCTAGAGGGACAGAGCTGGGAGACAGGATAGAGGCCAAACTTTAGAGAAGATTCTGTTATGGGTGTAAGAAATGAAAGGAAGGAGTGAAAAATCAAGGACAAGAATGAAAGGAATGGCTACCTAGACTCTAATCACAATGTTCCTGCTAATGGTATTTAGGTTTTTTAAATATCACTAACCCATGCCAGAGATTTGCCCAACTTTCCTGCACAAGGAATTTGCCATCAGAACTAGAGTGGACAGGAGTCACTGGAGGATGTGGTGTGCAGTGCAGAAACAGATTTGTAAGAAAGCAGGAGGCATCTCTGGATCAGCTGGATGAGTAAGTGATTTGGAATCAGTGCTGGAATGGAGGCAGTCTGAAGTGCTGGCAGCAATGACATGGTCAGGTGGTTATACAAAGGTGACCATCCTTTCCTTCAAAGGACAGAGCCTTCGTGTCCTGTGCTGGAGAGCAGAAAGTTTCAGGAGGGAGTGCTAAAGGGTAAGGAACACTCAGCAGATGTGTTATTCATGTATTTAGGATAAAGTATTAGCATATGTTGAGATCTGGACTTCACTTTAGGCTCAACAGTTAATAAGATTTCTATTTCCTGCTTAGAAACAATCAAATCACACTGCTACAATCACTGGCTGATGAGGTATAAAATGACTTTTTAATTGTTTCATAAATGCATTTAACATTACTATATACTCAAAATTTATTCCCTCTTAAATATAAATACTTGAATCAATTCTTAATGGAATTTTGCTATTTTTTGCACAATATAAATGACACATTTTCATATGCCTTTTCAAAACACTTTAATGTATTTTAGACCTTATTGTAGCTGGACTCCCAAAAGATAAAGTTGACTTTAATTAGGAATATACAGTCAAGTGTTGGATTTTGATATTTTGCCTTCACAAACTGATGATGCATTGTTCCCACAGCAGCTAATGACAGGAAAATTCCTGTCTCTCTCTTCAATACTACATTTTACACTTTTCCACAGTAAAGGATTTGTACAGATGAATTTGCACAATTTTTACTCCCCTAAAACAGTAGGATTTTTGGAACATTATTTCAACAATTTTGGAAAATTTTCTACCTTAGAATGAACTGAAGCTCAGAAGAGTTTTTGCATACAAAATAATGTTTTTAAGGCTTATGATAACATCAGCCTACAGTTAATTTTAGAGACCCATTCTTGCCCACAAGCCCAGTGTCCATGGCTGAAAAATCAGATAATAACCTGTAGCCACCTTCCTGTTGTGACATACTGGTTCATCCTGTATTGGGGATCACTTGGAAGGGAGGATGGAGGGATGAGTTTAAACCTGTGTATGATTTAGGAGGTTGGAATGGAAGTTGTTAGGAAAGAGTAATTGTTCTGAGAGGTAATTATAGGGAAAGACTCGCAGTGGGGAATTCAAAGTTTAGGACATGAGGAGACTGAAGATACGTGCATCAATCTCTGTCTGAACATCTGTCCTGATCTTCCTCTTGCTGAGACACTGTAAACCCAGATTTGGCAGATTTGTCTTTTTTTTGCCTGGGTCAATACCAACAAATTATTTCCAGATCTGTAATTAATTTTCCTTTAAAAAGCTTTTGAAAATTCAGAGGAACAGGGAAAGTCAGAATATACTTTTTGAGAAGCAAACGATCAAGTTAAGTGGCTGTAAAACCTGATCCTCCACTACCATCCTCATCTTCGCTTATTTTTCCATTTTTTAGACCTGGAACTTACTTCTTAAGTGTGTTTCACACACCACAGTTGGAAATTATTTTCCTCCCCTGCCCACCCCTCTAGACTCCAGTGCTGCTGAGATGCTAGACATGTTGAATTTTCCCCTAACATTGGTTTTGTTTAGGTCATTTTATAAACTAGAAAAACAAGTAATTTTTTAAAAATTCATTTATCTACTTGCAGGCAGACCATCACTGTCCGCTTAGGTACATTTTCAGTCCCTTCAGGAGTCCCAATTTTGCATGTTCTGAGTTCTTCCCTTTGGAGCCTATCCTGCCGCCTGTTTCCCAGGATGCTGAAGTAAACACTGGACTGTTTAATGGAACTCTGCACGGCCTTCCAACTACACTTTCATCCTTAAATGAAGTCGCTTCCTTCATTGCTCTAACCGCAGCCTGGACCGAGCAGATTTATTGATTCACCCGCAACCCTGCCTTCTCCATCCATCCTGGGAAAACAGACAGGTCTCTTCCCTGAGAGCCACTACATCCTCCGGACAAGGCCCATGATAAAACAGCGGCATGCAGGCGAGGAACAGTCTTGTTTACAGCAGATTTTTCCCTTCCCACACAGAGCA
>NW_005054319.1:8167824-8190211 GCF_000277835.1 Geospiza fortis
CGGCCGGGCCTGCGCGGGTCGGCGGGCAGCGCTGGCCATGTGTAGCGCCTGCACAGCCCGCGGCCCGCATCCTGCACCGTCATGCAGTTGCGCTGGTTCCATAAAGGAGGCACTACGTTTGCATGTTCCCTACCCCCGTCCGGTGTAGTCTCCAGTGGTGCATTTAGCGGGGCCTTTTTTTATTGTTTTCTTTCTCTTTTTTGCGTTGTGGTGTTGTTTTTGCACGCCCTCCCCTCCTCTGAACAACACCTTCCGTCTGTATTCAACGCTGTAAAATTATTTCGGGCAAACGTACAGCGGGGTTTCCTTCCCAAAGGAAGGACGGCCACAGTGAGCTAGCTACTCGTACCGATTGACTTGGAGGTCAAAATTACCAACTACCTAAATATCGTGTAGATTATCGTGAAGATGGCAATTCTCATTCAGCCTCACATAAATACCCACTACCCCAAGATATTTTGCTTGAAAACGGGACAATCGACTTAGCACATGTACCTTTCTGCTAAATAATAACCACTGAAATTGGGAGGAGTGAAGGCGCTTCAGTGGAAGTTTGTCACAGTGACTGTGAGATTACATTTCAATTTTAGAAGGTCATTACATAAAGCCTGGCTTTTTAAAACATAGCTGTCTATTTCATACAATAATGGCTAGAACTTATTTACTATCTAAGTTACTCTTCAGTTCTGTTTTAGTAAAATCTCCAGAGTGATGTTTTTATACAATGGGACAAATATGTAAAAGGAGTTGATTCAAAGTATACCTCCTATTTGTATACATACAAGTATTAGTGTCTTGTAAGTTACAGTTTCCAGCAGATTGTTTGACAGTCATTAGTAATCTCTATTTTTCAGTGTCCTTTTTAAGTCCTTTAGAATATTGACTGTATTTACTGTGTTTGTTTTGAATTTTGTGGGCTGGATGCTCTGCCATGCTGGGCTCACTGTGACATGCTGGACATTTTTATGCAGTTTAAGGGTGTCCTGAACTTCTCTGAATAGCACCCCCTCTGCCACTGGGAATACAGGAGTCCAAAATACATGCAGAAATCACTGATGGTTGTGAAAATCATGCTGAGGACCACTTCCATTGGAGGAAAGAGTCTCTGCACATGTCAACATAGTGACACTAAGAATACATCATTGTCTCAGAAATCTATTTGTAATCTATTAGAACACACACAGCTGATTCCAACTGATATGACAAACTTAGTAATTTTTGAGACTTTACAGAACTGTCCATTTATGTAAAAACAAAGCCAGAAAAGTTTAGCCTGTGGAGGTTTTTTCCCATACTTGATTTTTCTTAGAGAAACATGTTAATTTTGCTGGACTGCAGAGATCAGCTTATTGGTAACTTTTATTAAAAGTTGACATCATGGATATATATTAATTTAATGTGTAAAACAATGTTTGTCATCTTAATATATGGGTGTTAGTGTTTTCTTTAGAGATGTTTTCAAGCAGTGAGGAAAAGGCTTAATAACATGTAGTTAGCTTAATTTTAACATGCACAGAGCAGCATTGGATGCCATTCTTCAGTGAGTGATCACATTAGATTTAGGAGGCATGTGAAGAATGCACAGTGGAAAATTGCACATCTTGATTTGAAATTACTTGAAGGTTTGCTCAGTCTCTGTACAGCTACACTAGATGAACAAGTTTTAAAGAGTGAAATAACAATTTTCGATGTAGTAATCGAAGTGTGGAATTAAACTCTTTAGGGTTGAATCAGATATGGTATTTTGAGTGTTTGCTCTCATGTCACTATTTTTTCCTCTCCCCTTTCCCTTATGACTAATTTACTCTTCCTTGATGACCTTATGGACACTCTGTGTAAGTGAAAGTACTACTGGACAAGGCTTTTGGACTTCACAAGGGATGAAGACATTCACTTTAGAAAGGAAACTTAATCTCTGCATGAGGGAGGAAAGCAGCAGTGCCAGCCACGGTAAGGGCAGGTACACGCTCAGCAGCACCAGGGGATGGATGCAGCTTCCCCTGCCTGCAGTACTTCCTGCAATGCTGTGTGTCACCTGTCACCCCTGTGCATTTAGTCCTGTTACCCGTGGGTGTCAGTAATCAGCTTTACTGGGGCTTGGCAGCAGTGATATGTGGACAGAGAAACTTTAAATTTCAGAGCTCAGTAGGGGTTGTGTCCCTCTGGTTGAAAGCAGCTACTGCCACAGCCAAGGGGACACTTGGACAGCACAGTGTTTGCTGCTTCTGGCTGTCCCCTCATGTGACACTCCAGCAGTTGGGCTACTGCACCTCCCTGGGACTATCACAAACAGAAAGTGGGGGGTTAAGATGCAGCTCAGGTTGTTAATTGGGTTCACCTTGCAGTCCCATTTAGTGCTGTGTGAATGCGGTGAGGGCATTGGGGCAGGAAGGAACAAGAAGGGCAACTTGAGCTGGCGCAGGTGCTGACAGTTATGTGGCCAAATCCTGTCACTGCTCCTGCATTCTGTGTGCACCCCTCATTTATTCTCTGCTGCACCAGAGCATGTGATTCTGGCTGTCTTGGCTGCTTTTGGGCCGAAACAGAGTGGGAGTGTGCAGATGAGCCGTTGGTGCCTGGGTGTTAGATAAATTAACAGTTTGGGGTGGTGATTAGTAAATTATCCTGTGGAAATTTTGAAGAGTTATTTGTATGCTAAATAAATTTAGTGGAAGAAATAAATAATAGTTTTTCTGTACTGTAAGTAGGGTGTGTAGTTTGCTTTATCATGCAAAGAATTAGGGCTCTAGCGTTGCTAGTGAGTTGCTCTATAAAGTGTGATTGAATCCAAGTCTGATACTTTATATACTTCCCCTGTAACATCTTTTCACAAATGCCTGAGCTTCAAAAACTCTGCTTAATACAAATCTACAGTTACACATTGCATAGAGTTCTTTCATGAAAAGTCTCATTTGCAGCTTAATAACTGTAAGTTTCCCTTGTTTATAATTTGAATCTGGTTTTTTGTAGATTCAGCCTCTGCCCATAGTTCCGTAGGTACGTGTGTTTCTCATTAGGGAAGTTTCTTTCCTGAAGTAGCCAGTGCAGGCTTAGCAACACAGTGTCACAGGCAGGGAACATGCAGTGGCTGGTAGTTGAGGTTGCTTACTTGTGTTCTGTCCTTGTGTCAGCTCTGCAGCCTCTCAGGCAATGCCATCTTTTAAGTTCTCCCTTAGTTTGGGCAATTTAAAATTGAGACTTGAATTGCAGGTGGAATGATGGAACATTTGTACAAAAAAGACCTGGGAAAAACCCAACATGTCTGTGTGTATGTGAAAAGTTTAAAATCACACTGTTTTGCTGTTTCCATGCAGCTGAAAGTTTGTGCTCCTTGCTCATTCCTGTTTTGCTCATTACTGACAGAATTTGCTAGATTTCAGACCCACTGTGGAACACTGGTCTCAAATACTTACTTTTGCCTGACTTCTGAATGCTTGCTTCCCTCTCATATTTTGTCCTCATTAGTATTCTCAATTCCTGGCAATTTAATATCATTTGCATACATAACCCAGTGTTCACTTCTTTTTCTGCTTGCTTCTATGCCTTCCTCCTGAAGACCTGTATCCCTCTTTTCCCCTGTGTTCCTTTGCTATCTTCTATGTTGCCTTTGGCCAGGTGGTGATAAAATGAGGCTGTGTGTTTGAGAGGGGAAAATGCAGACTAATTTCATTATACAGCTGTAGGTATCTGCTTGTTTATGTGTTCTTCCTGCCCCTTCCCCTCTCCAGCATTTTCCATGAACGAGATGATAGTCAAGCGAGGAAGTATAAAAATGCTGATCCAGTGGACAATGAGTAAAATTAGTTTAATTCTGGGATTATACCTAGAGCGGAGAACCAGGCCTGGCCTCTTACTTGCAGTAATGATCATGTTTGGTAGCTCTGGAAACAGCTTGCTTGGCCTTGGGAGAAGATGTGCATTGGATCATTCTCAAGTAGCCACTTCATGCCAACCAGGAGAACAGCCTTGGTGGCTTCTGGAGAGTACAGGCTATGTCTGGAGTTCCTTCTGTGCATCCTCCATAAATCTCCACTGTGGATTCTCAGTAAGTTGTCAGATTTGGTAAACTCTCTGGGAAGAAGTGGAAATAGTGGAATAGTGGAAAATATGTGCAAGCTGCAGAGGGAAGTGCAGATCCCACACTCCTCAGGATGAGCTGTGTATCTCAGACTTCCTTACAGCACTCCAGTTGTTCATGCTGTTGACTGAATTCAGAAGTGGTAAAAATTGCTCCCTGTTGTTCCTAGGGAGTTAAACAAAGTAAAGTAGCAAGCTGTCAAGTTGTGTGAGGAGAAACAATAAGAGCCCAAACTACTTTAAAAAAGCAGGTGAAGATAGTTGTTTAAAACTAACTGAATCAGTTCCATTGCTGCAAAGTAATTTATCACAAGAAAATCTAAACAGTGCATCCAGCCTGTAGCAGTTAAACCAGTTTAGCCAGTACATCTTGCATGACATCATCTGATATTTGGGGTAAGGGTGAAAATGAACTGGTTTAAAGCTTGTGAAGCATCCAATTCTTCTTGAATGATAATAAATTTAAATTAGGGCATTGTTTGCTTTAGTTTGTGCTTTGAGGCACCTCAGATCAGTTGCTTTAGTTTGACTTTGTATCTTGGGGCTGTAGGGCTTAGGGCTGTTGATTGTGAAGGACTAAAACACTGAATGGCTTCCAATACAAGTTATTAGTAATCCATAGCAAGTAGGATTTTCCCCCTGAAATATATATGTGTATTAATATATTCAAAATCTGCTACATACTGATTTGACATTACCAGCAACAACGTTAACAGTTATTAAAAAGTGTTCTTGACAAGTAGAAGGGGGGCTGGAGATTGGCTATCTTATTTGTCAAGTTATTAAATATATAGTGTTGTTTTCTGAAGCATTTCCATTGGTCACTCTAATGTATTTTGCTGCAGTGGTGATAGCATTTAATTTCATATAGTAGCAAAAAGAGTGAAAGTGCACCTAATCAGTGGCAATGGCTGTAGCACAATCTGTGCATATTGTTGCAGGCTTGGATTGCAACATTTTAACATTTCTGCTAATCCATTTATTTTTCATCTTGCCTTGCTGATTGTAGTAAAACTATTTCTATAAGTTTAGAAACACTGAATAGGGTTTGTGTGACTTACCAGCAAAATGAAGAATGGTCAGCTTGGAAATAGTGTCTTATTCTGACTTTGATTTGCCTAGATTCTCTAGAAGGCTGAGATTTTCTCCACTAGAAATAATTAAATTAGGCTTCTGGAAATTAGTAGATGGATTTTGAAAATACTATGCTGACTATTTCCAGTTTGGGGAAGACACTGTTACTCTTACTATAGTGTCTAAGAATCTTGGGGATTCTCTTCAGAACTTAAAAATATATTTGAAAACTGTTTTATAATCTAGAATATCACAATTTGATTGCCCATGTAACAGCATGGGTATATTTGTTAGGCAAAATGTATTAAAAACATGGAGATTAAATGATAAATTTTGAGAAATTTAAATTCCATGCTGTAATCAATACAGCATATCTCAGTTAGTGTTTTTAATTGCTGTTTGGCAGCTGTTTGAAACATTACCAAAATAAGTCGTTCCTGACTCATATAATAGTGAAGATTTAAATAAAACCATCATGCTCTGTAGCATCAAATGTCTTAGGAGAACAGGATGTTCACTGTCTGCAAACCTGAGTTCTCCCTGACTGCAGCTGTAAAGTGAGCTCCAGAGCAATGCCGCTCAGAGAAGGTGTGCCAGGAGCATCCTACTTAACTTGGGCAAGGAAAAACACTGCTCCCTCAGCCTGTTCTTGCATATGTGCTGGTGTGTGGGTCTAGACAGTCTTCCAGGTGTCCTGAACACCATCAGCTCCTCTGCAGCAGCACCAGCCCCTCAGCTGGCACTCCAAAGCATATTGCAAGCCAGAGGAAGATGATGTGGATAGTGAGCTGGGATGTCGTATGAGGAGAAAGTTCAAAATAGATATTTTTTTTTTTTTTAGCAGTACTGCAGTATTTTGAAGCCTAGGAGAGGTGATGAGTTTTTTTAATATAGTCACATCTCTTTGATATGAAACATAAAATTGCTGGGAAACAGAACTTGGGGTTTTATATGTTGTGTGTTAAGTGGTTTAATGCATTCCAGTACAACTTGATTTAAATGCAGAAATCTGTGAAAATTATTAAGGTCATTTTTCATAATTTCCCTTTTCCTAGTGTAAATAGCAAAGGATGTGTAGGAGTATCATTGGTGTTCACTGAGCTCTAATCTTGATCATCTGATGATTTCACAAGGTGCAATGTAAGGATGTTTTTAAGAAAATGGCATCTCTAGCTGGGCATGTGTGTTTTGGTAAAGGTCTGAGGACAGTTCTGGTTTAGGGTTCTAATTGTGATGTTACCCTAATACAATAATTGGATTAATTTCTGCCATGTTTGAAAAAAGGAATGGTTGTGTATTCCCACAACAGAGGTTTTCCTCCCTGTGCATTTCAGTGAGTTTTCTCATATTCCTGATATTGTTCAGCAGAACTTTGGTGGAGATTTTGATAAAGTGTGAGAGTACATTAAAACTTGGTGAGGGTTTCAAACTCCAAATACAACTTAGGAGGTTAATTTTCTTTCTGATAAATAGATCAGACATCAGTGGTGTAAATTGGTTTCATAAAATGCCTATAGACAGTGAATTAAAAATGTACAGATGTTACATCTATCTTTAGTAGATAAGGTAATAAATGATATTATTTATTTTAATATATAACATTTAAGAAGGGAGAAATTACATTTTTAAGTAGAGAAACAGACTTCTCAATATACAGCCAACACATTGTTGTGGGAGGAAGCCACCCTGTCCAGGCACTGGGGCAGCTGTGCCACCCCCTCTTGTTGCTCCCATGTGCAGCTGAGCCCTCATCCCTCAGCAGAGGAGGAGGAGGAGGAGGACTTCTGGGGAGGTGCTTTGAACTTGCCCATGTTCTGCATTTCTCCCACTGTGCTGGACATGCTTGTGGCAATGGCAGAGGCTCCAGTGTACAGGTATTGGGGTCTAAAGGTGGCCACCCTGTGTCTGGGATCAGTGTTTCTGTTCATTGCTGTTTTGCCCATCAGCTGGGATAAGGGACCATTATGGATCAGCCCCCTGTATGACTGTGCTCTTTAGCTGTATGCTGGTTTTGGACTATAACCTGTTGCATTTTTTAGTCTTGACAGTCTCTGCTGGAAAAGAATGAAGAAATTAAGAACTGTTTGGGGAGTGAACATTTATTTCTATTATTTTTTTCCTTCCCTTCCCATCTAAAAATGCATGTTGTCTTAGTCAAGGTGGAATTCTGAATCCTAGTACAGGGCCATGGTGATTTCTGCATTATCTTTGGTTTTTTTTTCAAGACCAGAGATCACTTCATTTGGAGGTGGGGCAGAACTTGGATTCTCCCTTCCTGCTCACAAATCCAGACAGTTCTCTTGATGCAGCTGCCTCTTTGCTGCTCAGTAGTTGTGAAATGTGTCTCAGTTACTTATCACCACATATTTCTGGTAAGTGCAATCAGGTAACAATTTTTAGGCACAAGTTTTCTTTCTGAGCATATCTTAATTCTTCCAGTTAGATAAATGATTAATTTGCTTCTGTTACAGATGGAGCTGACTGGACACTCACATGCTGCTGTGTGGGGATACAGGCTTCAGGTCCTAAGACAGTGTGAGGTGTACTTGTTGTAAAAGGGAATTTGCTTAAGCAGAGTCTGTGTGAACCTTTTGTTCATTAAATAGAGCTAAGGATTAGTTATATTTCCTTCTCCCTTGGGAATAGCAAGGAACTGACCTCTTCTAAAGAATTTTTTACCTGGTTAAATGTTAGTTGTTTAATAATATCAAGGGGTGAACTTAATTCTAGAGAACGGGAGAAACTGTTAGAAGTTGAACACAGAGATAACTCAAATGTGTCTGTATATGATATGAATTAAATAGTGGGTCACAAGGCACATGCAAAACCCTCCCTGCTAATAGCAATTAGAGTGGTGTTTCAGTTTTCGTCTTCTTTCCTCTCCTTCTTATTCTTCCTGTATGGCTTTCACCTCCTCTATTTCAGTCTGACTGCTTCAAATACTTCTTGCACTCTGCATCAAAAAATCAGTCCTCTTGAAAACTAATATAACACTTTGTAGTATTTCTGTCATGCCACAAAGGTGACCATAAGCTTAAGTGTTGGGTTTTTTCTTTTTTTTTTTCTTCTTCTTCTTCCTAGAAGTGTCCTTATGGCTGAGGAATTAAAAATAAGCACCAGTAAAATCAACCCCAAATCTGCCAGAACTGAAAACTGACTTATAATTTCTTTAAAAGTAGTTAGTTCTGAAAGCTTAACCACAGAATTTTATAATAATTGGTTTCTTCCTTCAAATATACTGCTTCAGTTCCATATTGATTTTAAAGTATTTCCTTATCCTCAGCAGATTTGTCTTGTTTTTTCAACTTACTTTGTTCATCAGGCTCATGCTTTGACCTCATACCTGTGCCCTGGAGTGTATTACCCAAAGCAGGAGGGGGAGGATGGTGTGGGAAGGATGTGGTCCTTACTGGAAAGGATTCTTGTGGCTTCCCTCTGCAGAAGGGAAAGCTCTGCAGCTCCTTTTCTTATCAACAGAGCTCTGCTGGGGAAACCCTCTTGGTTTTGATAATAACACAGATGAATGGGAAAGTAGTTAGAAAGTTGCACAGGAATGGATCTCGTCGTGCCTGTGTCAGTTGCCTGTTGATGAGCCATGGCTGCTGTGTCCCCTGTGCTGAGATCAGGACTCAGAGCCAGGGGCTCTTCAGTCCCTGCAACTGAGCAGGAGCTGAGCTGGCTCTGGGGCAGGCTGGGACTGTTGGCATTGCCACTGAAGAAAGTTGTGTGCAACCTCAGCATCTGTCTTCAGGCTTTTCAACCTGGGATAAAAACGCTTCAGCTTTATTGGTCAGTGACCTCTCTTGCTGGATTAAGAAAACATTCCAACTAATTCCAAAAGACCTTTGAGCATCCTGCAGTTACAATGAACTGAATGCAGTGAGAGCCCATGCCTCAAGTGGTTCTCCTCAGGATCTGTTTGTTGTCTTTCAGATTATACATACCCCAGCAGTGTAAATCTGTATTTCAACTAATAATTAAGATGAATAAAAATTTAGATACTTTATGCCACATTTGAAGAACAAAACTGAGGTCAAATCCAAGAATAGAATGTGATTGCTTGAAGTAAAGCTTACTCAAGATCTGAATGTGAGCCATGGGAGCCTTACTTATCCAAATGTGTAAACATTTGCTTTTGCTGCTGAAGTTGTACCAGTAGCACTGAATTCAACACAGACTGCATCTTGAAGGCCCATTTTGTTCAATATGATGATGATGATGATGATTATTATTATTATTATTGTCACCTGGCTTTTGTTTAAATCAGTCCAGCAGAAGCCCACTTAGCAGATGTGCGTGCTTGACCTCTCTGGAGCCAGAGGCAGCAAACATCTCCCCCATCCAAGGAGTCTCTTGGCTGGTGCAGTGTCAGGTGGCTGTGCAGCAGTCCAGCTGAGAATAATGCCTGCAAGAAAGAGGAGCTTAACCCAAAATTGAGCACAAGCTGCACAGAAGGTCCTTGATTTTGGTCTGGGCACCAGACTTCATGATATCAGATGACTTTTACGTGCTGCTGAGAGCCAGGGGAAGAGTTGTGTCTAATTCACTTCAACATTGCTACAGAGAAGAGGTTGTCTTCTAGAGCAGGGGTTTTGACTCTGTGCTTCCCTTTTGCCTTCTTGCTCATAAGGAGATGAATGAAGAGATCTGAATTTAAAATAACTTCCTTATTTTGTGTTTATTTTTAACCTAGCTCAGTTCACTGGTCTGCATTATTGTTTGGCCCCACAGACAAGTGGGTCAACTGTACTGAGGAGGCAGGACAAGAAAATTCTTAAGCCATTAATGGTTTCTAGAACTTGTTTTTAAAACTTACACAAGACCCTTTATTGGGCACCTGGGCCTGTCTCCCCCAAGAAATGCATTGCAGGGCTGTAGCAAAGTTCCAAAGGTATAAAATCCAAGTTTACAGAGTTCTTTGTGCAGACATATGTTGTTACCATTATAAAAATTGAATGCTGTTCAGATGCAAACCACTTCTGGGGATGAAGTTGTTCCTCTTGCAGGTCTGCTTGTGCATGTCTTCATTTCTTTTACTTATTTTTTTCTTTTCTTCCCACAAAGGTATCCCTTGTCACTTACTATAGTTTCTTGCATTTTCCAACTTGGAGATACATCTGAAGGGTCTTCAGTTTTTTCACCTGTATAAAGTGGGTTACTATTTTCTGATTCAAGTACACATTAAAAAGTCAAACAGTTACCCAATTAATATTATAAATTTAAATAATAATTTAAATTAAATTATGATCTAAATGTATTTGTGAGGGTTTTAGTCTCCTGTCCAAGTTGTCTTTTTGTGTGGGATGAAGATTTCTAGCTTGCATTCAGACCTGGACTTGGTGTTTACTGCAGCTGTTTGATCAGCCAAGGTTTCTGGCCAGTGTAATGGTACTAATTTAAACAGGAGACACTGATTTCTGGAAGATGGTTGGATAATAAAGGTTTTTAGTAGATGTGTTAGAAGCAGAGAGTTTCAGAGTTAACCTGCTTCCTGATCTGGAAAGTTTGTAGAAGAAGATGCATGAAATTTCTGTCATTTTGAATTGGGCTTAAAGTGTGCCTATTGCTATTAGCATCACATTCACAGGTTAGATCTAAGAAGGTAAAAGTGGCTTAGAACTGATGAGCTTAATGCTAGACAGGGTCTAGTTAGCATAGCTGGAGCAAAATGTTGGCAGAGATTACCTGGGCTAATGCTAATTTTTGATTTCTCATTTTTAATATACCTTGAAATGCACATTAACCACCTCAGATGCATGCTTTATTAAATCAAAGGATGGGTGTACAATAGAAGTATTTAAAATTTTGGCAGCATACGGTTTTGTAAATAGATATTTGTGTTTGCTGGAGTAAGAAATTTTTAAAGTAAGTGGAGTTGTTGAGCAATTATGCTTGATTTCTAAGCTTAATATGGACTGTTGCCTTCTGTGAGAAGCTAGTTAAACCCTTGGTGTTGTAAGCCCACTGCTGGTAGTGTGCCATTTGATTTCTACATCATGCTCAGAAGTTTGGAGGGGTTATTCATTTGGTAACTTGCTTCTGCAGTAGGGATGCACTGCAGCCCATAGCAGTCCTGTTCCTGAGGAGCCATGTCCCAGCTGGTGACCTGTTGGGATGACAGGACACTGCTCTGTGCCCCTGTGCTTCCCAGGGCAGGGTGCACCAAAGGCACAGAAAGGGCTGCCTTGGCAGGAGAAGCTTTGAAAATGTGTAACTGCTTCCAAAAGAAAAGCTGTGCCCACCTCCTGCTGCAGTTAAGAAGGGCACCTGGAGAAGGGGGCAGCTGGGGAGAGGTGCCTTGTTCTTGGCTGCAGCCTGGTCTGGGTGCTCCTTGGGCCTGGGCAGAGGAGAGGCTGCAGGGATACCTGCTCCTCTTTCCTGCTGCCACAGAGAAAGAAGATGGTGTGTTAGCTGCCTGCCAGGCAGGGAGTGCTGCCAGCACTCAGCTCTCATGGAGTTTTTAGTGGTATATGTTCACTTCAGAAGTTCAGCTTATATTCATAAGATAGCTGAAGATAGCTGTATACTTGGCTGCGTTGAGTGGCCTTGAATTTTCTGGGAGCTGGAATGCTTTCCTCACCGCACTGTTTTTCTTTCCCATGTTGATTCACTCACCAAGATCTGTAACTGTAAGTCCTGTAGTGGTTAAATGTATGCAGCTGCCTCCTTGATCTGCAGGGAAATTTCTACTGTCTCTGTAATCTTCAGCAGTAGCAAAACCTATTTTAAAATCCTGTTGTAATGGTAGCCCAGCACCTGAATATACCTGAAAAATTTGATTTATGGCCTCCCTAGATTGCTTAATCACTTTCTGTGTTGTAAGATTTGGGAGAAAATACAAATTGCTGTAGATATGCCACTCGTAGTGGTGAGAAATACCGTCTCCTTTCCACAGACTTCTACCAGCTCTTTGAGATGTGTTCTGTCAAGCAATGATAAATACAAAGATTGGAGTTAAGTTGTTGGAGCGATATTGAAGTGCATGTTACCATTTTAAAGAGTTTATGGAGCACCAGTGAGATAGCAGGAACAGTTCTTGTGTGCACATCATGTACCTGCATTGTGTACCTGCTGAGGTTTTCACTCATCCTCTGCATTTCTGAACAAAACTCAAAAACTGAAAACCCTTAATGCCCTAGAACTCCTGCTTTTCTTTCTGCTTCCCCCTGAAGATAAAGCATCATGAAGGTTATAGACCTGTGTAAGCCCAGATTCTGATTGTTGGATATTGAGAAACTATTGCTGGCACTTGGATTGCTGATTCTGTTCAAGATCTGGCCAGACCAAGTACATTAGTGAATGAAATAAAATGCAGGGTCATTTCTTTGATCTCAGATAAAGTATTTATGTAAATCAAGTGTTACAATAATAGTGCCAGTAATACTAAAATAATCCTAAATTCTATAAATAATACCAATACTGCTGTTTCTGATTTAGTCTTCACTTACAGAACAGAAAGTGTGAAAGCTGTATCTTGTTGAGCCAATCTGATTGCATAGTTGTTAAAAATGATAACAAAAATCTCATGGAAACTCTGCAAGTCCAGCAGACATTTTTTCTAAAAAAAAAGAGTTATAATTGTCCCTGGAACAGCAGTTGTAACATGCAGTTAATGCAGTGCAGGCAGTGCTGTTGTGTAGCAGGATTTTGTCACTTCAGCTGCAGAGGGATGCCAGGATTCTGATGGAGTGCTTGGGACCAGTGTCTGAGTTTGCCTGCATGTGTGCAAATGATACATTTAGTGGTAGATGTGGAATAATCCTTCCTCTTCCCCAGTAGCTGGAGCTCAGCATTCAAGTGGGAGTCCCCTGTACAGCTCAGCAGGGAGAGTTCAGAGCAGTGCCTGAGAAGGAAGCTTGCAGGGATTGGGAGTGTACTCAGACTTCAGGGGTACTGGATTGTATTAAGGCAGGGAATAAGCTCTTTTGGCATTGAAATCCTTACATTTGTAGCCTTTCTGTTTGCTTGAGAAATTTCTGGAGTTGATGGCTAATAGGATTTGCAGAAAATAATGAAAATACTCTTCCCTCCAATTACAAACCCAAGTTTGGCTGTGAATACTTGCATGTGTTAGGTATGATGGCAATAGCAAAAGTTAAAACCAGATGCCTCTAAGTTAATTGAAAGGTGTTTCTCTTTGTTCTGGGGTCATTTATTCTGTTAGTACTTTGAAGTAAATATTTTAATTTTCAAAGAAGAGAGTGACATTTGCAGTGTTTTGAACACTGAAGGAGCACCTTTTTATCTTGCATTGTGCAGCCCAGCAGTAGTGGGTGTGGTATTTTCCTGTGTGTGCAGCCTTGGGGTGCATTGCCTCTCTCCTGCAATCCAACTGCAAGTGGCTTAAATCCCAGGGCCCTGCCTTGAGGAGGGCAGGATGGGGAGATCCTACAGCTTGATAGAAGTTTTCTGATAAAATCTCAGAGTTCTCTAGCATCCCATAGATTATCATCTAGATGTTTAGTGAAATATCTTGTTTACCCAGATTGTCTAAGTCAAAGTGAGCCAGAGATGTACTCACCTTGTCCCCTTCTCTCTGTTTCTTTTTGGTCTTGTGGGGTTTCTTTGATCTTAAAGCTTGTTGAAAATGCATCAATAATAAAACATCCACAGGGACATTAAAATACCTCAGCTTGGCTATATGAATGAACAGTGTATGTTTATTTTAACATTTTTATGGTCAAAGGATGTAATGAGGGGGAAAAGGTACCTCTGCTAGGTAAAAATCTAGACAATTGTGTTGTGTCTGATGGGGTTTGTGAACAAGCTTAAACAGGTAAAGACTCTCCTGTTACATGTGCACAGTTAAATTTCCTGTTGTGTTGCTTAGCTGTTTGAAGTATGCCAGTGTTGTGTTACCACCCAGATAAACACAGCACTGCCACTTGTAGCCACCTGGCTTCTGTAGGTAAAATAACTGAATATTCTTTGAAAAGGTTGGTTTGGTTCCTTTGCTGGTCTGAGAGCTGAGTCCCAGAGAGCAGCTTCTCCCTGATAACCTCCAGCAAAATAATCACTAAAGTAACCATTCTCTTTTCAGTCCCTGTCTATTTTATCTTCTCCTTTTTTAAAATTGTCTTTTATATCTCTTCTTATTCTTTATTGCAAAGGCACAGTGTGTCTCTTCCTTTCTTTCAGAGAAAAAGTTTCCCCCTCCGGAAGGGATAACAGTTGCAGTTAAATTATTACTGTCTCAGTAATTCTTAAATCCTGCTCTAATTCTGATTTTGACCAGTAACATCTGGAGCTTGTTTGAGGTTTGGGTCAGACCTGACTGTAATGGCATTTAAATTGGAGCTCTCTGCTTCAGTTCAGTTAGTTTATTGAATAAAAAAAATTTAGTCATTTTTCAGTGGAAAAACCTGCAAATAATGCACATTAATTGCAGATACTTTTTTTTTTTTTTTGGTATGTAATTCTGTTTCTTCAGCAAGATCTCTTAAATCAAGTCCTCTCTGCTTCTGGAAGAAGGAACATCCTTATGGCTTCTTAATTGAATGTTTTTGGTGAAAAAGGTCTGGAGCTAAGGAAGTGCCAGGAATTACATCCTAGACAGTTTGTGGTGTACCTCTGTGTTTGGGTTTATTTTCTCTTCTCCCCTGTGATCCACTGCCATGCACTATCCCATGCTCACACCCCTTCAAGGAAAACTGTTCACAGTTTTAAAGTCACTGAAAAGTAGTCCAGGAAAAAGATGGGCAATGAAGATCCAGTACTGGGGAGAACTGACCAAGAAAATCTGCTTTTGTATGCTCCAAAGATACACTCCAAACAGTGAGAGCATTTGTGGGGTGAGAGTCGTAGCAGGAAATGTGAATGGAACAGAAGAAGTGTGAGTAGTGAGGGTTTCCATCCCAGCTGTGTGTGAGGTTGTAGTGGCTGATGATGACACAGACCACAAAATACTGCATTATTAAGAGAGAAAAATACAGGGTGTGGAGTAAACTTGAGGGACTTTGTGTTGTCCTGAGACAAAGGAAGAATCATTCATCATCAACAGAATAAGGAATTTGAGATACAGCTTAGTTCAGTGATGGTGTTTATACCAGCTTCTAGCCAGAGGCAAAGCAGGAAGGCAGTAATTAATTTTGGAAGTCCTCAAAGTTTGCTTCAGATGAGTGACACCAGCAGTGGAGTGAAAATAGAAGTAGTTGGGAAGATTTGCCAGGAAGAACAGAGTATTGAGATTGGGAGTGTGTTTCTGGAAACAAAGCGTAAGAAAGATGTAATTCACTGAGTGACACGCAGTAGCCAACTGTCCTAAAATGTGTTTTCAAGTCTGTTTTGTTGCCTTTATGTTCTAAGAATAGTTGACCAGAAAGCTATTGAAATACTGTCTGAGGATTTGGCTCGTGAAACAAAAAATAAATGTAATATGTAGTAAGAAAGTAAATATGCAACAAACATGTGAGCAGTGAAATACAATTTCCTCTTCAGAGTGTATTTCTGATGAAAAATGTGCTAATTATAATTGCTGCCACATGTGAAGTAACTTGGTTTTCCAAAGAAAAAGGAGAAGAATTTTGACCAACTTGTTTTGTCTCCCTTTACAAGGAAAAACTAATTTGGGTGATTATTTGGGATGGTGACACATCAGGACATTACTGAGAGCACTAAAATATCCAAGAGCCACACCATATACAATAAACTCAGAAGTATAATTATCCCTCCACTCCTGCCATTTAGTTGCTCTTTAAAATGAAATTAAAATAAAATTACGTAGGTGTGAGGTCTTCCTTCTTGAAGGCACCTCTCAGATTTCTGTTTCTGAAATAGTTGTTGCATAAACCGTGTAGTTTTGGAGTTTGCAGCTGCAGATGTTACTGTATGAGGTACAGGATTCAAGAAGCTCTGTGATGAGGTTCTAAAAGATTGCTGGTTTAGAGGTGTTCCAGTGTGTATCAGTAGGTTCTTCTTTTTTCTTGTTTATGTTACAAGTTGCTCAGGTTTGGAGATGTGAATTTGGCTGTTCACAGCTCATGTGCCTGTGGAGTACACAGCAGTTTCTTTGCCTCGTGGATTTCAGTGTGTTTGTGTTAGGGTTTAGAAAAGCAAGTTAGCCTCAAAATCTGTATATGGCTGGCTCTGTATGCTGTTTTCTCTAGAATACAGAGTATAACTTCATTCCTGATTGTGATTGCTTAACTAATAGGCCTGGGGAATCAGGGACTTGGTTCTGAGGTCCCATGGCAGCCTGTTTGGCACCAGAACAGCTGGTTGGCTATTTAACACTGAATAGTTAAACAGGAAAAGCTTTCTCAGTCGCTTAAAAGTTTCCTTTTGTTTTCAGTAAGAAAAGAATGCGGCTTAAAATTGCTGACAAAGAAAAAGTGATAAAATTGTCAGTGGAGTGCTTAACTGAGGATTATAAAGTTCCTGTTCTGCATTCTTTTAAGAATTCCGTGGTAAATAGTGGAGACTAACACCCGAGATTCCCTACAAAACAGTTTTTCAGCTGTGTTATTTGTTTGAAGAAAGTTGTTCTCCATGTAGGCAGTATTAAATAATTAACACTGTTTAGTGCTAATTTTGATGTCTGCTAACATTTGGATGTTTTCAGTACAGTAACTTTCATCTTCAAAGCAGTGAAGTGAAGCTGATCTTCAGAACATTTTACAACAATAATCAGCTCTTTCTTAGAGCCTAAGTAATAATTTTCTTCCATTAACACTTGGGGGTAGAAAGGTTGCTGTCACAATGGAAAGGGAAAATAAAGGTTAAATCTTAGTTAAAACGAATCCTGAAGAAAGTGTAAACTGCTTTGGGATTTAATGGTTCTGTGTTAAAGACTGAGGAAAACTCTTGAATCAGTGCTCTGTTAGGGCTTCTAAAATTGTTTTAATGATTGCTAGTGTTCATGCTACAAAGTAGAAGAAAGCAGCCACCTGGCAGATAGTTCAGTAGATTAAGGCTGGCCAGAAATTTAATCGTTGAGGTTTCTTGGGAATGTCTAGACCCCAAAAATCTTCATGGAGACTCCAGTCAAAATGGGGACAGTGTTGGAGGGAAGGGGATTTCCAAATGGGAGCAGAATGGGGTAAACCACCCCACAGTCTCTGCTCCCTGGGGCACCAGCCCTGAGCCCTTTTCGTGTTCTAGGCAGGGACACCACAAATCTCCCATCCCAGCTGGGCACCCCTTCCATGAACAGTCACTCTGTGTTTGTCCTCTGGTCAGGGAAGCTTTTGTAGGATGTGGCACAGCGCTAACAGGCGAGGCTGGAAAATTGAGCCTGTTAAGGAGCAACCTCAAAAGCTCCTGGGAACCACGTCTTTTAGGAATATGGGAAACTAGTGGAGAATAGAGCTCTGAAATCTATGTTTTAGAGAACAAGAAAGCAACTTCTCTTCCAGATAATCCCATTTGAAAAAAGGAACATTTTTTATTTTGCTTATTTTGCAGTTGTTAATTTTAGATGAGAGCGTAGTTACTTCTTGTTAATTACATCAAAAACAAACATTAAAATTAACCTAAAGTGTAGATTTTTTTTTTTTGTAGTAGTAGGAATCTCTTAAAGTCATGGTTTACTATTATACTTGAAATGTATCTGTTACTAAACACAGTGAAAACAGAATTTCAGTAGAAAAGAATGATTTTGTCAGCAGTGCTCCCTGTAAGGCTGGCAGGAAGCAGTAAATGCTCCTGTGTTACCAGGCTGTGCACGTGTGCGTGTGTATCAGTTCACGTAAAGGACTTAAAGCCACCTCAGACCTCAGGCCTTGAATGGTTTAATTGTTGTTGTTGTTTTCCCCACGGTTAATCTACACTTGTAAAAGCGACCCTGATGTGAGGTTAGGATTTATCAGCACCGGGCACCCCACACTAATTGGTTCAGCTCTGCACTTCACTGCCGAGGTGCTTCTTCAGAGCACAGCTGCTGGGAGCAGTTCCCTGCTCAAAGCAGGGGGAAACACACCTGGGTGTGGGGCTGATCCTGCTCCCAGCCCCACACTGCCTGCATGCTTCTCCACAACTGGGAATGGTTTTCCTGAAGTGGAAGAGAAGCATGACTTGGGCCTGCTCTTTGTTTTGAATGAAAAGTGCCAAATGCTTTGGCAATAGGCATTTATTTTCTACAGTTTTATAGATTCTGCAAAACTGTTCTCAATCAAGAATTTTGGGGTTTTTCTTTATACTTCAGGCTAGTAATAGTTTTTTTGCATGTTTGTTCTAAAGTTCCTTATGGAAATCCTGAATATTTACCAGCCTGGATTGAGCAAAAATTGTTGAACCTGGTGTGTTGAGGTGTGTGAGTGGCAGATGCTGATGTTAACCCTGTGTGCAGGGGAGGAATGGCAAGTTCCCTTCTCTGCTGTGCACACCCTGAGGGTGTCTGAGCCTGGCCACGCCGCCTCTGTACCTTTTCACTGCTCCTCATAGAATCTTCTTCCATTCACTGCATCGCCTTTGGAAGTGAACTGGGAATAATAAAAGCTTTGTGTAAGTTCACTGTGCTGCTGCATTTTGAGCACTGAGTGCAGTCTGGTTAGCAGCTTGCTTCCCTCCTCCCTCTTGAAAAGATATAGGACAAGTAAAGAGGTTACAACAAGAAAATAAAGATGGTACAAGGTATCAAGTGGCTGTTTAGAGGTATTATCTGAGTAGGCTAGGAAGGGTCCTGGATAGCTGAGGAAAGATGTGCTATAAGTCTGGAGAGCAGATTTTGTTTCTTTAAACTTGCATTCTGGTAATTTAGTATGAAGTCTCTTGTGTATTCTAACTAGTAGAAAATCCCATATCCCCCTCTACTCATGAAGAAGCCAAACCAGTACGCATGACAATCTTGATTTACAGTTTTTCTGTATAAACAATACCTTTCTGGTTCCATATTGTGTTTCAGATTGCTCTAGTACTCAGTGCACTGTGCTAAGTACAGCCTGTAGTGGCTCTTGGTTGCAGAAGCCACCACCTCAAGGAAAACCTAAAAGGTACTGTGCTACTGAGATCTTCATGTGCATCCCAACTGGGCAGTGTGCACATCCAGTGGCATGGCAGAGATCGCCGCTCCTTGTCTCCTCAGGAACACAGTGTTTGCATTTTCCTGGATTAGCCATGGGACTATGAGATGAACTTTGGAGATGCTTTGGCCTGGGACTTCAGGCTGCTTTGCTGTAACAGCCACTTCTGAAATATGTTCCATAGTTACCCTCAAAGGAGTATGTTCTTGTGAGTGTATTTGATGCTGACTCCTTTACTATGCAGCAAAGAAGCGAGCCTGGAATACCTTAAGTGTCTATCCATTTCTCTGCACAGCTGGGAGCATGAGGAAGAAGAGGGAAAACAAGATCAGTGGTAGCAAATTTCCAGTAATAAAGGAAGACCTGTAAAAGCATTACTGAAAATAACAGGAACAAGTGGTGGAGGTGTTAGATCCCTAAATGTGAAGATTTTGGGCACTTTGCACAGTTTCTGTGGCTTGGAGTGATCTTTTCTGTTAAAAGATAAATTAAAAGATGGGGCTGAAGTAGGAGAGTTATATTTTTTGCTCCTAGTGCCTATAAAATTAATTCCAGTGCAAATCCATATTGTTATCCAGTGTTGTTCTCTACTAGGAAATTCATTTGCTTTTAAACTCCAACATGGACAGATCAACAGTGTTTCAACAATTTAAAAATCACATCACTATTAGGAAAATACAGTCAAGGTACCTTCCTGTGCTGCTGCTAGTGTGAGCAAAACTCAGCATGCTCCAAGGCTGAGTTCAGGAGTGAGCAGTGTAATTAGCATTTGCTGTAAGGATGAATCTGGTCTCAAAACAGAGTTACAGAATCTGAATTGTGATGAATAATATTTTGAGTCTGTAGCAAAGTTACTGCGCAGAAGCAGTGTACCTTCAGAGCTGGTTTGGGCAAGTGGTGTGTGTGATCATACCCATGTAAGGCAATGTTTTGTGCTACTGGTAAATGTGCAAAACCTTTTTGCTGCTTAAGCATATGGTGAGTGTTCAGTTATTGTATTTAATTAAATAGATGTATCCCATCCCAACTCTCTGAGACTGTGGGTTGCACTCATCCAAAATGATACAGAAGTGAGTTCTGAAAAGTTTATGTATCTGAGTAATAAAAATCATACTGGTCCAGGTGGTGGAGGTGTTTTTCTGGACTTCCACAAGGAAAGAGGGAGGTGCTAATGGGAGCACAATCACTAATTACATAACATGTTTGTATTATTATCCAAATATACCCATTTTAATTGCTTTTTAATTGTTTGTCTTTAACACACCAAGAACATGTCCACAGCGCTATAGCATGCTGCGTATAGTGTCACACAAATGTAAATACTCTGTGGCCCTTGGACTGCCCTGGCTCCAGCTGAGGCTGCATCCTTTCCTTCCCTCTTTCAGAACTTTATTTTTTCTGTGAGTAGTTTTGCAGCTTCTCTAGTGATGCCACAGATGGCAGCCTCTGTTGTTGCAGTAGAGAAGGCTATAACTTAGCAGAGCAGTAAAACATGAGGAGGGGTGTGATACTGGAAAAACACATTGTTCAGGGTGTGTTCGGTAGGTTGGGACCGAGTGCCCGACCCGCAGCAGAGATGTAATCACACTGCCATCTCTGGAATGTGCAGAGGCAAGACCTGACGAGTTGGGGAAGCTGCTTCTGTAGCCTTGCTGCTCTAGATACAGCCAGGAGAAGGTAGTGCAAGTCTAGGAGCTGCTGCCATAATAGGTCATGACGCTTCTGATGTTTCGGCCTTTTCCTGATCATGGAAGAAAATAATGTATCTTGTCAACAGTTCTAGTTAGTGTTTTTTGAGTATTACAGAGTAACCAGAAGCAGTCTTCCTGCCTTCTTCCTGATCTGATAGTTTTCTAGAAGCATAGCCTAAGCTAAAAATCTCTTCAGACCAAGAAAAGGAACTGTGAAAGATTTTTCAGCAGGCCTGCTCTTGCCCTGATGGCTGCCAAGAGGTTGTGACACTGTACAATGCATAAAGCCAGGATAATGAGACAGGCAGGTTGGTATCTTCTGCTAAATAATTTCACTGTACTGAAGAAAAGCTTGTGCCAGTGCTGCTGTCTAGCCTAGTTATTAAACACCTGGGGCTTAAAAAGCTTTTCAAAGATCCCTTGAAATGTGAAGGCTGCCTATACACCCTCTTCACCAAGAGCATAAAGTTGTAATTTTTTTGGATAATTATGGGTGTGTTGTTAGTGTCCAAACTGAACTCTGGTTCATGTAGTCTTTCATCTGACACTGAATTATTAATAAAGCAAAGGGTTAAACTACTGAAAGGAGGTAATTTAGTCACTCTTGGTATCAGTAAATTTTTGGGGTGGCTTCTTCAATGCCAGCTTAAAGTCCACTGAGGAGTTGTATTGATAATGTTTTTGTGTGTCAGTAGGAAGTTAATCACATTTTTAAGGCATTTTAAGAGTTTTGTTTTGTAAAGTGCCATCAGACTGCTCCTGTCTTTAAAGATCAGCAGATAAATAAGTTGCTGCAGCAAACTGCTTAGTTATAGAGCAGGTCCTGCATAGGCTATTCGTTCTCAGCTATTTTTCCGTCCACAAAGTTACATTGTACCTCCCAGTTATTTTCCCATAAGATAACTGTATCAGTTGGATGAAGCTTCTGATACTATTTACCTTACAGACTGGTATTGTTCATGCATGTTGTTCAGTGTTCAGGGGCTTCATAGAGTGTAACTGCTTTGTTTTATCTAAGAATAGAATAATCATGTATTCTATTAATACAATTTTGTTCCCATCCATTAGTTACATTGGCACAGTTAGAAACCAGTCTGGCCATCCTGTGCTTTGTCAAAATGTCCTCTTTGGCCAGGCAGACCCAGTGATGGGAATGCAAGGCAGCAGCAGCATGATGATTGATCAGGGTAATAATAAGTGGTGCTGCAGTGTTGTTACTGTCTGTCTAGTCATTGCTACATATTCTGTGGGCATGGCAGAGATGAGTCTGCTTCCAGGAAGTTGTCCCATCCCAGTTCTTCATTTGCTGTCTTGTGTAACATCATCTTCTGTGGGAGACTTGCAATTCCCAGTCAATAATGCAATAATTACTTGTTTCAGATGACAATTAGAGAGCAAGAGACTTCCATATAATACTGCTTAATTTTTGTTTTGGTTTGGTTTTTTTTAAGATGTAATGTTGCTGCTTGCTCTTTAGTAAATAAATGTCTTTTCTCCTTTCTTTCTAAACGTAATAGAGCAAATTTTGAAAGGATTGAAGATGTTTAAACATTATTTCCCTAGCTGGAAGTCCCCTTGCTTCCTCTT
>NW_005054319.1:8190261-8244592 GCF_000277835.1 Geospiza fortis
TCTAGAAGCTCTTTCCCCTTAAGACTTAGTCATTGTCCTTCATAACTTTCTTGTTGAGGTACATACATTTCTAGATATACCTTTTGACTGGATCAAGCAATGAACCATGAAAAAAGAAAAATAATAAATGAAATCAAAGCAAATGTTCCCCAGCTTTGCTAATGGGAGAATTAACTTTCAACTGAGACAAATGATAAATAATATTTACAAGTAATGGAAACATCCATGACAGCAGTTATCTACACCTCAATCCATAGGATCATGGGGGTTTCTGTACTTCCCTTTTCTCTCCTCCCATTCTTCTGGCCAAACTAATCTCAGTCTCTGTTACTGTTTGATACATTTGAAATGTTTCAGGTAAATTGCTTTTTTTTTTGGATGCCTTTTGAAAGGCAGCCACAGTACAGAAATTGCTCGGTTCCTCTTCAGATTTTTCATTATAGCAACCTAGGACTGTCTTGTAAAAATGAAACTGTGTGGAATGCTTTTCATTTAATTCCTTTTCTCTTGAGTCCCTTTGTGCAATAAGTGGTGTTTGTATTCTAACTGCAGGTAGGGATTAGAGGCCAAATAGTTTCTCTTACTTTGGAAAAGCTGAGTTCTTTCAGAGCAAGTGAGGGGAAATTTTTGCTCAGAACTCTTCTAGTAGTTCAAAGATTGACTACTGTAAATGAATTCCATCCAGATCATGGCGTTGGGAGCTTGTTTGGCTTATTTTGGTATGTGTGATTGTTTTGGTTTTATTTTTTGGCTTGGGTATTTAGTTTTTTGTTTGTTTGGTTTTTGATTGTTCTTTTTAAACCCTGCCCTCCTGGGAGCCACTCTATTCATCTGGCTTTCAGAGCAGTGGTTTCCAGACTTTGAGAGAAGCAAACTGCTGGAGCCCAGAAGTTTTCCTGTGAGCTGTTACAGCCACATGGAAACCACAGGAGTGCCTGCAGCCCCTTACAGCATGGCCTGGGTAGTCTGTGTCCAGAGTGGTGAAGTAACCTGTTGGCATTGTTACTTCCAGCTCAAGGCAGGTATTTGTTCATCATCTTCTTCATACTTTTAAAACTTTCTTATTTGCTTTGAAGAAGCAATTTTCTTACTTTCTGTTAGACTCTCTTTAGTGTCCTTTTTGCACCCTGACAGTTCAGTAACTGCTTTAGAAAGCTTGGCATTTACTGCTTGCTTTAGAAATTTCTCAATTATTTTGATAAATATTTGAGAAGTATTTTGATATGCTGCCCAATAGCTACAATAGCAAGGATCAATTTGGTGGTTGAAGAGGTGATATTTATTATAGCACTTGAAATCACAGAATGTTTATTCATTATGATTTCTAGCAGTGATGATTTCTTAATTTTTTTTACTTGTGTCCATACCATCCATGTCAGGCTGGTATTTTAAAATAAGCACTGAAGTAAACTTTTAGATGTTGATTTATTTAAAATACTGCTACATTTTAAAATAATAATTGTAAAAACTTTTGAAGAGATTATGGTTTGTTCCACAATAGGTGTTGTAGTGAGTGCAGAGGACCATGGCTCTGCTGGGCTGCCCTGAGGGGTTGTGACAGCTTTGGGTCCTGACACTGAGATGCAAAGCTAGACCTGGGCTGTGTGTTGAGCATGCAGTGGATATCCTTGATGTTGGTGTAGGTTGACTGCTACAGCATGGATTTTGCTCATTTGCATTCTCTGACTTTATTCTTATCTCCTGCCACCTGATATTTTTGCTCATTAAGTTATTTTCCCAGTGTTTATGGCAGCTTCACTCATCCACTGGAATTCACACACACCCCCCTTTATCATATCTGTATATAGTGTTGTATTTGTATTTAAAAAGAATAATTGCCCTTTTAAAACTTTCATGAAGGCTTTGATTCTGAAATGTCCATTTAGTCCAGCAGAAGAGGAGAAAGGTGTGTTGTTTTCTGCTTTTCCCCACTAAAAGCAAGACCCTGGATGTGAAAGTTCATGGTATTCTCCAAGCTGCTGCCAGCAGTGAATGACTGACTCCCTTCAGGCTGCCCTTGGTACAACTCCCTGCTCATTTTGGGATTGCAGTGGCCCTGCTGCATGGAGGGCTGTGCAGGGACTGTAGAAGCCCTGGGTCCCAGCGATTTCCAGCGTGAGGCGGATGTGTGTGATAACTGTAACCAAGTTTTTAGTATCACTATTACTCCTCCGCTGTGGTCTCCTTAACCTCAAAAGGAAGCAAATGTTTCATAATCTGCTGCCGAGACTGCTTCAGTTTCTCCTCTGTGGCTGCCAGCTCCAAAAGCTAATGACAAACATTATGGATAAGCTTTCAGGCTTTGACTATGGCTGTGCCGTGAGTCATGACTGAGAGCTTAGTGAAGTTACAGCTCGCTGTGATCGTTGTTCAATAGAGGCAGTTTCTGCTGTAGTGGAATCGCTGTGCTTGTGCAGTCATTCTGTAGCTTTTGGCCGCACATGACTGCAAACACGTGTTTATGCTGAGCAACGTGTCCTGCAGCTTAGGGACAGAGCACTCTGCTCTGCTCCTCTCTTAGAACTGCATTCAAGTTATGCCAGAAGCTACATAAACTTGACAAATTTTTTTTCCACTTTCTCATGAGTAGGAAAAAAACCATGGCAAACTGAGATTCCTTCCTTGTAGATTTGAATTGTTGGGAACAGTAGAACAACAGAGCAATGTATCTTACTGTGACATTTGGGTTTATATTATTGAATAGGCTGAATCCATCAGAAAACCTTTTTTTTTGAATACGGGGGTCATTTTAAAAATCAGTGATGCTCTTTTAATTCTGATTGCTTAATAGTGTGAGTATTTGAATATGATAATACTGATCTCATAGTCCATAACAAGCAGATTTTTTTCATATATGTCCTTTCTCTAGGATCTGTCATTATAGGGCAAGTTTGTAGTTGGGTTTTTTCCTTCTCTCTCCCTGTTTCCCCTGCAGCAATTGCCACAACCATTTTGCTTTCAGGCTTTCATCTCAGCACGTCAGTGACAGTCTTAGTCAGTGAGTGATGAGAAGTGTGCACCTGCAGAGTCACTTATATATAATCCAGTAATTTGTTTGTGTAAGATGACTGACACTTCTTATCAGCTTCCCAAACTGGTGTCACGCTCTAGTTTTGTTCTAGTTGTGCATCTCAGTGTTTGTACTTATTTCAGAATTCATGATATTTCAGTAACTAAGTGAAAGCTCTTTTTTGTGCACAAACTCACTAATATCTGAAATGTCTCTTCTTGGAAGTTGTCTTAGCCTCCAAACTCAGAGACCCCTGTAAACTCTTCAAAATATATTTTTCATTTGTAACACAGTGCCATGAGCAGAGAGAAAAGAGTATGTGATGTTAAATGTTTCAGAAGAAGTTGTCATCACTATTTTTTTGTATTGCCTTGCATTCCTTTTTGTAACAGAATAATATCTACAGAGGTTTATGTGTTACATTTTGAGGAGGTGAAAAATAAATGCTTACAAAACAATCTTTTACAGTGTCTACAATTTTGCTATTGAAAGCTGTATTCACTGAACATTGCAGTAATGTATTTAAAGAGTTAAAACATTTCCTATTCTTACAGTTGCTTTGTTGTGATACTTCCTTAATATTGATGTGATTTATGTTAACTTTCAGTTGATTCATAGACGACATCTCAAGTTTATTCCAGGGCTATCATTAAAACTGGGTATTCTGATGTGGGAATGGACAGATGACATGACTGGAGTGATGTTGACACACTGGTTTAAGCTGCATTAAAGACAGCAGTGTATTAAGTAGTATGTTTGGTAGGAAGGTTTTCTGGCCAGTGTGGACAGGTATTTTTTCTTAATCCTGTAATGTATAATTTGAATAAGTCTTTGGCATTGCCTCTGCTTGAGGCAAAGGAAAACATGTTTCTTAATTAAACCTTGGTATGATTTTACAGTTCTTTCCTATGAGCTCTTAAAGACAAGAGAGAAAAACACAAATTACAGGTTTTCAATGCTCTACTAGAAAATGTGTTTTGTTATGCTGCTTGCTAGTACATCTGTGGAAGAGAGGTTGTGTTTTGTTTGTGTAAAGGATTAGTTGACTTTTATTAGCAGTTAAAACATTTCCTTTGTTCACAAGTAGCCAGAAACATTGATCGGTGTTATCTGGTTTCCATATCTGAAAGCTGTATCACAAACTTTGTGTCCATCTATGTCAGAAGAAGCAGCAGGGGCATTCATCATGGTTCATTTGTCTTATCACTAAACAGTATCTCAGAAGCGGTCTGTGCTTTAGTTGATTGCTGTTGCTATGATCTCTAACTCCTCATACTTTCAGAGAATGTAGAGCAGTATCTCATAGAAAGCTTTTTATTTTCTTAATTAAGATCAGTTCTTCCCCATGAAACATGGTGTCAATATTTAAATTCCCTGTTTAAAGATAATATCAGATATGCTTTTAGTGAAGAACAGAACTATTCCTCAGGTGTTTGCTTCAGTTTGTTTCCAGACACTAAGTTGCACTGATGATAACTTTAGGAAGAAAAATAATTTTAAAAAAAGTTAGTATTAATTTATTGTAAACAATTGTTGCATTTTGAGAACATGCTGTATGCTTCTAGAATGCAGTGACCCAGAGGACAGCCTTCTCTTCAGACCAGCACGTGCTGTTAAAAGGTTAAAAAAGCAGGGGGGAAGGCAGGATGTTGAAATGAAATTGGAGATCTTTCCTTCTCACTCTTGATTTTTGTCATTTTTCCTGCTCTTAAGTTGCAGGAGTTCAAACCTGTCCCCCCATAATTTTGTTGTAGTAAATCTTTAACTCACTGTTCTGCTGCAGCATTGCCAGTGCCGATTGCTGCTGAGGGGGCCCCTGGGGCTCTGCCACACCCGAGCCAGTCTTCTGCAAACCTTTTTTTACAGTCAAAACTTCAAGTCATACTTGATTTTGCTTTTGTTCTAAAGATGAGAATTTAGAAAAATGCACGTGTTACTGCTGCAGTGTGTGTTTCACAGCACCTCTTTCACTGGTGCCTCAGTGAGATCGGCTGCACCCTAATAAGTGTCCAGAAGCCGTGGGTGAGCATTAAGTTGTGATCTAGCGTAGCTGTAATCCAGGAGTAAAGTCTCTAACCTGAGCTGTTTCTGTCGTGCTGAGGGCAGAGGTTACTACTTGTGCGGATTTACTGGGAGAGTAAACAATCAGAAGAGAAGTGCTGGGTGTGAAAGTATCTTCCTGTGTGCTGTGAATTGGAATGAGGCTGCAGAAGCATGGTGTGCTCTGAGGAGAGGGAGCGCTCCGGAGCTCCTGCTGCACTTCTCCCGTGCCTTATCCTGCCTTTGGTGGGAGCTCGCTGGCTTTTCAAAGACTTGGTGACGATCACACAGCGATTCCTGTTGTCGCTTGTGTTTGTTTTGCCCAGGAGGAACTCAGCTACAGTCTGGTAGAAGGCAAGTGTCCGGGCTAGCTGGCAGTTCTTGCAAACAGCCGGGCACCCGGCCCGTGGGCACCGGTCTGTGGGCATCCATCCCATCCCTGCACGCCCGTGAGGAGCTCAGAGCCGCCCGAGCTCGGCAGGGCCGTGGCGAGGCCAGCTCTGTCCAGGGTGCTGACGGGCGAGGGCACAGCCAGGCTGCTGTACTGGAGCTGGGATCGTGCTGTGTCCCTTGGGAATGGTTTCCATCCTGTGGCACACGTTGCCTGTATCCCCAGCAGTGCATACGGTCAGTAACTTGTGTTACTGACTGATACTGTGTGGAGCTTTTGGGTATAAAACTGCTCCTGTTACACACATCAGTGACTGTGGGGCTTTCGAGGGGTAGTGGAATATATAAGTTAATAGCATGACTTCTACAGCAATGAGAAACTCATCAGACCTTTTCAATTAGAGTGTCTTTTAAGTAGTGCTTGTCCTTGAGATGGTTGCAAGAGCTTATAGGTTTTACAGTTTGATGATACAAGGCAGTTTAGTTTATCCAAGAATATACCCACTTTTCTGGAGTCATGCTGAAACTGTCCACTGGCTTTTGGTGTGGAAGCAGTGGAAGGAGGTGTTGTTCAGTTGTTGGAGGAATCAGGAAGGTGCTTGTTCAATCAAGGCAATGCAACTTGGAGATAGTGGGGTTCCAGTTCATCAAGTTGTCTCATATCTCTTGGTTTAGTGGCATTTACATATGTAATGGTCACTGGAGCAAAACTTAATGGCAGCGATGGCTAGAAACTGGAAAATGTTATATCTAAAATGTTCCTTAATCCTGAAAGATTTTCTTTCCCATTTTCTCCAAGTAAGATTTAAATCTTACCGTTACATTTAATTAGAGATCCAGGTTTTTTCTTAAAAAACCAGTAGCACTGAAGAAGTCTTAAAGTCACTTGTTAGTTTAGAAAGTCTCGTATTAGAAACTTGAACTCGTGTAAAAATTCCTTGCGTTCTAAGAATGCAAGAGAAATTAAATAAAAAGTTCTTATTTAATTAGACTTGATTATGAGATACTGATTGCAAGGCAATCTGGAAACTTAAAAGTCGGTTTATGTTCTTCTTGTCTGTATTCCACATTAATGTGGACTTTTTTCTTCATCCATAAATATTCAGCTATATGGGGAATTTTTTTAGACCAGTACAACTTTTGAGCAATAACTTCAATAAATACTGTTCTGTGCAAGTATGCACTATTCATCTGTCTCATAAACACTTCCTGAGACAAAAAAAGGTTAATTTCTGATTATTAATTACATGTTTAATTTTTACATACTTTTTTCTGTCTTAGCTGGAGATACAGATGATCCTCCAAGAATTACTCAAAATCCTGTCATTAATGGGAATGTTGCGATGGCTGACGGACATAACAACACTGAGGAAGACATGGAAGATGGTAAGTAAATATTTGATAAACACATGGTTTGTTTGGCCTCTTTAGTTTTATGATTTTGAGGAGAAAATTGTCCATCTCTTACCTGTGTCCTGTGATCTGCAGCTCATTAAAAAAATGAATCCCTCTGTAGTTATGGCTGCTGGATTTCTGTGTAGGCATCCTTTTGACATAGTACAATAAGATTAGACTTCTGAAGGCTTGGGATTTTTTTCTTGTACTCTTTCTAGGTGCTCATTTAAAAATTGCTGAAAGTGCTACTGTCCATTGTTATGTTTTGTGATACAGCCCTTTAAAGGTGCTGCAGCTGGGCTTTGCTGAATAGTAATTTTATCAGTTATGCAATTCCTTCAGGGTGTTTAGAATCCTTATCTGTCCTGCTCTCTTGTCAGGTGGCAGCTGTGATCTGGTTTTGTCTTTGTGTGGTAAGTCAGTGGTAACTATTCTGTTGATGAACATCTTTTGTTCTCAGTTCTGACACCTAATTTTACTTGCAAAAACAAAAGAAAAATTATGTATTAATGTCCTGTTAATAAAAGGGACATATGTTTTTGAAGTCTTTTTCTTGGTCCATTAAATGAAAATAAGGGTGTACAGTTTGTTGCAGAGGATCAAATAATTATAACTCTGGGTATATTTAAAGAAAGGTAACAAGTTTCTAAATCTGTTCTGTTTAGTGAGGAAAATGTGCAGTGATATTTCTTTTCTTGGGAAAGGATACGGGCAGGCACTGCTCATTTTGAAGAATGAAGTAAAATTGAGTTGGGAGAAGGGAAACATCATATGAGTGGGATTTGTTCCATATTTCGTGCTGTCTTGTGAGAGTACATTTAGGACTACGCTTAAATATTTAGTTAGATTTGTGCAAAAATATTGAGTGATTTTTTTCAGAAAAATCAGAGTTTGAGGTTAAAGGTCAAAGAAGTGCTTACTTTAATGTGTTCTAGAATGTATAATACTATAGAAAATAGTAATGTTCCATGAAAAGAATAGGGTTTAAATTCAGAACAAAAGCATCTCATGCTTGAATCACCTCTGTATCATTGGCAAAGATAAAGTTTTCTATGACCAGAGTCTTGCAATTAAAGAAAAATGTAGTTTGCTTAGCCCATGAATTTTATTTGTGGGTTTACCTGATCTCATTCAGCGGGTTTTGATTTATTGCTCAGAGTCTTTTCTTATCAAAAACTGTTATAAAAGATGTTAAATGTTTGTCAGGCTGTGGTATTTAGAGGGTGGCAAGAGAAGGGCCACATGGGTTGACACGAACTGGCTAGGACAGATCTGTCTGAGCTCTAGTCTTGGTAGGGATGTTTATATGTAGAAAGCCTGGTAGTGTTTGCTGTTCATACAACCAGTACATAACACATTGGTGAATTAGAAAAATCATTTGTCCACTAGTTGGTCTGTATATACTTGTACAAATTAGCCAAAACAGGGTCTTAAACTGCAGAAATGACTGATGAAAGCCAGGCTATGTCAGGGCTGGCAAGTAATCAGATATTCACCTCTTCATTCAGAATAACACTGACCCTTTAGCCAAAAAACTGCTGTGAACCTGTTGGTATCAATTCCCAGCTGTTTGACTCCTCTCAAAACTGGATATTGAAGGTGTTGCACTAGGGAGAAAAAGTATCTGAAGGCATTTGACAGAAGGTTTGTGAAAGCTTCTCATGCCTTTATGGACTTCAGCATGGTCAGGAGCTTGGGCCCACTCTGCAGTGGGACACCCTTCAGGCTTCGAGTGTGATTATTAAGCAATGTTCTTAATAGTTCCTTATTATATTTGAATAAGGAGTGTCTGGCTACATGTTGGTGCTGCTACAGCTGTGCATTGACACAGATAGAGTGTTATTGCAAAATGTTAGAGTTGCAAAAACATTCCTGAATACTTGCATCACGTAAGTGCATGGTGCCTCTTTTCCAAGTCTTGTAAATCAGATTAATTGCTTGCTGTTGCATTATTTACACATCAGTGCAATTGTTCTCTTGCTGTTTGTGCTCTTGCTAACCTGGTTTGCAGTATAATATGCATGGGTAATGGACAGCTCAGAGATTCCAAAGACAGGGAAAATGGGAGATACGGGCTTCTCTGATAAATATGCAGTTTTCCTTTCAAGGGGCATCAATCTGAGCTGATACAGAATGGATGAGGAGAATTTAGATACCTCTTCAGTGAAATTAATGAATTTAATGGTTCCTGTGAGAGAGGTGAACAGCACGATGAAAGGTTGATGCTTCCAGCTGGATCATAGAAATCGGCTTTCTGGTGATTTTCTGAGTTCAAGAAACTTTTGAGCTGGTTTTGTTCTTCCAGCTTAGCACATAAAGAAATGACTGATAAGATTGGAGAAAAAAAAGTGCAGCTCTCATCCCCTTTGCTAGGCAACAGGCTGCAGGCATTGTGAGGCACAGGGAATGGGAGCAGCAGTGGACCTGCAGCAGGACTTTCAGATAAGGCTGTGTTCTCTCAAGGCTGTGACCAGTACCTGTTGCTGCTCTGTGTGAAGTCTTAGCAATTAAAAAAAAACAGCTGAAGCACTGTGCTGTGCTTTGTATGGAGAAGGACTTAAATGAACCAGACTTTAAAAGCTGGAATAGCAGCCTCTGCAAATAAAGTAAAAAATATTAAAAACAAGGCTCTGATCAAAACTTGTTTGCAAGTGCATCAGTATTCAAAGCAACACATAGAGTAAATTCTCTTAGAAGTTAAAGTTCAAACAGAAGGTCCCTAGCTGAACATAAACTCACAGCTTTGCCATTACCTCCTGAAGTCTCATTTCTGTGAAGAATTGCAGAGGCAAGAAGGCTTTCGGAAGCATCAGTCTTAGCCATATGCTGGTATTGCATGCTGTATTTGGATCATTATTAAAATATTCATAGAATATTCAGCCAGTTTCTCCATTAATAATTCAGGTTCAGAATATTTTAATAACTCCAGTGTACTTTCAAGGTAGCAACATTTACTAAGAGAATAAAGAAATCTGCTTTTCCCCAAAGTATCAACATTTAAATATGTGTTTCAGCCTTAAAATGGATCCTATTCAGTATTTGGGTCTCTGATTTGAAGGATCTTTCTTCTGTGAAGATGCTGAATGTGACATTCATCACATCAATGAAAAAAATGTTTTCCATGTAGCAAAGACAGTCCATTGCATGTGATTTGTCCAAGTATTGTCAGCAGGATCAGTCCTTTTGACCTTGTATTCAGTTTGTAGTTCTGGGATTTATAAAAGTCTCACTTCCCAGTCACTACTAAATTATCCTGCTGCCAGTTGCAGTATTTAACTGGCATCTGGAGGACATGAGGACATGTTCATGATGGCAAAAAAAGGCTTTATTTATTGGTGTAGTTAAAATCATTTTCACATTTGCTATGTAAACTTCTTTTTTTCTAATAAAATTCATCCTTTAATCCATTATACTTCCTAAGAAAAAATAGGCTTACTGGAAGGAAAGGAAGGTTGTTATTTTTAAAGAAACTTCTATTTTAGGGTTGACCTGTGTTACAAGGCTGCATTTTTATGGAGCAGTTACTAGTGCTTGCTCAAATATTTTACAGAGAAGAGTTCCCATTCCCTGGTGAGCTCTCATGCACAGGCTTTCCTGAAAAGAAATCAAGAAATACAGGCAAACTTTCTCTGAAGCATCTGCAGATGCTGCGTGGGCTGCATTTTTTAGCTGACACTGTTGCAGCACTGCTGCATCCTTGTGCTGAAGGGCTTTGAAAGCTGCATCAAAGGAGGCAGAAAGCAAACTTGGCTCGTTTTTTGGAAGCTCAAACTGAGCCCAGAAGCACTGATATCATAATTGTGGGTAGGAAGGTGGCCTCAAGTTGGTTTGAGATACATGTGTGATACAAGACTGATTTTAAATTGTTAAGTGTGTTACAGATTTGTTTCATCCTGGCTGCAAATCAAGTTAGAGCTTCCTCTGTCTGCAGCCTGTCAGGTTCTTAGGTGTAGAAGATCAGCTCTTCACTCTGTCAACGGGCAGTGAGTAGTGAAACTGGGAAGAGAGCATTTTATAAGTAGGTGACAGACTGTAGTTAGCTGCACTTCCAGGCAGGGAAAAAGGAGAAAGTAATCCTTTGAACTCTTGCATTACTGAGGAAGCTGACAGCACAGGGCAACACGAAGGTCTTTGCAGGAGTGGAGGGGACAGGAAGCAGATTTGGGCTGTAGTACCTCCAAGAGATAATTGGAGTGCTTGGGGCTGTCAGACCATACATAAAAATATTCTGTGTTGCAGTTCAGGAGTAGGACAACTGCTTGAAAACTGCTTCACAAGGGAGAAGAATGAAATCTGTCATAGCTCCCTAGCAGTTGTGGCTAAAACTTGGTAATTTTCTATACAAAATGTATAATCTTTACCCTGTTGCATGTTGTAATCAAGAGTGTTCCATTTTTAGAGTAAGGTAGCAATCAGGACTCACCTGTGTTTTGGAAAAATGATTCAGTGCTGTGTCTGGTGCTGTGCCAAGCTGAGTAAACCACTGCTGTCCCTGTATGGCGGGGACGTGTTTGCTGTACTCTGTGCCTTGTCACAGCTAACACTCTGACTTCTGCCTCAGTGGTGTTGTCCCTCAGAGCTGTTTGATTTCAGTGTCACTGCATGTGTGACACACCTTTGGTTGTGCATCCCCCGTGGGTGCAGTGAGAGCAGCAGGGTGATCATGGGTGCTGCCTGCTGCCCTGTGCTCATCCAAGCTCCTTTGAGCCAGGAGGATTCTCTGTTACACCAGTGTCAGACTGGAACCATGGCAGTGTCTTGTGCATCCCTTCCCTGTCAAGTTATTGGGATAAGTTGCAGGTTTTTCCTCTGAGTGCAATATGAGGCATGTCACAGTAAAGAGAGCCTGGCCTTGCGCCTTGCTGAAGCTGTCACAGTCTCCAGCACCCTGTTATAGCTGTGTACTACAGAAGCAGAACAGATTGTGGTAGGTGAAGAACTGGGTATGTGGGAAGAAGGCAAAATTACTTTATTTGTGTGTGTCAAAATAAGCTCTTTGAAAAAAAAATAGTCTCATTTAACTTAGTGCTAGACCACTAAAAATCTCTGAAGTCTTTGCGTAACACAAAGAAAACAGGACCCTACTCTTGAGCTGATTTTCAGCAAACTGATTTTACAGAAATCCAACAACCATCCTCTG
Organism: Geospiza fortis; assembly: GCF_000277835.1. NCBI lineage: Eukaryota > Metazoa > Chordata > Aves > Passeriformes > Thraupidae > Geospiza > Geospiza fortis. The sequence continues at coordinate 8,202,237 of NW_005054319.1, forward strand.
GCATTCATCTTCTTTAAAATCTACTATTGTAAGCCAAAAGCAACTGAATGGTGGCATGATATCAACAGGGCATTTGAACAGATTGTGAAACTCCATTGTGCATATGGGTTCACGCAGAGAAGTGACTTAAACTGGGCTCTGGAGATGCTACACAAGAAGAGTTAGAGTGGGCTGTGATTTAGTTGTAGAGCATTTGATGTCTCTGTCTTACTGCACCTGCTGCTTTAGAAGAAGCTGGAGTGGTAACAAATCCTAAAGAAGCATTGAAGGAAATAGTGTACAAAAGGAATGTGTCTTGCAGTGCCATGTTTGCCTGAATGGAGTTGCAGTGTTTTTCAAAATGAAAAACTTGAGACGTCAGTAATTAAGTAGTTCACTGTCCCTCTGGGATGGGGATGTTTTTGTTGCTGCCAATATTCCACTCCATGAAACATGCTCATGTTACATGGATGTTGGTCATTTTGGAGTGAAGAAGGTGAGGTGTTTGAAGCAATGGTGTGTGTGTGTTACAGATACAAGTTGGCGGTCAGAAGCAACATTTCAGTTTACAGTGGAACGCTTCAACAGGTTGAGCGAGTCAGTGCTCAGCCCGCCGTGCTTCGTTCGAAATTTGCCATGGAAGATCATGGTGATGCCTCGACTCTACCCGGACAGACCACACCAAAAGAGTGTAGGATTCTTCCTTCAGTGCAATGCTGAGTCTGATTCCACGTAAGAGCCTTTTAATTATTGTACAGGTCCTCACTTGATACTGGTTAATCTATTGCAAGAAATACAAACAAACCCTTACTTTCTGTAAGAGGAAAGAATTGCAAGGGTTTGAGTGCCCTTTACCCCCCACCTTTCTAAATCTTGAAGCATAAGAATAGTCCCCTCTTTAGGATGAGCTAAAACCAGCTTGTGTGACTAGAATTTTGTGGTAGAATTTAGATATATGCTTGCTGTAGGAGAAGCCCTTGACTGACAGTTTTCTTGGCATGAAAAAAGTTCTGGGTTTATTTCAAATGAAAATGGAGCTTCTCTAACCATGCCAAGCTATAAATGCTGCCCTGTGAAGCATGTGAGCAGGTAACTGCTACCAGTGCAGGCAGAGCAGGGCATGAGTGCTCTCCTTAAGTGGAGTCCATCACTCATCCAGAAAATTCTGAACATGTGTGTGTTCCTGGGGTCCTGCATGCTAATCAACATTGACTACCTTTGACCACTTTTGGAAATAATAGAAAAATTTTAAAACATAACTACAAATTTGTGGAGCATTCCTGTAGCTTATCCAAGGAGAGTGCAGACCTCTCAGGTGTCCTTTCAATAGGGTAACTCCATTCTGGCGCTGAATCTCACAAAGCTTGTTGTTTACTCTGAATAATAAATTCCACTTCTTCATAATTTTTAGAATTTAGAGGTGAGTGCTCAGAGCAGAATGTAAAGAAAAAGTTATAAGTGTATTAACAAGTCACAAGACATGTGATTCACATCCAGGCATTTACAGAAAAAGGGTGATCTTCAGAAGTACTAACAAAGGTGCAGCTGGTGGAGCTGAGCAAGGAGTGCCAGTGCATGAGGCAGTGGCAGGACCTGGTCTGAGCTGTGTCCACACTGAGTGCCTTGCACATGGGGTGGTTTTGAACACCAGTGGTCATGAAGAAGTGCTGCGGGGAGAATTAGTGCTGGGGAGTTTGTCCAGTGGGAGGGAAGGTGCTTCCCAAAGGCTGAGACCTCCCAGTCTCCCAGACACCAAGAGCACTTGGAGCTGGCCCATCCCTGTGCAGTGAGGCAGATCAGAACTAACTCACCTGGGGGAGCCCTCAGCTTCTTAAACAACCTGCAGGTCACTGACACACTTTCTTCCCAACACTGTTGCCATAAGAAAATCTCCATTCCAGGTTCATAATGTGGCTTCAGAAAGCCCCAGAGGTTCATGCCCTCCATAACAATTAACATCTAATAAGGAAAAAAAAATCAGATGTGTGAAAGTAATGTACCAAAAATCCCTAACAAAAAAAATTATGTAATCGCTATAAAAAGCTTGGTTTTGAAAGAGTTTCAAGTGTTTCTTCTTTATTTATAGGTCATGGTCCTGTCATGCACAAGCAGTTCTCAAGATAATAAACTACAAGGATGATGAAAAATCATTCAGTCGTCGTATTAGTCACTTGTTCTTTCATAAGGAGAATGACTGGGGCTTTTCTAACTTCATGGCCTGGAGTGTAAGTAATTGGACATGTATTAATCTATTGCTAGGTAGGAGCAGTTTTGCACCTGTCCTCCTGCATACTGAAATGCTGATAGCAAAGGATTTTTTACCCCAAGCTCTTGTTTTTCTCTATCATTGCTGTAGATTTCTTTTCAATTTCTTACTCTGTTAATTTGATTTTTGTAGAGTGCTTTTACTTACGTTGTAATTTAAATATTCCCTCACTGTTATTTTCTGCCCGACTGCTTGTGTTTTTTTATCACTAAGTGATAATCACTGACATTCTGAAGCAACATAAATTTGCTTGCATTCCCATATGTTCTTTGTGTATATGTACATGTATATTTAATGCCCTAATAATACTAAGGTTTCTCTTGAATTGTGAGAGCTTTTTAAGCATTTGCAAAGGTTTTGGAATATTGTCCAGAAGAAGCAGAACATTTGATTACCAACTCTTACATCACTGAAAACTACTGCAAAATCTTAAAAGGCGGGAACAAGTTTCCTGCATTGAGACACTAAAAAAGAATTAAAATCTAGTAAACTGTAAAACAAATGCTTTGGTGTTCTTCAGCTCTTCCTCTTCAGTTTATTACTACTGATAGCTTAGGCTTGAAAATTAGAAAGTGATGTCTAACAGGATGCTTCACTGCAGTCATGTTGCATGTTCCACTTTTCATGCTCCTGTGTCTTTTGTGTTTTACAGGAAGTTACTGATCCTGAAAAAGGCTTTATAGAAGAGGACAAAGTTACTTTTGAAGTCTATGTTCAAGCAGATGCTCCACACGGAGTAGCGTAAGTATCTTTGATTAAAAACAAAGCAGTGTTAAAAATTCTTAATTCTAGTATTTTTATGTTGCTTGTGACCATTCAAATATTGTGTTATTGTCATTTGTAGCTCCCATCAGACATTCTCACTTTGTCACTACTAGTTGATGAATTCTCACATGGCATTTTCATAGTCACATAGAGATTTTGTATAGCTTAAATCTCTGTTTGCATCAGTCAGCAAAATGCTGTGGAGCCTCAGCTTCTGTGTGAGTTGGTTTGTGATTGAACACCTCTGCAGTTCTGGCCTGAGCATTTGTGGTGTGGGAGCTGATGGGGTTTCAGGTGCAGCCAAGTGCTGGCTAACTTGCCTTGGTTTACAGTTGTTGTAAAACTGCTTCATCTCAGTTGTTCTCCTTCATGGCACTTGTAAACAGTGGGGTTGTACACAGGTGCAGACTTGCCCTTAAAAGTACAGCTCTGAGCTCCAGGACACTCTCACAGGACATCATTTTTCTGCCATATAGAACATATTTTAAGAAAAAAGGTAGTAAAATCACTAAGCGTGTAATTGCAAAGACTGTTGTTACTGGCAGGCAGCAGTGAAGTGGAGTTTATTTGAACCTTCAGTAGCAGTGGAGAGTAGCTGATACCTACCAGCAGCACTACCTTAGAACAAACACTCTTTATTATTGGAATACAGAACTTCCTTGTTTTTAACCACAAACTATTTTCTAGGTGGGATTCAAAGAAGCACACAGGATATGTTGGCTTAAAGAACCAGGGAGCAACTTGTTACATGAACAGTTTGTTACAGACTTTATTTTTCACAAATCAGCTACGAAAGGTAAGCAATACATGAAAGAACATGAAATTATAACATTGGCTGTTTTAATTAGCATTTCTAAATGCTTCAAAACAGACCTGTGGGATCCTTTTGCCTCCTTTATCCTTTCAGAGTTGTGACTTACATGGTGATGCATGTCTTACTGCAGGCAGAGTACAGGAAGCTCCTTTCTGTAGTTTGTGGAACACAAGCTTTTGTCTTCTGTGGAAGCAGGCAGAGCACCTGAAGAAGAGCACCTGAGCTTAAGGGGGTGTTTCTGTATTCTGTATTATATGTTAATATTGCTAGGAATTGCTGGGAGCAGGGGAAGCAGTTTAATCTTGCAGATAAAAGATGGAAGCAATTTCCCTTTTCTGAAATAGTTAAAATAGGGAATTATGACTTCTCAACCCATAAACAATGCACAAAGATACACATTTGCTCCATCTTGAAATTGCTATTATGCAGCAGAATGTTTTTGTTATTATGGTTGCCATTCTGCAGTGATGGAAAACATTGTATTTTCAGTATTTTAAACAACATAATTATATATTTGCTTTAGTAGTATTTTTTGTTTATTGTAGATGCTGTTTCTTTGCTGGAAAGAACTTCTTTAAATACCTTTTAAATAAATATCTCATCTAAAGCCAGGATAAAATACACTACAGAATGTATAATTTTTAAATGGTGAAGTACCCTTACTGGGATTAAAACCAGAAGTGATGACTAGATATTGGAGGTGGCTATTTAGAATAGGGGATGTACTTGGAGAAGAAAACAACTTGTCACTATTCACTGTATTGGAGTTTCCTGTTGATCCTAATTAATCCTTCTGTGCATTTCTGCACTTACTGTCTGTCTCTTAGTGAAAATGAACTGCTCTAACTTGGACTTTCCCTTATGTAGACTAGTTGCAGTTCAGTTAAGCTTTCTTTTCCTTTTTTAATGGACCTGCTTTCCACTGTTTGTAATTTCCCACCACCTTACTTTTTATATCCCTGTGGTAAGTGTCCCAGTCGGCATTTCTTTTTTCTTTTTGTAATGCTGTTTACTCTGAAGCACTGCAAAAAAAATAATACTTCAAACTCGAATAGAATGTAACTGAGATCTTCCTAATGCCGTGGACAACAGATAAATACTTGACTTGTTTTACATGATGCACCTGTTCCTTTTTTGCAGGAGGTATAATTTACTCATTCAGTTTATCACTCATTAAATTGCCTGTTCTTTTTGCTCAGCACTCAATGTTTGTGCATTTTACTCTTTTGGATAACTCACTTTGCTCTTGAGAGAAAAAAAAGTGGTTTTGTAATAGCTCCATCTAATGTAGTTGAGTAGTTTTTTCAAGACTGTCTTGTACCCACTAAATCAGTATGTACCATGAAGTAGTGAAGAAGGAGTTCTTTTTGTAATACAGATTGGTTTCAACTCAACTAATCTTACCAGGCATTCCCCTGCACTTCTTCCCCAGCCCCAAAATAAAAGCAGCTTTTAGCATCTCTTTAACATCTGGCTAGTGACCATGTGAGAAAACTTAATTTACTAGAGTTGGTAGCTGCAGCTTCCTTTATGGAAGTGTTCCTGGACATCAGCTGGAATGTTCAATTCCTTGCTCATTCCTCAGGCTTTCAGAGCCCCTCCAAACAGAACAGATGAGAAAAACAGTGGCAGTTTTAGACAGCTTTAGCACTTATCTGCCATTGGTATAGATCAGGAAGAAGCAGTTGTTGCCTTGTCTGAAAAAAGTATTTTTTACATTTTTGTTTTCACTTTGACCAAACTTGTTCTTCTTAAACCAAAGTAAAATAAAACAAAACGTGCAATATCCGTGGTTTGCTTTTCACCATTTCCATAATTTCAGTGAATCCTCCTTCCTTGGAAGAAATAATGATTTCTGTTGCTGTTACTTCAGCTTTGTTCACAGAGGAGCTGCTGTCAGGAGCAGAGCTGGGGAAGCAGTGAACAATAGCAAAGGCAGGCACATACCTGTGGCAAGTCAGGCCCTGGGGAAGCGTGGGTGAGGATGATGGAGAGGTCCTTTCTTCTCTGCTCTGCTTCCCCATAGCACATGGGAGGCTCTGGTTTGAAGTGAGACCTCCCTCTTAAGCAACAAGAGGTGGCTTCAGTGGCAGGGAATAAAGAAATGAACTTTGACATTAGAGCACATTGTTACTTGTTCTTTGGGAGTGATAAATGTGTGCTTAACCACAGTCCAGTAGGGGCAGGGGTGACTTCCCGGAGGGTCCAGGTCTGACCCTGGGCTCTGATACCTGAGCTATCTCTTAAGTGCCTGGGGCTGCATTCAGTGCATTTTGGAACTTTCTGCTGGTTCCCTTGTAAAAGTCCCTACAACTCATGAGAACATTACAGAATGTTTATCTAAATACATTAAAATAATAAATGCATATCGATTTCTCCCTGATCTGGTTCTACTCAAGTTATCCAATGTATTTTACCTAACCTTGGAATTCCATGCACGGTATTTATTTCCCTTCTTTAAGTAATTCCTGTTTTTAAGCAATGCGTTCAAAGTTACCTGTAACATTCTATTACTATATAAATATCTAAAATTTTTCTCATATCTCTTAATATGCCTGTACATGTCCCTATCCCTCTTTAATGTTCATTTCCTGAGGGAACTTCTCAGGTGTTAAATAAGAGACCCTGCTATTTTACATGGATCAGAATGCCTCACTCCTTTATCATGAGGTCAAGCTTTCAGAATGTGGGAGGGTAAGGCAAAAAAATAAAGCTTTGAAGAGGGTAATATATAAAAAGTGGTAGTGTGGAGAAACACTTAAACTTAGAGAAATGTGCTCCAATATTCCCTAAATACAGAAGCAGAATGAAGAGCCAAGAAAGGCTGTGTTAAATGTCTGCTTTGTCATAACACATGTAGAATTTCCAAAGAAATAAAACTGGTGTTTTTATTCAATGACAACTGGAATGTAGTAATTATAAGTAAATTGTAAATTATTATTTGAGTGTTACTTGAGAGATATAGGAAGGGAATTAATTGTCCAGATGGTATATGAGAAAAACATTTTAAAAAATGGGAACTAAAGGCAAAGGATTTGATTTTGATTAATTGTCAAGGTATTCTGAACTCCAGTTTATGCATTTTGAAGGAAGAGTCAATCACAAGATTGATTTTTAGCCTGCTGTAGGTTTAATATATTAGTATTTATTTTTTAAATGTATCAACACTGATTATATTTGCACTTTTTCATGACTTGATTTTCACGCCTTGTTTCTGTTTGTTATAGCAAGTATCAATATATTTGTTTTCAAAACATTTATAAGATGTTCAAAAAAGTTGATAGGGGGTGATGATAGAATTTTGGAAGATCTGAGACTTGGTCATTCAACTACTTCTGTTTTCTACCTTAAACTAGTGACACCCACTGTTAAAGAGGTTCATAAACCAGGTACAGGAAGAGGTTTAAAGTTGACTCTTCAAGGTGATTACTTGTTCTGATGTTGATATTTTAAAGCAAAAAATAACTTGTGCTTGTGAAATTGAAGGTATAACTCTATCTAGTGATATTTGGGGTTTGCCCAGATCTATCTGGTTAACTGGGATTCTGCATTTGGATGATCAAAATAAAGCAATTGGAAATTATTTACTTTATTAGTTGATTTGAATGGTTCTGAAATTGAATGTTCTGATTTTACGAAGGAAATTTTCATAATCAGAGTGGTCTAGCTTTACATTAGGATGTATGGAGAGGTGGTGGGATCTCAATTCCTGGAGATGCTCAGAACTTTAACTGGATCTGATCCTGAGCAACTGGACCCCAGTCTGAACTTGGCACCTCTGTGGGCAGAAACAGAGACCAGAACCTACAGAGTTCTCTTCCAGAATGCATCACTAGAAACTCTTGAAGCAGTGCTTAGCACATTAAAAAAGTTGAAGATTTATTGAGTTTCAACAGTTAAAACCTGTTGCCGGTGATAAAATCGAAGGTGCAATTTTCTTCAATTTATAGAATTTATAAAAGAAGTTTGAACAAATCTCAAAGTAGAGCAAAAGAAAACTCTTTTTTCGTTGTCATTAGGGTGAGATTGGGCTATTGTTCTTTAAATTACCCTAGCAAAGACTTCTGTTGCCTGTCCTTCAGAAGGAAGTTGATAAATTTCAAATTTTTATGCTTCCTTTTAATATGTGTAAGTACTACTAACAGTGTAGCTTGCAACTGAGGAGAAATAAAATTTGGAAGTTACTTGTGTTCATGATTCTGTTTTTGATCATCTCTATTAACTGGTACCTTCTGAAAATTAAATTAAAAATCCTAAAGATACGGTCATATGAATTGTCATATTGGTTTACAATTGCATAATTAATGATTGTTTTTCTGTCAGAAGGGATTTGCCTTCTTAATGAAATTGTTTCTCTTATTACATCTTACTGTAGCTATTCTGATGGTATTCTTTATTCTTTGAATTATTTCTGTTGCTGTACTTTTGGAAAATGTAGTGAATCCTCAGAACTGGAATAGAAAGCTGACCTGGCAACATTTTAAGCACTTCCTTTGTTCTTTTTTCTTTCTTATTTTGTCTTTTGCCACACGCTGGTATTGTTTTTGTGTCAGTGTTGCCTTACCCTGGTACCTGTCCCATGTGGTTCCCATCCCTGTGCACTGAGCTGTCCTGCAGCAGTGCCTGCCTTTTCCCAGAGTTCCCAGATGCTGCAGACACTGCTGCCCTTGCTGTGTGTGGGGAGCTGCAGCCCAGGGCCAGCCAGATGTGCTGCCCACCTCAGGAGCCCAGGGCCAGCCAGATGTGCTGCCCACCTCAGGAGTTCTGGCTAATGCACCCAGGTCCAGTTCAGCACGTCTCTCACAGAAATGGATCATTCCCTCGTGTTTCACAGGCAGAAATTCAGATGGCAATTTCTCTGGTTTTAACAGGTTATTTTCTCATATGCTGCTTAATATTGGAGTCTTTTTTAGTTTCATTTGTTGCCTAATCTCCTTCCAGGGCTGTCTGTTCCTTTTTATATTTACGCTTCTCAAATGAACATCTCCCTTTTGTTTGCTCTTCCTTTCCCCTAGATGTATTGCTGTACACTTTTAAAAAAGTAAATCTCATCTCAGTGACTACTGAACTCTCCTAATCCCTGTTTGGTCTATTTGTGTAATTTCTTTGTTCTCAATCCTTCCCAGATCAGTATAATCAGTGAATTGAATTGTTAAGCTGTTTATTTGCTGGACAGCGATGACGTTAAGTAGGAATGAATGAATCAGGGACTCTCAGAGCTTCCTCTGACATCTTTCTCCATGTGGGCCATTTCTGGTTTTGTTCACTTGTTGCTCTTTATGGTTTCATGTGGTTGCTTTTTCACAAAACCAGTTATTTTCCAGTCTGTAGTATTGACTGCTATATCTGGTCCTACTGTGATGATTGCAGAGACATACTGGGCATGAGGAGGTATTTGAAGGTGTTAAATGCTTTAGAGCATTTACTGTTCTAGGCTGGAATAAGGGAGCTACTTAGATAAAATAACTATGAATGGAATCTGTTGTTCACATTTTTCTAACCACTGTGCTCTTGAGAAGAGTTGTTCCAGACAATTAATGTTTTTACACTACAGTACAAGATTTTTTTCAGACTTTTTTGAAGTGTTGATTAAATTGAGTTCTATGAAGGAAGTCACTGAAGAGGAAAGAATGCATTAAACAGGATGAGCAATAAACTTTTCTGATACTAATTGAACTAAATGCTTTTTCAGGCTGTGTACATGATGCCTACAGAAGGAGATGATTCATCCAAAAGTGTTCCTTTAGCATTGCAAAGAGTGTTTTATGAGCTGCAACATAGTGACAAACCAGTTGGAACTAAAAAGCTAACAAAATCATTTGGGTAAGTTTCAGAAACTTGGGCTGTTTATTGAACTTGGACTTCATAAAGCTTTTCTTGAAAAAGATAACTATTTCAATAAGGTTACTTTTAGAGAGGTGCAGAGAAGTGTTAATGTAACATGGTGTTAATTGTTTACTTTCTGTAGTCTACTTGCATAGGTCTTTATTTGTAGCCAGTACTAAGACAGCTGGTCCAAAAGTCAGATTTTTTGGGAAGGGGAATGGTACAGAAACAAAGCTGTTAAAAACAGGGTTATCATTTACCTGAACATTATGTGATGCATTTGACTTAAGTAAAATTCAGAACAAAATAGTCATTGAAACATTGCAGTTCATGTATTGTTAATGTCTTTTAAAAATGGAATCTCTTTTAGATTTAGTGCAATAGCAGTAATTTGCATGTCCATGCTGTTGAACTTTGATAGTTGCTGTAACATTTTCCTTCAACATACTGAAGACACAAGTTAGGACAGAAAGATTAACATTAGTATAACCTTTACAAGTCTTCTCTTTGCATGTCTTGTAAACGTGGAGTAGGATTTTATTAAAACCCATTCTAAAATGCTTTACTTTGCATTACTTTGTCTCTCTGTATTTATAGGCTAGTCTTGTAGTAATACTAACAAGCACTGTTTTATTTCAAAACACACTAGGAACACATCTTATTTCAAAACACACTTTATGTCATCTTTTTCATACAGTTGTCCTCATATTCATCTTGCATCTGCTGCTACAACCTGTAGTCCTGCTCTGTCCTAAAACAACCTCTTTGCAACCTTGACTCTTCCCCTTGAGGGGAATCTTAAAAGGAAATCAGTAGTCTCAGTGTTGTGTTGTCTGTTTATCTGCCCATACCCTCTTCCTACTAGAGCACTGTATATTTGGTGTATCAGTGCTCCTGCTGTCCTGTTACTTGGTGATAAAGTAAATATTTCATCTCCAGTTAAGATCCCAATTGTGTCATTATTCAGTAGCTTGAAGAGGCCATTCCCAAGGGTGTTGCAGATCCTTAATTTTGTATCCAACAGCAGGGTTTTAAAAATGTGTTCATACCTGCTTTTGTTCTTGGAAAAGAATTTTAGAATGTGTTTGAGGATTAAGGTTTCCCTCTTCCATCACCATTGAATCAGAGAGGGGTTTTTGGCCTTGTGAGCCCTAGGTGCTCAGGTATTATTAGGGTATTACTTTTTACTGAGTGTTGTGAATTTCTAGGTTTGACTTCTTTAAGTAGAAAATAATGCCATGTCTGAAGGAGCCCTTCTTTATCCTAATTTTAGTGTGTGACCTTTTTCTTTGGTTTGTCCTATGAGCTGGCTAGTGTTTAAAACCTGAGAGTCATGGCATTATTTTCTATTCTTAATTATCTGACAGGCCACTTGATTCAGCTTGTTTAATGTGGACCCCACACAGTTGTTGGCACACTTTGGAGATTAGTTTGCTGCCATGTGACAGTGGGGGTGAGTCAGTGAGAAGAGAGTGGGAGGGAGGATAAAGTCAGCACAGCTCCTGATCACCCTGCTGCTGCTTCCAGGGCCAGGGTGGAGCATCACACTGAACCTGGAGCCTACAGTCAGCACAGTTTACTTTATACAGCTGGGAGTGGTGACTGCTGCAAAAAAATTTGTCAGAGACCTAGAACTTAAAAAGCTTTCTTGAGTTGAAATTGCAGTTCTCACAGGTGTATTTAATGCTGCAACTAGAAACTCTTTGTGTTTCTTGTTTTATTGAAGGCAGGAGTGCTGAACATCCTCATTGCAGGGTGCCATGCTGGCTGTGAGGCATTTAGATCCTGCTGCCCTCACCCCTGCTTTCACACCCTGTGTTTGCACATGGACAGCTCAGAAAGCTGAATGCCTCCTTGCAGTTACTGCATGCCCAGGATTAACTGTTTAGATGAGCACAAAGAAACCAGTCTTTCCTATAAATCCATTTGTTTCCTTTCCTGTGCTGAAATAATCCCTGAACACCACTTGTCTGCACCTGAAGGGCCCTCAGAACAGAGGCAGCTGGAAACCTGCTGTGGAAACTGATGGCATTGAATTGCTCCCAAGCTTTATTTAAGAGGTTTTTTTGGCATGAATTGCGGCTGGAAAGGCAACAGCCTGGCTGTGGCCTCCTCACCCAGAGCCTTTGCTGTCCTTGCCCCAGTCCCACACAGGAGAAGTGGGGTGGGCTCAGAACAGCTGCCACAATCTCCCACAAGTTCACTGCCCCTTCTTCCTACACAGCTAGAACCCGTGCATCAGCCAGTCCTAAATCTCAGTCTGTACAGCTTGCTGTGTATTACATTCTTGATCTGCAAAGGAATCAAAAAATGTCTTTTGAGGTGTTTTTTTCTTAATTAGTAATTTTTTATTTATTTGCCTTACAAAGGTGGGAAACTTTAGACAGCTTCATGCAACATGATGTCCAGGAATTATGTCGAGTGGTATGTTGATACTATTTCTCGCTGATCTGTGATGTATAAATTTCTCTTGATATTCTCTCTCTGTGTGTATAGATATATTATATAGTTTAGGAACTATCAGAGTTAATAGTGGCCCTGATTAATTTAAATTAGGTCTCAAAAGCAGAGTTTTTGCCTTGGTTTCTCTTTAAGAATGGGATTTCTTGTGGCCTTTTGTGGGTGAGGAATTTTTAAAGAGTAGTGAAGCTTGAAAGTTGCTGGAACATGTGCTAGTGGTGCTTTTATAGCCATGGAGAGAAGTGCAGTTTTGAAGATGAAATGCATTGTTACATCTGTGGGGGTTTCCAGACTCAAAGGATAGAGTAGCTGGAGTAGCCCTCAGTTTAGGGGAAGGAGGAGGCTTTGAAGGACTAGAAAGGAGATGCCAGTGCAAATAGACTAACATTTCATTTTTGTCCAAGTGACTTAGCATCTAATTAGTTAAGTAGTCGTGTGTGTGTGATGAATAAATTTAAAAACTGCAAGTTTATCTTGTGTGAAAACTGATTTTTCTTTCAGCTGCTTGATAATGTGGAAAATAAAATGAAAGGCACATGTGTAGAAGGCACTATCCCTAAATTGTTCAGAGGGAAGATGGTGGTATGTATTTTATACCTTTCTCAAAAATAATTTAAATTAGCTCTCATTACTTTTATAAAACTGAACTTCTGTGTTGTTTTGGTTTTGTTTGCAGTCTTATATCCAATGCAAGCATGTAGACTATCGATCTGAACGAATAGAAGATTATTATGACATCCAGCTAAGTATAAAGGGAAAGAAAAACAGTAAGTGATACATTGTGATATGCACCCATCCAGTACTTCAGCATGTTGGACAAATTCAGTGCCTGTTGTTTTCAGATGGGTTTGTTGGTGCACAGTGATTGGAAATCTGTGCTTTAGGACACATTATTGAAAACATTTTCAATGCAGAGAATGTTTCTGCCTGCGTTACATTTCTTTTTTTTTTCCTTATTTCATTTCCTTTCCCTGCTCCTTCCTCCCTAATTCTCTCATTGGTATCTTTTCATAAAACTCGAAGAACTTTAGGAGTTTTCTGGTGTCATAAGACCGTGCCATGGTGATCACAGTGGTATTGTGACAGTAGTTATAATTTACATATAAAGATGAACTTGGATGAAATGGATTCTTATTTAGATCTGGTCACAGTAATAAGAAAAAAAAATAGTTAACTACTTAGAACAGCATAACAGTGATCTCTTATCTCTACTGAGCACCTGGGGTACAAGGCCCTGGAAAGGATGTGTAAGAGTCCAGCAAACAGAGGCATCTGGCTTGATGCTTAATAGTTGTGAAGTGAGGAGTTGTGGCAGACAGCTGTAACTGTGTGATTTTAAAATCTGCTGGTATTCTTAGATATGCCTCTGCAATATGGTGCATTTCTTGACATTCTTAAACAATATAAAATTATACTTAAATAAGGACAGAAGCACTCAAACACAAACTCCCATGTCCTAATATTAATTTGATTAATGTGTTGCAAGCTAGAGTAAACTTACATTTTTTCCTTCTTCCGTACAATTTTCCAATCTTTTTTCATTCAGTTTTTGAGTCCTTCATTGACTACGTTGCAGTGGAGCAGTTGGATGGTGATAACAAGTATGATGCAGGAGAGCATGGCTTGCAGGTATTATTTTTTTAACCTGGTTTTAATCTTATTTCTCTGTTAAAATAACAATGTTGCAAAGCCCTTTCTAGATTTTATCAACTGATTTTGGTGATACTTCTTCTTAGACAGGCTTTTTATATAGCTCCTCTTATTTGGTGTTAGATTTCTTAAAATGGAGCTCAGATTTTATAGCAATTTAAATTGTAGTGAGTTTTATAGGTCCAAGTCTTCCAGTTGCTAGAATGGTTTGCTTTTCCACCAGTCTCAAGACTGAGAAGTTCTTCCTCTGAGTAGTCTGTTTTTCCATGTGTCAAGTAAAAAAAGCAGCATAGCTCTAAAAGTAACTTTGGAGAGCTCATGTTTGTATTCTCAGCAAGAACACCAAGTGAACCCATGGAAATTAAACATTTATGTGTGTGCACGTGTTTCTGAGCTCTTCAGTTGCATTTTGCTGCACCCACTGGAGTAAGCTGAAGTCCTTTATAAATAATGTTTTACTAAAGTTTATTTCTGCAGCTTTGACATACCAGGTTTTGGTTTTTTTTGGTTACCACAGTAGCCAAATCCTTGTTGGCAGTATGCAATGAAATTCTTAATTAATCAAAAATGAGCTTTTGCCTCCATATTCTCCCAATTTTATTTATGCAGGTAACTTGCTCTTAATGCTGTGAGGTGTCCACATATCCTTGTATGAGTGGTCTAAATTTAATTTGAGTTTTTGTGTTGCTGGAGTAGCTCATGAGAGGTTGGTGCAGCATTAGGATACTCAATTTGCACCCAAATTTTGAACCATTCTGGTGCACATTGTGTTGTCAAGTCTATAAAAGTCCACATGAAGAGTGTCTGCAACAAACAAGTATTTTGAGTTGCTAAAAATCCTGCAATTTCAACCTTCTATTTCCTTTAAAATGTCTAGGAGGCAGAGAAAGGTGTGAAGTTCCTAACACTGCCACCAGTATTACACCTACAGCTCATGAGGTTTATGTATGATCCTCAGACTGACCAAAACATCAAGATAAATGATAGGTAAGTGGGTTAGTTGGTTTAGTGTGTGGGTTGGGTTTTTTTGTAGAATTTAGACTTGTGAATGTATTTTAGCGAAAAATAGCTTCCCAAAATCCTGGTTTTGACTAAGCTCTGAGGCAAGCATGTGCAGTCACTCACAGTGGAGGTCCCCTAAAGGTGCACAGGTTGAACTTTGAAGTTCAGAATGACAAACTGAATGTTTAGTAATCCTTAGTGATTGTTTTGACCATGAACAGGTGCCTGCATCTTTTAATGGCTTGTGTAGCATCCTTTGTGCAGTGTGTGGCTAGGCTGCCGCCAGAGTAAGCAGGATGAGTAAGGAGTTACCTGCTTGCCCTCCATCTGTTTCCATGGGTGGAGGGAGAGCCATTTGCCCACTCACTGTAAGCAGAGGCTGATCATTTCTCGAGGAGATACATGGTTGGTTGTAAACTAAATGTTTATTGCAATTATCTCATTCTCACCAAGGTGAGATATTTCAGAGTAATCTTCCAGTCCAGTGTTACCTGTGCTAGGGTAGCTGCATTTGTCTGCTAGAAAATAACAGATTTTAAAGCTTTTGCCTTGACGCAGTGAATCCAAACCAGCCCTAATTCAGTTGAAGTGTTCTTGCCCTTCTTACTGAGGGCATGCTTTCCTGAGCTGCTTGAAAAGTTTATTTTTATTCCATTTTTAAACAGTATAAATTCTGCCACTGTATGCTGCATGTCCTGGTTAGAAGTGGCATTGTAGCAGTAACATGTTCAATTTTTATTCTTTGCTTTAGGAGTACACATAATGTTCCATAATAGTGCCTAAGAATGTGTGTCTATCTTAACTACAAATACAATTGTCTTCATTCTTTTGAAACTAGGTTTGAATTTCCTGAACAGTTGCCACTAGATGAATTTTTGCAAAAAACAGATCCTAAAGATCCTGCAAATTACATTCTCCATGCAGTTCTAGTACACAGTGGAGATAACCATGGTGGACATTATGTTGTTTACTTAAATCCAAAGGGCGACGGCAAAGTGAGTATTGAAAAGCATCTAAAAGGATTTGTGTGTTGTAAATGCATACTTGCAGTTTTTATAATGGGCAAATCTTCAGAATTTTCTTCTCCTAAAAGAAGAGTGTGTGCACACTTGGCTTTTAACAAAAGACTTTTTAACTGAGGCAATCCCTTCTCTTGTGTGTGTATGTGTTGAAGTTCTGTAATCAGATTTTATCCAGCATTTTTTTGAGGCTGACTTTGCTGAAGCAAATATGAGCATTCCACTGAACTTCTCAGAAGTTCAGCATGTTTGTGTATGTCCCACTGTTCCAGGTTTAGGTGACTTGATTGGATCGGACATTTATAGGTCAGGTGCCTCTTCCCTTGAGTTGACTGGTTTTGTGTGTACATGATTGTTCACAGTAAGAGTAGAAGTCAGCTTTTACTGTGAATTTATTGCTATTTGTAATTTATTCTTAATTGACTTTATTGTTTTAATTTGAAATTTGATACGTATTGCTCTAAATGTACAAAGAATTACTAGTTGTCTTGTGCATCTCTGCTTTTTTATTTTATGTTACAACAGATAAAGTCAATTTTCTGTTTCCTACAGAAATATTAGATATTTGAAGTCTTAAAAAATAATTGGAATAATTGGAATAATTAGTGTGCTTTTGGTACTCACTGTAAAATGTTCAGTAAAGGTTTGGTATTTATGGACTTCCTTATGCTGAGCACAAGTAGCAGGTAGCACAAATTATACTGAACTAGATTTCCTTTTAAAAGTCACGCCGCTTGAAGGTAATTTTAGTTACTTCAAAGAGCTGGAAGACATGCCAGAAATAGGATTAATTTATCATTCAGGAGCATGTTTTTACGTGTAAAATCACCTTTCTGTCAAACTTCCTCCCTAGTGGTGTAAATTCGATGACGACGTTGTGTCGAGGTGCACGAAGGAGGAGGCGATCGAGCACAACTACGGCGGGCACGACGACGACCTGTCCGTGCGGCACTGCACCAACGCCTACATGCTGGTCTACATCAGGGAGTCCAAGCTCAGTATGTGTCCTCTCTGTGCTCAAAGGGCACTGACAGGCAGGCAGGCAGGCAGGGCTGCTTTACCTCTGAATTGTTGGCTGTCTTCCTGCACAACTGGGCTGCCTTATTTACAGGGGGAAGGTAGCGATCCCGCGGGATCAACCTGCCGTTCTCTCGCTTCTGGAGAGTGTGTGCTGCTCTGGGTCACCTTTTAGCTCAGGAAGGCACCTGCAAAGAGCTTCAACCTTGGCTGTTTTATAGGATGGAAGACTTAGTGAACTGACTTGGGTAATGGAATGTTGCCGCATATCCCAGAGAAAAGCAAGGCACAGTTCTTCCCAAGGATTTGTGAGATTCACATCTTCTGAACCTCAGAGAAAGGGAAAACACAGTTCTTATCACTTGCTGTGCCTGTGTTGTGCCAAAGTAGAATGCAATATGGAGATTGTTTATACAAAGTGAGGCTGTTTTGTTTCTTTGACCTATCAGGGCCAACTGTGTGTGTGTGTGTCGGGACTGTCGGGACAGTCACGAGATTCAGTGCAGAATGAGTGCGTGGCAGATTCAGTTTAGATGAAATGTATATAGTATAGTAAAATAAAGTAATTAATTAGCCTTCTGATGATGGAGTCAGATGCATCATTCTCTCCCCTTCATCAGAGTCGCCTTTGATTTACTGATTTTTTGATTAATGGAATTAAATCAAATTGATTGTAAATGTGTAGATACATATATGCTTTAAAAAGGGAGTGGTGGCAAATATTTTTTTAATTCTGAACTGAATATTTCATTCAAAAGTCTGTGATACATATTTCATGGGAGTAGTGCACTTTGGTTTGTCATAGAAGTGCTTCTTTTGCCAAAGCATGGTAATATCAAACCTTGTTTTTAAGTGAAAGATGAAGAAAGTTGGTTTTGACTTCAAATCAGAGGGAAGTCAAGCGTGTGTGAAAAAGAAACTGTTTGATGTAAATCTTGAAATAACATCATAAAATCTGCTTTATAGGTGAAGTTTTGCAGCCTGTAACCGACCATGATATTCCTCAACAACTTGTAGAAAGACTACAAGAAGAGAAGAGGATAGAAGCTCAGAAGAGGAAGGAGAGGCAGGAAGCTCACCTCTATATGCAAGTGCAGGTCAGCTTTTGAAACAGATTAAGTTACAGCTACTTTACCATGAAAATTTAGGCTATTGAGCCACCCTGGAGGCAAACCTTGATTTTCTTTTTCTTTCTTTCTTTTTTTTTTAAATTTTTCTTCTGAAGTAGTGTTTGAAGAGAAATTATAATTTTAGTACTTTTAGGTATATTTACATATGCAACAAATTGTAATAAAACACACAGTACTGTATGTTATAAACATTTCTGATTTCTTTAGAATTTATTATGCTTGTGAGTAAAAATAGTAGGTTCAGATGAAAGGGAAAAGGACCAGGTTATTTCAAAGGGCTGCCCTGCCACTGCACTTTTATCTCCTTCAGGAATTATTTTTTAAAATTAGAATGTATCTAGCCATAGGCTGCAGGTCTGGACTATTGCCAAACAGAGCTCATCAAGTAGAAGCAGGAGGAGAGAGTGCTTATATTTGCAATTATCTTTTTGGAAAAGCCAGATGGACAAGATTGTTATGAATTGCCTTAAGGAACCCTGTTTATGGCTCTTTCCAGAGCCCATCTGGCACAGGGAAATAGAACCCATTTTCCATGTGCTTCCATGTTTCCTTGCCTGTTCTCTCTGGTGTTGATAAGCAGAGATACTGGTGAAGTCCAGCTTGTTCTGCCCTGCATTTGCACTGAGTTTGCAGTGGGACACTGGCAGCATTGCTCTGTTTGTACTTCTGTTACCAAAGAGTGCAGGGGAGCTGTGGGAAATACAGGGAGAGGGCTCAGTGGCCTCCTTGCATTCACCAGTCACAGAATTATGTAGCCTTTTTATTTTCTCCAAGTGCCAAGATTGTTAGAGCACGTTCCAAGACTTGGGATCTAAGCACGACTGGTTTTTAATTGCTCGGGATTTGTAAGAATTAATGTATTTTAATTACTTGCACTGATGAGATTATCAATCAGGATTTTTTAATTTCATTGTAATCTGTGTTCTTGCAAATTTGCTCCCTGAGAACATGAATAGTGTTAGCACTGTGCCAGAGGGCCAGTGAGGTTGCATAGTGAAGCATCCTGAGAAGGTATTACCAGGGCTAATCTGAAAAGTAACCTTTAAATGTCATTTTTCAGATAGTGGCAGAGGATCAATTCTGTGGTCATCAAGGCAATGATATGTATGATGAAGAAAAGGTGAAATACACTGTTTTCAAAGTATTAAAAAACTCCACACTTACAGAATTTGTTCAAAACCTCTCTCAAACAATGGTGAGTTTTCTGTAGCTGAATACCTACATGTGTTTAAATTGTTACATTATGGTTGTGTTCTAGCTCTTACCTTCTCCACATATTGACAGCAATCATAATTTAGAACTTTTAACACAAAAGATCTGTTTGAGTTTCATGAAAACATCTTAGCCTGTTTTTCTCTTGTTTTGATTTAGTTTCCTGTCACGATTTTTATTGTTTTTAGGGATTTCCCCAGGATCAAATCAGATTATGGCCAATGCAAGCTAGAAGTAATGGAACAAAAAGACCTGCAATGTTAGATAATGAAGCAGATGGCAATAAAACGGTAAGCAGTCACTGAGAGATGATAGTACTTCTGTACATCTCCTGTGATTCTTAGTTCTCTTGAAGAATGTCTAACTTTGAGACATAAGATTTTCCAGGCTTTTGATTTGAAATTAATTTCATTGTATCTGGTGAAGTTTGATACTTGGGGAAGACTTGGTGTTTAATGGGTTAGTTTGGATAGGAAGCAGGAGTGTGGTTGGTGCATGATTTTTCTGCTGTGGAAAAGAAGGTGTAATCATGATTTCTTATATGTCCCTTTGACAAAAGGGGCAAACCCTCTGGATTTAGGGAATTCTGTTGCTTAAAATGTAAAACGTGTTGAAATACCACAGGATGGTTTCACCCTCCTTTTATTCTAAAATTAAGTCATGTCCTTGCCATTATGAAGATAAAAAAAACTTGTGAAAGATAAAGAAGTGGGCTCATTTTACATAAAACCTACTGTTACTGCTTCATCAAAGTTTTTGGTGGTTTTATATCCATATTTGTTTGTCTTAATAAATTTCATAAACTTCCTTTAACACAACCTAAAAAAAAACCTCTCCCATTTGTACAATGTCATAAAGTTCTTGTATCTGATTTAAAATGCTGATACCAGGTTGTATTAGGTTCTTCAGAGACTTCTTTTTTTCTTCTCTCACATCTTTGTACATAGATGATTGAGCTCAGTGACAATGAGAATCCATGGACAATATTTTTGGAAACAGTAGATCCAGAGATGGCTGCTACTGGAGCAACATTACCCAAATTTGATAAAGATCGTAAGCATATGGACTAAACATTTCTAAAATACAAAATGCTTTCATGTTGGGTGTATCTCCAAAAACACTGTGCACTCCTTTTTTCAGTGATGTCGTTGATGTATCCATCAAACTACTAAAATTTTGCTGAGATTAGTTTTCTTATGCAGTTTTTCCTTCATTTCTCTTGAAGTGGAAGGCATGCTTTGCATGTTTTTAGACTCACTGAATAAATTTCTCTGTATATTTTAAGGGCACCAAATTAATGAAGACACATATTTGTTACTGTGTAAATAAAAACATCTAGGTGATCTCCTTCCCCCTCCCCAAGCCTTACTTAAAATTAAATCTTGTTTCTTACTTTGTAGATGATGTAATGTTGTTTTTGAAGATGTATGATCCGAAAACTCGGAGTTTGAATTATTGTGGACATATCTACACCCCTATATCCTGTAAAATACGTGAGTTTTGAATTTCCATTTCATTGTAATCATTGAAGTTTTTAAAGTAGATTGACACATACTTTTCCTTTAATAATAATAATTCCATCACTGAAACCAAAGGTACACCACAGAAGCAAATTCCTATTTCACCCAGCACCTGAGACTTTTCTTCCCCATGTGGTGTCAGTGACATTTTCTGCAGGTCTGAGACTCAAAACCCCACAGGTGGTCAGTTCATTGTTGCTGTACTCACCAGGTGTTACAGCTGTTTCAGACCTGTTGTAAAGCTTTGGGATGTGATATTTCCCTCCCAATAGCTTTTCATGTAACTCTTCTTTAACCTTTCAATATGGCAGCCTGAGCAGCTGCTCATCCTGAATTACCTGTGAGCCTTGATTTTCATATGGGTCCATTTAAGGAATTCAGGAAATACCCACTGACTAAAAATATTTTAGTTTTTTGTTTTGAATGTCTCATTTGTTAACTTACACATGTTTTTTAATTTTGTATATAAGCTGTCTTTTTTTTAAAGATGCTAAACCTTTTTTCTGGGGAAGGAGCAGTGTTATTTAATCTCTTGGATTTTCAGTGAACTTGCACGTATTTTTGTTGTTCAGATGAAGTGGAATGTGTGTCTGGTTGAATGTCAACAAGGGAAACTTAAGGAAGGCTCTTTCTTAGGCATTGTAGAACCATCTACCCAGGGTAAAGAAAGGGATTTTCTCCTTTCTGTGGTTGGTCTCACTAGCAATTAGTGCAACACATTTCACATTCCTTCTTTTTTCTCCAACAGGTGACTTGCTTCCAGTTATGTGTGAGAGAGCAGGATTTCCACAAGAAACTAACCTTATCCTCTATGAGGTTTGGATTTATAGACTTTTTGTAACTTTTTTGTCTTTTGCATTCTGTAAAGAAAAAAAAATCCATTTAGAAAAGTTGCTCATAACAATAGTAATTTATAAATTATCAGCACTGTAATCTGTAACTTTGAAGTCTACAGTGCTGCAAAAGAGTAGCAGCAGAGAGTTAACTTAAAAACAGATTTTATATTAAACAGATAAAAGTGTAAGGCTTTAAAACCAAAAACTGTCTCCATGAGGGTCCTCTATGAGCAGCTTTGTTGTGCTAGACGTGTGTTGCTGAGTTAGAAGAGCTGATGCTGCTGACATTATTGGCCATTGTGTTTCCAGTGCCCACCTTAGTGAGGTTGAGAGAATGTTTCATCTTCTCCTTCCTTCCCCAAGCCAAAATCAGGAAACAGAATCTGCTAGGCTGTTTCTGCCCAAATACACAAGCAGTGAATCTTCATAACTGCTACATTTATTGAGTGCTGATGGTGCAGATCTTGCCAAGGCCAAGTCCTTGCTAGAGTAAGAACAAGGCATTTGGTTTTTGCTGCAATTTCTGGTAGCAGTCCTGCTGCTCTCTCTGGTGGTTCTAGGGCAGCACACACAGTGCTATCCTAAAAAGCAAAGCTGTATTCCTTGCTCTGAGCAGGCCAGGGTTACAGTGCCATTCCAGTTTGTTTACACAGGTGCTTTTATCCCTGGGTCAGCCCAGAGGTCAGCCTGCAAGTATAAATATGTAATATGCATATGCATATAGATATTTAATAATACATGCATTGGATTTGAATAGATGCATATCTATACATTTGTTTCAGTTGAAAGAATGTACTGGTTGCCTTACTTCACTATTGTGACTTATTTGTGACATTTATTTTGTGATCAATAATTTTTGTTCTTTGTTGCAGGAAGTTAAACCCAATTTAACAGAAAGGATTCAAGACTATGATGTATCTCTTGATAAAGCTCTCGATGAACTCATGGATGGTGACATCATAGTGTTTCAGAAGTATGTATTTTAAGGGGGCACCTTATTGCAATTATATCACCTGGTTCACTTTGAAAGCTGAACTTCCTTTAAGCTTTTTTATCAAGAGCTAAGTATTACATTCCAATAGTAGATGTGTTCTCTGCAGTTCTCATTTGTTTATTCAAAGAGGAAATGAGCAAATACCAGTGTTATTTGAGTATCATGTGCCACATGACTTAAGGAAAAAGTGTCCTCCTAATTTAGAAAACCAATAACCTAAAATAGCTCATAATACTACCAGAGTGTGTTCAGCAGTGCATCTGATTTGTGCAGCTTTGTACTGGAGCCACTGTAACACAGACACCGAAGAGCCTTCCAGCATTTCAGATACCATGGCCACTGGACAAGGCTCTTGGAGCTCTTTCAGCCCAGAACTACAATGAACTGCTTTCCCTTTTTGCCTCTGCCTTGTGCTCACAGTCAGGTCCTTACTGGTCTGCAGTGACGAGACGCTCCTAGTTGGCGTGAGCGCGTGCCACTTGTAGGTGTACTGGTGCTGCAGCTGGGGATTTCTCCAAGGCAAAAGGGGAGCTCCTGCATCTTGTATCCAATGAAGGGATCTTTCATAAGCTTGGCAGGGCTATAAATCAGCATTTCTATGCTCTCACTCCTGATGGTCACACCCAACTGTGTTGCTCTGTTTCTCTCCATGGGCTGACAGTGGGTGGAAGCCAGCTAGTCTATCTTCAGCACTCTTACCCCAGATTATGTGAGATGAATGTATTTCTCATGTCATGCCTTGGAACTCGCAGTCCCAGTTGACCCAGTTGGTGTTATGCACCCTTGGCTGGCTGCTGACTCCTGGGTAAGTGCACAGCTTGTACCCTGGTGCTATTTCTCTGCAGAGAAGTTGGGGTACCAGTCAGGAGTGACCCAAACCAGCCCCTGTGCCCACTGTTCTGCCTCTCTGTGCCAAGGAATGCCATCCATCTGTCCTCTGTGCAAAGTGATTGATGCAGGGGTTCATGGAAAGCTGTGCAGCATTAGTACAGACACACAGGGATGTGCCAGGGTGGGAGGGAGGGCCAGCTCCTGCTGCAGTGGTGCTGTGAACCCCCAGGAGCCCAGCAGAGCAGGCAAGGGCTGCAGCACACAGCCATGGCGAGCTCTGGGTCACTGCTGACTGCACCAGTCCTACTGTGTGCCACTGGTGGCTCTTGCAGAAGGTTTCTAAACTTCATCTCTGTATCTCTCCACTGTTGCTGACTCACTGTAGAACATGATTTTAAAGCCCCAACTGCCTGTGTGTGTAACAATGTGATGTGTAATGGTATCACCATTTGTTTGCTCTTGTAGGGATGACCCAGAAAATGATAACAGCGAGCTCCCCACAGCTAAGGAATACTTTCGAGACCTCTATCACCGTGTGGATGTCATTTTCTGTGACAAAACCATCCCCAATGACCCAGGCTTTGTTGTTACTTTATCCAATAGGATGAATTACTTTCAGGCATGTCTCCTGTTTCTCTTTTGTTTCCCCTTTTGGAAAGGAACTTTTGCACTAGCTCACAAATGCATTATACGTACTTTTAGAAAAGTTCTTAAGCTGTCCATGTACATTTTTTGCATTGTGTAGATTTCATTTGAAATGAAAAATTTAAGGAAGCCACTAAGGCGTGTGAGAAAAAAATACTATAAACCCCAGTTTTATTAGTAATGAGTTATTTCATAATTGGATTATTTCTTTGTAGACCATTCTGCTCTGTCAGGGAAATTACAGTCTCATGAAATAATGACTGTATGATTGTAGAGCAATGTCATAACTGTGTGAAACAATTCAGAACTTACCAAAAATTTATTTTCAGGTTGCAAAGACAGTCGCTCAGAGACTTAACACGGATCCAATGCTATTACAATTTTTCAAGTCCCAAGGGTAAGACAAATAGCTTAGTATTCTAAGTCTAAGCTGCTCCTCAAAAATTAGCCTTTTCCAGGTCATTAACTAATTCTGTACCAGTAAGATGTTACCTTTCTGGAAAGCACAGCAGGTTGCTTTGACAGTTGAAGTATTGCAATGTCTGTCTCTAGAGCCTCAAAGAATTGCATGTTTTAGAAGAGTTCTAGTAAATGTCATTTTAAAAGTCATTAATTACTTCAAAGCCTGATGCTGTGGGATAAATTTCTAAGCTAATTCAAGTGCTGTTTCAGTGAATGCAGATTTCTAGAATGGAGGAGAGCAGAAACAAATGCACATAAAAGCAGTATTTTTGCTGATTTCACAAGTTTAAATGCAGAAGTTACTTCAATGAATTCTCCCCTCCTCCCTCAAAGTCTGCAAATGAGGTTTTATGAAGATGACAACATTCTAACGAGTTCTCAGGTGCTCAAAGGGATATTTGTGGTTAAAGTGGTGGTTTTACACATCTTTGTGTAAAACTAGACTTGAATCTGTATAAAACTAGAGCAGAAAGTAGTGTGTTATAGCTCTGTGTATGTGCTTCAGGAATAATGCACACACAAAACTTACAGCTTTCTGTATTCATGGAAATGTAGATGCTCTTTAGTTACCTGAGGCTATCTCCCTTCATCATCAGTGAGAATTTTAGTAGCTCTTTGTAGTTTGCAGTGCTGTGGTCACTGTGGAATTTGCTGTGTCATATGGCTCCACAAATTAACCTTTCACAATCCAGAGCGCGTGCTGCTATGCCAGTAATTTCAGAGGAATGTAGGTCTGCCAGTCTGCAGCACTGACATCAGGGAGCTTGTAAACATCCAGGAGAGTTAGCACACACCCTGAATGGTTTTCTGTTCCCACAGCCCAGCTGTGTGTAAAAATCACTGTCGTTCTGTATGTTGTGCTGCTTAGGCTTTGTTAGCAATTATGTGAAACTGGAAGCCAGTAATAAAAATGTTCTTGGTGCTTCAATTTGCTGAACAGTAATGGATTTTGAAGAGATGGATTTTAAGAACATGTTTTCTTTCCTTCTGTAGTTATAGGGATGGCCCTGGTAATCCTCTTAGACATAATTATGAAGGTACTTTAAGAGATCTTCTGCAGTTCTTCAAGCCTAGGCAACCGAAAAAACTCTACTATCAACAGGTAAGAGTCTTTTCTTTTTATTGGAGTGAGTTATAAAAATAATTCTGCCCTATTCAAAGTATGCCTAAAGTGTTTTTCTTTTCTTTCTTAAGCTCAAAATGAAGATAACTGATTTTGAAAACAGAAGAAGTTTTAAATGCATATGGCTAAATAGCCAGTTTAGGGAAGAGGTGAGTGAAGCCACTACACACTTGCTGTCATTTCTGTGTCAGAGCTGGTACGGCTGTGGTTATGGGTCTCCCCCTAAGTAACCCCTGAGAATTAGAACAAAGTTTTACATGATGTAAATCTAACAAAACAGCAAAAAAACCAAAGAGCACAAAAAGATGTAAAAAAACCATCAGATCTCTTAACAGAAATGTTGAAGATGACATAGGCGTTGACTTCAGTTATCTTTTCAAGATGGGTGGTTAAGGGGAACAGTCCACTGTGTTCTGTGCTTTAATGTGGTTGTTTACTTTTTCAGATTTTCTAATGATTTTTGTGTTTCAAATTCCACAGGAAATAACAGTATATCCAGATAAGCATGGGTGTGTGCGGGACCTGTTAGAAGAATGTAAAAAAGTTGTAGAACTCTCTGAAAAAGGTTCAGGGAAATTAAGGTAAAGGAGGAAGATTCTGACTTCTTTGTGATCATGTAAATTTTATGCAGCAAAATATCTGTAGAATTTAAAATACTGTAGATACCATTATTAACAGATGAAGTGTAATATTGTGTTAAAATCTTCCAGATTGCCACTGTTAAGAGTTCTTCTTAACTATAAATATATTTTTTACACATTTATTTTGTATTTAATAAAGTTACATCCTTGAGTGTCATCAGTTGCATTTGTTAGTCATGACTTATTGTTTCAAATCCAAGCATTTCATGCTATTCACTTCTCAGGAGTTACAGGGGTTAAAAGTGAGGGCATCTAAAGAGGTTATATAAAATAATCTCCACTAGGAATCTATATTTTTAATGACACATCCTGGCTTTTTGTCATGAGCCAGAAATAATTTAACCTCTTATGGCTTTACTGCTTAATTTTTACTAAAGATTGAATTTAGAATTTTATAAATACAATAGCAGCATCAGTGTATGTTCTACACTAATCTCTCTCAAGATTTGAGAAAGAAATGTTGCATTGAATTTTTTAAATTAACTTTCTAAAAATACTTTTCTGTTTATCTTTAAGGCTGCTAGAAATTGTAAGTTACAAAATAATTGGTGTCCATCAGGAGGATGAGCTGTTAGAGTGTTTGTCACCTGCAACAAGTCGAACGTTTCGAATAGAGGTAAGTTGTGCTTGTCTTAGAGAAGCTTTAAAACCTGACTTGGAGAGAGAAAACTCTTTCAGCTGGTAATTTTCTTTTTCTGGGTGCTGATCTTCAAATACTGTGATGTTTGTATTAAGATTACATGATGATATTATATGTAGTTTTAAAGATAATGCTTTTAAAAAGATCGTCCTTTGTTCCATCTGTTTCCCTATAATGGTTTCATGATTTCATTTTTACAAATGTTTTTATAACAATACATGAAGACTTTGCCAGAGCCTGTCCAAAGGACATTTAATGTCTTGGCAGTAGTTCCAAGGTTTGTTTGAGAGTTCATGATAGAAATGTTTATGCTTAGAACTCACTTTTGTAGTGTAATATTCTAGAAGGTTTTGTTTCCTTTTCTGTTACACTTAAGGTTCTTGAAGCAAATTTGATACTTAGCATGTGATCTTTTTTTTTTCTAAACATCTCATCATTTAGATCTACTAACTTGCTTCAAAGATCAGAAATGAAAAAAAAAAGTTCCCAGTGTAAACTGTAATGAGGAGCTGGCAAGAGGCCTGTGTTACTGTCAGCTAGTTCTGCACTGATAGAAGATTTCTTGTCAAAAAAGCCATTCAGGGAAGCCAGGAGAATATTTCCTGAGTAGGGGAAGCTGAAGTGCTGTCATGCCAGGGATGAGGGACTCTGGTAAAAGACTCTGTCAAACAACATGGCTCTTTTAATTGTTTTTTAATAGAATTGTTTGAAATCATAACAGTACATCAATAATGCTTTCAGTTTTTTAATAACTAGAAAAATAACTTCAAAGCATTAGTTTCCTTTTGTGAAAGTGTAACTGATTGGAGTCACAATTCTCTGTCTGGATCTAGGAAATTCCTCTGGACCAGGTAGATATAGATAAAGAAAATGAGATGCTAATCACAGTGGCACATTTCCACAAAGAGGTTTTCGGGACATTTGGAATTCCATTCTTGCTGAGGATACACCAGGTGCAGTATGCCTCCCTTTTTCTTCCTGTGGGATTATACTGAGGATGTTTTCTATAAATACTGTTGAAGAAATGCATTAATGTAGGAAATGTGTAGGAAAATACAGCTCTTGTATCAAAGGTTCTGCCCAATCTTGCCTTTTTATGGTTCAGTCATTTCCCAGCTCAATTCCTTTTGCATATCCAGGTTGTCCAGTGTTTCAGTGAGCCTGTGAACACCTAGAAAGCTGTCACTTGGCAGCAGCTGCCATCCCCTGCCCCCTGCAGAATCCCCCAACAAATCAGAACCCTATTTCCAGCAGCACTTGAGTATCTGCAGTGCAGAGTTGTTGGCCAAAGTGGCCCTGCCATGGTTGCTCTCACTGACACTGGCTAATGGAAAATGGGCCTGCTTTCTCCATCACTTTGAGATGACTTTGCATTTCATCCCTTCTGTAATTTCATGTGCTTTATCTTCTAGGGCTGAAAGTTGGTACAAGAACAAAAGCTAATTTTGAAAGCTTAATTTAAATTCTCAAGTTTTTCCTGTGGTGCTGCTCCAGCTGAATGTCACCCTGATTCTCTTAATATCAAAGTGTGTTTCTGGGAGCAGTTAGCCATTTCCTTCTAAGCTTTTTCTGGTTCATGTATGTTACTTTGTATGAAAATTACCTACTTGAAAAATTTGGGAATGAGAAATGTGTCCATATTTCTCTACCTCTAAAATTATAATTTTACTAATTTCCATATTTTTGATCAAAGAGTAACACTTGTTTGGTGATTTTTGGTGAAAACCATTTGTTCTGCATTTCCTTGTTCCGACAGTTAATATATTTTATTCATCTTTAAGTTGACAGTATCTGTCACTTTTTTGGTCACTTTACATAGACAGGGAGCAGAAACATACTACAAAAAGTAGCCACAAGCTTAGCAAGAATATGGAGGATTTTTTACAAATTCCTGTTTTGCTGCTAATTTTCTGATTTTTGCTATTTAACCTTAACCTAACTTGCACATATCAGTGGTGGTGCCTGGGCAATTTATGGGGCAGTTTGTGTAATGATAAATCAATAAACTTAAAGTTCCTGAATGTAGAGCAAGTTGCCTGATGTTGTTCCATATTGTAGAGAATGATGTTGACACTTGTGTGATTTTGTAAATAACGTTGAGGCAACCTATTTCAATGAAGCTTAAAGCAGGAAATATCAACAGCTTCCTTTCTTTTTCCTAGATTTTTTTTTACATTAAAAATCTTGTTGTAATTATTAGGGTGAACACTTCAGAGAGGTTATGAAGCGGATTCAGACAATGCTGGACATACAAGAAAAAGAATTTGAGAAGGTAATTTCAAATTGGGAGAGTTTTTATTGCTGACTGTAAACCTTAAATGAGTTTATTGTAGTAGGTTGGAACACCCCAGACTTCCAATGAGTGTTGATTTTTTGTGATAGAACAGCTGCTTGACTGAAATAATGCTTTTTCTAGGACTAATTAGTTAGAATGGGTAGGATCAGTATTTCTGTACTGCATCAAGAGAAATATTCTGCAAAACATTAAAGTAACCCAGAAAAGTGTAGCTGGTGTGGGACCTTTAGAAGCCACCCCCACATCACATTCCTGTTCAGAGCAGAACGTGACTCAGTCAGGTTATGCAGGGCTTTTTAGTTGCAATTTGCAAACTCCCAAGGGTGGGAATTCTGCCCTGTTCTGGACACTGTGTTTTAGAGTATTTCCACTATCACTGGGAAGCCTTTGCTTTCCTTGCACATAATCAGAATGTTTCATTTTGCAACTTGTGGAGGTCACCTCTGTGCAGTTTTTTGAGAAGAGCCTGCTCCTGTGCACCGTCCTTCAGGTGGTGGAAAACTGTAGATACCCTGTCAGCCTTTTCTTCTCTGGGCTGAGCAGAACCCATTTCCCAGAGGTTCCTGAATGCCAGGTTCCCCCCAGTCCTCTCACAGTCTCACTGGACTGCTGCTGCACTTGCTGCGGTTTGTTGCCCTGTCTTTTTCCCTGGAGGGCTTGAACTTGGACACAGTATTCCAGGATATGGTTCATGATTTCCTGAGCATTTATTTTGTCCCATTATCCAGGTTGTTGATGGGGGTTTTAACCAGGATTGGCCTTTTTCAATTCCTGAAGTTGAAAGTTACAAGTTTCAACTCCTGAAGTTGAAAGTTAAAATTTGAAGTTACAAGTTTTCTACTTATAAGCAGCTGCAAGTTAGACTGTGAACTTAGACTTGAAGGCTTAATTTTAGTGTCATATTCTGCCACTTGGTTTTTGAGGTTCTTTTTTTCTTTGCATAGTTTAAATTTGCCATTGTAATGATGGGCCGACACCAGTATCTCAACGAAGATGAGTATGAAGTGAACTTGAAAGATTTTGAGTCCCAACCTGGTAAGTTTTTAGACAACCTCACTTTTCTTTTGGCCTGCTGAAGCTGCTCTGCCAGTTGTTACAATGCATTCATTCTCAACTCAGGATGCAGAGAGTTTGTTCTTTTTGCATGACATACATTAGATGTAGTGACCAAACAAGTATTTATATACACCAGTGTGCACACTGAGCAGTGTTACATGAATGTGTTAGTCCAAGAAAATGTATTTTGTAGGCATATAGATAAGTAATCTGTTTCCTTTTGAGTTAAAAGATTGCATGTGAATGACCAAATGGGTCCAGTGTCTGTATAAAACACTTTATAGCATCAGTTGCACCTTGTCTTTATTGTTCATCTACCCCCTTGCATATTTGATTCTTGTTTATTCTTCATATCCTCAATGAATCTGAAGATTGTAACAAGAACATTAAATATGTCAGATGCTGTTTAGATTTTTTTTTCCATAAGGAATGAGTCACCAAGGTACAAATTCAGCTCCATTCTAAATTTGTCTCTGGATGGGCTGTCACCTTGTTTACTTGACTGACATTTAAACCTCTATTTTCTTAGACATTTACACATGGGAGAAACCAGGTTAATCCTTCAGGAGTTCCACCACAGGAGTGTTTTCATAGCCATAGCATGGATTGGGCTGGGAGGTGCCTTAAAGATCATCCCATTCCACCCTGCTGCCATGGATGCCACACATCAGACCAGTCACTCAGGGCCCCATCAAACCAGGCCTTGGACACTTCCAGGGCTGGGACAACTGCAGCTCCTCTGGGCAATCTGCAGTAGTGCTTCTAAATCCAAATCTCTCCTTTTCCTCTTTGGAGAGTTCTGTTTGGGAATGGCACCTTTGCATCCACAGTCAGGGATCCGTTCAAACGCTTGAATTCATTGGGGTTTCTTCTCCCAGCTTAGCTGAGTGTTCCTCTCTGTGAGTTGCACTGACTCTTTGCAGTTCTATTTTTCTGACAATTAGGAATTCTGGTTTTTATTGGCAGGTTTTGCTAGGATCAAGCTCTCTCCATTTTTTCCCAGCTGTGCTCTGGATTGATGTAACAGCTGTAAAGAAGTCCTGTAATTGTCCATTTATTTCAAAACCTGCAGAGAGTTAGACCTGTGTTATTACTGGGCACTTGCAGGAGCCTAGCAAACAATCCTTTTGTTGTGTGGGTAGCACAGATAGGCTTTGGCTTGCCAGAGCTGTGAGTGCACAAGTCACCCCAGAGCCCATGAGTGTGTCACAGTCACCTCTGGGCACTACTTGTGAAGGGTCTCTGGATGGTCAGCTTGGAGGTGGGCATTTCTCCACAGACAGACAAACTCTCTCTGGTGTGGGCAGAGCAGACAGAGTCCTGATTTTATTCTAGGAGTCATCCCTCATGGGTCAGGGAGGGAAAGGCAATAGTCTGGAATGAACTGATGGACTTGGTGAGCAAGGCAGAGCCAGTGGTGCCAAAACAGCTTGAAAAACCAACCAGGTGACCAGGTCAAAGGCACAGAATGTGGAGAAGGGAGAGCTTGAACTGTTTGTAGGAATTGTAGGGAATGTGAGAGCAAAAGGTTTTAATTTGAGAGTTCATGGAATTCGCCCTTGTGATAGAATGTACTTTGATAGAATTAATTTCTACAAATGCCAAATTTTAGCACACACTGGACCGATGGAACCTAAGATGGGGCATTGCACAGTTTGATTGGCACAGCTGATGTCAGTAGTGTCCCTCTGCTGTTGCCAAGGCACACTAACTATAGCTGTGACTGTGCTGACACCAACTGTATAGAATCTCATTTCTTTCTTCAGAAACATTCAAATTCTCCTACTAAGATTGGCAGTTCTCTTTTAATTTGATATTGACCATTATGTCAAACAAGGAAAAAAAACCAAAATAATTTTGATTGAAGAAAATATATCACAAAATGCAGATGCAGGCAACCAACAAGGTCATGTGTTTTATGCTTTAGTGGTTGCAGCTGATGGCTTTGAATGTAGAATGTACTTTCCTTGCTGGGGGCCTCTTTAGTTTCTGCCTTTATCATTTCACTTCAAAGAACATTGGATGCTCTGCATTGTGAACATCTTAAAAGAGAATTTCTTCCATTTGCAAGAAGTATGTGGACGTGTACTTCTTAATGAAAAACGTGTGGTTTTTCATTAAAATTAGCAGTAGAATAAATAATATTGGGTTGAACAAATGAAAAAAATCAGTATATTTTCTTTGCAATCTAAGTGACTAGGGTTTTTTCTTAGAAAATAAAGAGGAGGGTCAGTTTCATGATTTCTTAATTAGCATTATTTGCATTTTACATGAATTAAACAGATATTCCCAGTTAAACCAGGTGATAGGGATAGCAGAGATTATGGCAAATACTGTTGGTTGTCATGTTTCAATGGCAGATCCTCCCTGTTCGGAACAGTACTTTGGTGGAAGCTGGTACTGTGATGTGCCTCTGGCCATAACAGTGCTTATCTAGCTTTAGCACAGCCTTCACTGCTATAAAGTCCTGTAGGTGGCTGAAGAAGACAAAAAGCAGGTACCTGCTGCAGAAGGAGCTGTGGATGTGCTGCTGGAAGGAAAACCCTGCCCCTCTGGCTGTGGGGCTGCTCTGCCCTCCCCATGATGCCCAGCACACTGTGGGCAGGGCACACAGGACTAGTTTGTGTAATGGAAGCATTTTTCCAATTTAATCTTAAAACTTCATTATTTTTTTCTCTTTTCTTTTCTAGGCAACATGTCTCATCCAAGGCCATGGCTAGGGCTTGACCATTTCAATAAAGCCCCAAAGAGAAGTCGCTACACTTACCTTGAAAAAGCTATTAAAATCCATAACTGACTTACTTAACCAGATTGTCAAGGCAAGGGACAAAAATAAGTGTGTGTGTGCACCTTTTTAACAACTGTAGAACTTTGGTACACGTGCACTATATCTGAAGTCTTCAGCAAGAGGATTTGCTGCTGATGTTAATTTTATTTTGTTGAGGCTGTTCAGTTTGGCTTCTCTGTATCTATTGACTGCCCTTTTTGAGCAAAATGAAGGTGTTTTTATAAAAGCTTGGATGCCAATGAGAGTTATTTTATGGTAAACGTAATGCAAGGCAATTGTCAGCATAATGAGGGAAGAGTTTAGTAGAACAGTTGACATTGGCAAAATTATTTGTCTGTAGTACGTTTATAGATGGCATAAGCTGACTGGCTGCCCTTCCCGTGTGGTGTTCACCATCACTGCAGCTAGTAAGTCTTATGTTTAGACTCACATCAGATTTATTTCCTTCAGTTATACTTTAAATGACATTTTTGTGCATTTGTAAATGCAAAAGAAAAACTCACATCATCAATAAATAGCAATCTCTACTTTATTGTGTACATTGTTGGCACTTATTCGGGATTTTTGTCTCCTCCAGCTTCATAGAATCTTTTTTAATAAACTAGTTTTCATTTAATTTAGTCAATACTTTGCATCCTGTTTTACCAAGTGGATGCCCCGAGTCCTAAAAAGAGATATTTGGGTCTTTTTATGAAATTTCCAACCACTGAGGAATACCGTTGCGATTGATTATGCCATCTTCTGGCAAATAGAATGACACTCAAAAGTTGGCAAAAGCAAGTGAAAAGATTATAAATATCATTAATTTAGTTACCATGGGAAGAGATGGGGAAAACACAAGAACTAGCCTTTTAGCACAGAGGGCATGCTCACTAGTGTTTAGTAAGCTGTTGACTTTGTATAAAAAAGGAGGAAAAAAAATGAAAAAAGAAGAAAAAAAAAACTGAAAAAAGCAATTGTATATTTAATGAATGAACATGTACAATTTAACACTTGGAGGTTAATTTTATTGGGTGAGTCTGCAAGTGAATTTCACTGATGTTGATATTCATTGTGTGTAGTTTTATTTCAATCCCCAGACTGCTTCCTTTTCTTTGGAGCTAATGCCAGCCGCGTGTCTAGTTTTGAGTGCAGTAAAGATAGAATCAGCAATTCACACTTAATTTTACATTCTTTTCCAGTATTTTATTTTGTTTCTGTAGCCGCAGTGTACAACTCCTCTTCCTGTATATTGCCTTTTTTTGCTGGAAAATGTTGTATGTTGAATAAAATTTTCTATAAAATTTTTTTTGATGAGTGATGACATGGACATTGAAGAAGATTTCTCCTCTCCTTGGAAATAGAGTTTTGGGAAATGTTTTCATTAATGAGATTTTGCTAAAGGTGTGGTTTTCTTTTTCCTTAAGTGTTGACAATTGTACAATCCTCATTTGTTGTTTTGGGGAAACTTTGTGGGGGTTTCTGTTTAATAGTTGGGGTTTGGAGGTTTTTTGTGGGGTTTGGTTTTTTTACATCCTAACAAGTCACATTTGAGCTTAACAAATAAAAGGTTTTCCAGGAAAGGAGCCATGTACAAAAAAGACAAATGGAAAAATTATTTTACTAGTTTGTTTGTAAAGCTTGTAGTAGAGTCTTTGTGGTAGACTGGACTCTGCCTGCCTGTATAAAATTTTGTGGTCCAGATTCTCAAGTCTAATATTATAAATGGTGTAAAGTGAAATCTGGAGTCTCTAAAGGTAAGGTCCTTCCATAGAGTAATAGATTCCCTCTGTAATGTGTTCCCTGTATTCATAACCAAAACAGAAGGTGCAAGTTCTAGGAATGTTTGATTCTCTTTTTAGTTTGTATCTTGGAGTGGTTTTAACTGTCTCTTATTTCCAGTCAAGGCAAACTAGTTGTTTACTTTTGTTTTGCTGTCTGTGTGTGTAGGTTAGCATAGAGGGAAGTGCTTAACTGGCATGCCTTAAGTGAGAAAGCTTTCCTTTGCTTTGCATTTCCACAGGCTGGTGACAACTGCACCATCCCAGGGCTGTTTTTACTGGTACTTGGATTGTTCTAAAGGCTTTCAGTAAATGTCAGGATTAGTTTCAGAATTGTTCCTGTGAATCAGAGGCTCTGGTCAGCAGTAGTAAGCCCTGGTTATATTTAGTGTTGTTGAGACTGATATGAAATTGAGCTTGTATCTGAATGTCACTACGTTTTCACATTCTTTTATGGGATGGTGGCAGCTTTTAGGACTATCTTAAGAAACACAATCCTTCCTATTTCAGAAGAAGAAGCCACTAACAGTAGATTTTGGGTGCCTTTTGGGTTTTAGATGACTGGATTTTATGTGCTTCAGTATTTGTGCTATTCCCACACTAGTTTGGTGATGTCCATACTTTGAGGCATTCCATATGCAGTTATGAATTACTGAAGGATTTTGTGGAAAAAAAAAGTTTTGGAGCACAAGTAACTTGTTACTGAAATGTGGAAACACCTATGAAGAGGAGGACAGGAGGGTTTCTCAGGTGCAGTATGCTTGTTTAGTTCATTTAAAAAATTACAAGAATACATTCTTCAAAATTGCTATGCTGTCCATTTCTTTATTTAGATTTTGGAATTATCTGGATAATACACAGTGAATGCATTAAATTAAGGTAATGTAATATAAGTGTTAAGCAATAAGGATGTAATCTCATGGTACACAGCATCAGAGCAACATGTTAACAGCCCATCCGAATTCTCCCTACCAAAACAGAGTGTGGTTCCTGTAGATTTACATAGTGCCTTTTATCCTGAAGGAGTTCAAAGCATTCTGTGAAATCTGAGCAGATCACAGCAGTGAGAGTTGCTGACCAGAGAGTGCCAGCCAGCCCCAGCCCCTTCACCCGCCCAGGCTGGCACAGGCTGGCACAGCCCCCCGGGCAGGACGAGCAGAGCGAGCGCCTCCCGCATCCCGGATCTACCTCAGCTGCTGCCCTCCAGCTCGGCCAGCATCCCCACCCGTGCCAGCGGTGTCCCCATGCCAGCGTCCGTGTGCTGTGCCAGCGGCCCCCTGCAGCATCCCCAGCCGGCCCCGGAGCTCGGACCGCGGGGCCATGCTGGCTGCAGCGCCCATCGGAGCCACGCCTGGGGGTTGCTGTGTGAAATCCTCTGTGAGCAGTCGTTTTCTGTAGGAACTGTACATATTGTAAATAAAATAGCCCGGGGTAAACACTGCTTTGGTGTCTCGGCTCTTTGTTTTGGAGAGGAGTGGGAGTTACAGCTCTTGGGTCACTCAGAACTCAGGAAGATTTTGGTTAGATCGAGTAGATGAAGTTTACAAAATGCAGCTCAATTGTGTGCTAGGAATGGCATTACTAATGTAAGGTGTGCTGGCCAGAAAGTGTTGTCATTACATTGCAAAGGTTCCATATTGCTAGAGTTTCGTACCTCCATGACGTTTCTCATGGGCATCTCCTCTAAGCACTGACTCTTCCTTCTTCTGGCAGCAGCCAACTGACTCCAGATCCCCTCAACCAACCACTCCACTCTTTTATAACACTTCTTATTGGCTACAGCTGTGGCCTGTTAAAATCAGGCCTGCTCCTAATCTTTAATAATTAACCCAGCTGCAACTCTTTAGGGGATAAGATTACTTTCTATACTACCTTTGTTTACTTACATTCTGTCCCCCTACAAGAAGGTAAATTCTGACCTGTACCTCAGCTTCCACATTTTGAGCCCTTGCTTTTCCTGAAACACTGAGGTGCAGAGTGTCACTGTTTGATGTGAGAGTAGCAAGTGTCATTTATTGTTGGCTGTTAAACCTGTGTGGTCTTTGGGGTCAGAAAAAGGGGGAAATGTTCACATGTGATATGTCCTAATCTGGCTCCAAATCTGTATTCTATTTAATTTCTGTCCCAGGTGATGTTGAAGTTAGCTGTATGCCACACACAGCAGGAAATTAAATTTGCTATTTGCTGAAAGCTTTTATTTTTTTATTAAATAGTTGTGTAAAACTATTGTACTTATAAATAGTGGTGTAAAAATGTCCTGACTATTGTTAAATACCTCTTGCACACCTCGAGTCATATATTTATATTATTTCTTTGCTATGTGTATATTCATGTGGATTTGGGTTTTACACCTTTCCTGATTAATGTCACTGACTTGGTGCATTATTTACCACTAATTAACAGCGACACTTGTGGTTTCACAGCCACATTTTAAAATAGAGAAAAATCTTAACATCCTAAAAAAAATGTGTGAATTGGTAAAACCTGTTGTGCTGCCATCTGTGTGCCTTTCATCCTTGAGGGTTTGTGTTCCATCAGGTCACAGCAGGTTGGGTGACTGGGGGACAGTTCCTGACCTTGGTACAGGAGTGAAAGCTGGGGCAGCTGCTCTGGGGGTGGCTGGGTGTTGAGGGGGCTGCAGAGAGTTGGCTCTGGCTTTCATGTAGGCCTGGGAAAATGGTTCTTTAACAGTTTTTACATGTATTTATTACATTTCTTTGTGTCTCACTGTCTGAAGACTGAGGTTTCTGTGGTCTAAAGGCTGCAGTGGTGCAGGTGTTGAAGTAAAAATCAGTGCGTATGCCCAGCCTAGCTTAACTGAACTGGGATCAGCTCAGCAGGGGCAGTTTGTGGGGCAGACTGTGACAGCTGGCTTAGGGTCACAGGGCTGGTGGCAGAGCCGTTCCTGAAGCTCTTTTCTAAACAGCTGCCTTCAACCCCACAGTGTCCAACAGCCAGGACTTGCCTTTGCTGTGTCGCTGTGCCAGCCGCCGGAGGAGCTGCTGGGGACTCTGATCTGACTCAGTGTCCCTGCCCCTTTCCCGGTGTCCCTGCCCGCGTTCCTGCCCCTTTCCCTCTGTCCCTGTCCCTGCCCCTTTCCCTCTGTCCCCGCCCCGGTGCCCCCGCGGGCGGAGCGCGCAGTGCGCCCCGTGCCCGGCAGGGGGCGGTGGCGACACTGCAGGGATAGGGACACTGGTTACTGCAAGGACACTCGTCACAGCACAGGGACATTGATCACTGCAGGGACAGGGACACTGGTCACTGCACAGGGACAGGGACTGGTCACACTGCAGGGATAGGGACACTGGTTACTGCAAGGACACTCCTCACAGCACAGGGACATTGGTCACTGCAGGGACAGGGACACTGGTCACTGCACAGGGACAGGGACTGGTCACACTGCAGGGATAGGGACACTGGTTACTGCAGGGACACTGGTCACAGCACAGGGACATTGGTCACTGCAGGGACAGGGACACTGACCCACCAGGGACAGGGCACCAATCACAGCACAGGGACAGGGGCAGTGGCCATTGCAGGGATGCTGTCACTGCACAGGGACAGGGACACTGCAGGGACACTGGTCACAGCACAGGGAGCGTGGTCACACACCTGCACAGTTTGGATGAGGATCTCTTTCAGCTCTTTAGGTGCCCGGTAGTGCAGCCCTGGTGCCCAGAGCAGGGTTGGGGAGCAGCCCCAGTGCTACTGCCCCACATCCCCCTGCCCTCAGCAATCCATGTGCCAATGTGAAAGCATTGATGATGCCATAGCATGGAAATGCACGAGTTTCTTCTCTTCCTCTGTCTATTTTTCCAGCCAGCAATAAGCTGCAGCTGCTGCTGCTGTCAGTGTTGAGAAGGGTCTGGGCACCTCCTGGGCATTGTAATTACAGATATTTGATTGCACAAGGTAAGTGACTGGGAAGCTCTGTGTTCAGGTGAAGTCTAATAAGTCCTGCTTTGGGAGATGATGCACTGCAGTGAGAAGGCTGAGAGGTAAAATAAAGGCCTTGTGTTATGGTGACTTTTTTCAGGCTGTGTTTGCTGATTTTTCTTCTTTGTGTGTTTGCCTTTTGCATTGTCACTTGTTGATGCAAAGGGGGTGTCCCAGTGACCTGCATCTCTGCTCAGGGTGCAACAGGGCATGGCAGCAATGCACACAGCAGATTTGCCAGCACTGTGAACAATAACAGGTTTATTTTCTTACCTCATACATAACAGAGTAAAGACAGTCTCATAACTTAGTGTTTTGTTAATAAATAATCAGCTATACTGTACCACCCACAGCCCTGCAGGGGTAGATCCTGCAGGGAAAAGAGCAGAGAGATGAAATCCCAGCCAGTCAGTTCCAGTGCAGAGAAGGTAAAAGCTTCTCTGAAACATCCGTGTCCAAGCCTTGGTTAGTGGTGGGCTGAGAGGTCCAGAGGGGTCTGTGTCCCAGCTGGGTGGGAGATTTGAGAGGAGCTGAAGAACTCACCAGCTGGAAACTTCACAGCACAGCACAGCGAATCAAATAGAGCATAAATTAAATGATAGTGCAAATTAGTCTTGAAGTGTTTTTTGTTTTATAGCCAGTCCAACCATGTGGTGCTAAACTGGAGTTTACCGGGTGGGTTCACCAGCAGGGGAGCTGCAGAACCTAAGTGTAGTCCTGGGAGTTTCCTAGCAGTAGTTTTATGTGCAGAATCTTATGCCATTAGGAAGCAGAGGCTTTACAGCATCTGGTAGCATAAAGTTTGTTTCTATAGTCTTTTGTATCTATAAATGTGAAATTGGCAGTATGGGCAGTAATGATCTGCATCCTTGAAGATCTTGATGAAGAGAGGGACGAAGCA
Organism: Geospiza fortis; assembly: GCF_000277835.1. Lineage (NCBI taxonomy): Eukaryota > Metazoa > Chordata > Aves > Passeriformes > Thraupidae > Geospiza > Geospiza fortis. The sequence goes on from NW_005054319.1 coordinate 8,241,806, forward strand.
GCATCCGAAGCAGCACCTGGAGCCAAAGGGGAGATGGACATGCACAGCATGAGTTCTGCCTTCCCTTTTCTGCTGGCCACAGCTGTGATTTCCCCTGCCTTGTTCTGTTTGCCTTTTCACTGTGTGAATGCCCTTCTTTCCCAAGTCTATTAATGTTTAAAGTATCTTCCAAAAAATTTATCTTCTTCACTTCTGACATATGCATGAGTCTGTTCCTGAGCCTGATTCTAAACTACAGTTGGGAACTAGACAGTGTTGTACTAATTTCTGCTTGTCTTACGAAAAGTGAAACATACTGGGATAAATTTAGCAAGTTTGCATCCCCTGTAGCCATGATGACTGTATCTAGAAAGGACAGGATGGTTTCTCATCAAGTGGAGAAGGGCAGACTGTCTGTATAGGCACTAACTAGAATTTTGATTTTTAATTACTCATTTTTAACCTTCTGCCTTATCTGCACAGTGCCCATGAAAACTTACCCAACCATGCACAGGCTGGTGCACAGGAGGTAGGACAGCTTGCCCAGTCTGTAGGTGACCTGGGTGGTGATGTGCTGGCGGCAGGAAGGACAGATTGTGGATGTTGGTTTGCTGGAGAAGATCCCTGCCACGATGATGGGAGGCTGGGGCACCAAATAAACTGAGTTCAGGAGGAGAGGAGAAGCAGCCAAATTAGAAGCACAGGAAATATTTTGCAAATTATAAAGCCTAAATAGGGAGAATGGGGGTTCTTAACATGGCATCAGTGTTATTATTGTTGATTTCAGGTGTATTCCTAAGAGCCACTGTGCTGATTCTGTGTGTCCCAAGGCAGTCCCCACCACCCTCTGTGCATGTACTCTGACACTGAGGGTTTGTCTTCTGATACTTAAAATGATATGAAAATCCTTGTTCTCCCTGAAGAAATTTGAAGGAGGTTGGGGAGCTTTCTGGATCAACTTTTCAGTAGTTATGAGAAATTCATCAAAGCAGTTACTCTTACACCTACAAAAGAGCTGTAGGTGTTTGTAGCTACAGCTACTGGTGCTGTTCTCAGTTAGTCTCCAGCTCATGTTTTTGCAGTCTAGACTTGACTATCATATTCCCTGAGGGGCACACCCCTTGTAGATACATGAAGGATATTTTTTTGAGAAATGTTTTCAGTAAAAAAATACCATTTTAAGGATCCTAAAACATGTTTAGGGTACAACTTCACACTGTAGCCTGAGGCAAAACTTGAGGAGTGGGAAGGAATCTGGTAGATAGATAGGATAGAGCATGTCTGAGTTCAAGTGCCTTCTGGTTTTAGGGATATTTAAAAATGTATATCTCCTTTCCTCCTGTATGATGTGTTACTGACTGTTTTTCAAAGCCTTTCCTCTGCAAATCCTTTGAGCTTCTCCACTTCATAAAGGTGACTAGAACAGGAACACTGGCCTTAAAATGATTTGTTCTGAAAGCCCTGGCTTCTGGCCTTTTTGGTTTGGTTTGTTTTGGGGTGTTTTTTTTTAATGGGTACTTGTGTAGATTGGCTAATGCTGGAAAATCAAGTCTGAGCTCCTTGTATTATTATCCTTAGTTTACCTTCTGACATTTCTGTGGAAATTTCCCAGCTTATGAGGTTGTGACTGGGTCAGCAAACTCCCACCCTGTGTGTGGATGTCCAAACCAAGCCCAGTTCCCTCTGGCTGGGCTGCACTGTCAGGGCACAGCCCGGGGCTTACCGGGCTCCTCCACGATGGTGGTTTCTCGGTAGGAGTAAGGCGGGGGAGAAGGATACTCATAGCCCCCTGTGCAAAGAAAAACAGGGCAAAATGTGTAAGGAACAACAGCTTCTGGCTCCCAAAAACCCCATGGAGTGAGACAAGAGGGGCCTGCAGGGAGTGCCAAACCCAGCACAGGGAGAAGCAGCCACAGAACTGATTCAGGGGGTCTCAAAGCCAGAAGAGCTGCAGTGGCTGGCTGGCCTCGCTTTTATAAAAGCTGAGAAACCAAATAATTTCTTAGGAAAGGCAGCAACTCCATCATTCCAGCATAACACTGTCATGCTACTCAATTTAAGGACTTCACAGATAAGGGACCCACAGCACTTCTACCTTCAGTGGTAATTACCCTTATTTAGTATTTAGAGCCTTTTTACTAGTTCAAACTTTATCAGCTTTCAAAAAAAGATATTTCATCACACTCTGTTCTAGAAAGAAAAAAAAAAGTTAAAATATCTTTTTCCTTTTGCTTTGGGAGAAGGGAAGCTGATGACTAAGACACCTCAAGCTTTTTCAGTTCTTTTGGTAATCTTTCAAATTAAGAATGCAATCAGCCTACCTGAGGTGAAATAAATGACTGTATTAAAAAAATACATTCATGAATACATTCAAAATAAATCCAAGTAAAAAGCTTTACAGCCAGCTGGCGTGGATGGATGTGGCACCAAACCCAGGGCTGCTCTGGGACAGGAGGACAGTCCCTAGGAGGAATCTTGGCTGGTCAAGCCTGGGCAGCATTGGAGAAACCCTCAGCCCCAGGCAGAGCAGCCCTGAGTCCAGCCTGTGCTCAAGCCTTCCACAAATGATGGGGGTGCAACCAGGGAATTAATGAGCCCACAGGGATACAAATGGAATTTAAAACCAGATTTTCCAGAGCGGGATAAAATACAGTGGCAAAGGTGAAAAAAATCTTAGCAATATTTTCTTGAATGGTTTGCCAGAATGGTAGAGATTTGCAATGGCATTTGGATTTCATGGTGGTGGGCTGGTGTTTAGTTTTTGGTTTTGAGGAGTTTTCTGTTTGGTTTTTTGTCTGATTTTTAGGA